>NC_143033.1:14385000-14717500 GCF_057628025.1 Oncorhynchus mykiss | reverse complement strand
TTCTGTGTAGGATTCAATAAAAGCAAAGAACTAGGAGCCTTTTTTTCTGTGTAGGATTCAATAAAATCAAAGAACTAGGAGCCTTTTTTTGTGTGTGAAATCGACAAAAAAAAAAAAGTGTATTTTTCACTTTGCACATTTTTGCTCGCTGAACCTAAGCTCCAGAGTTCCAGAGCCTGAGAATGGCCTTAAATCACTCCCTGGGGTTTTAAGAGGGCCACACTGCAGCCCATATTGGAGCCATTTCCTGTCTCTGGAGTGGGTGAGAGGGGCACCTGGACCCCCAAACCCCCACCCTAGCCGAGCCCAGGGCTCAGGGCAAGCAGTGCACCACTCTTTAAGTCAACATCCTCACACTGAGAAAGGGGAGTCATTTTCCAGAACAGAGGAACAGAACACCAATGGCTGAAATTAAAGATCTGAATAGTTCACATCAGTGAGGTCACAGGATGTGTCTTGTCTTACAGATAATGAATGCGTGTGAGAAGAGTACAATCATCAGTAAAAGGTCATTATATTTCTACATTTAAAAAATCCCAGTGAGATCTGAGAATAAGCAGAACCACAGATGATGGACTGTAGTCTGTGGAACTTCACAAAGACTCAACAGGACTAGAATGTCTTTCCAATTGTCTTGCTGCCTGTTACGGTAATAGAGATGTAGGCTATTCTCTAATAAAGGTGCATAGAAACATCTGTGAGATGAGAGAAGAAATGCCAAATCTGACCATATCCAGTAGTTGGTTTCTCTAGTTTACATGATTCAGTTACTTGTCTGCAGCACAGGAGGTTGGAGGCACCTTACTTGGGGAGGATGGATTCGTGGTAATGGCTGAAGCAGAATAAGTGGAATGGTATTAAATACATCAAACATATGGTTTTCATGTGTTTGGTGTCATTCCATTCGCTCCATTCCAGCCATTATTATGAGCCGTCCTCCCATCGTGTGGTCTGCAGGAAGTTGGTCTGGTATTTGTGTTTGTAATTTTTAGGGATCCCCATTAGTTACTGCCAAGGCAGCAGCTACTCTTTCTGGGGTCCAAACACATTAAGGCACTTACATTACACATAAAACAAAAGATAAAACTGTACATTATATAACATTATTACACCACTCCATATCTACAATGCAATATGTATAATACCACCATACAACAATATTACAGTGTACGTGTGTTTATAGTGCGTGTTCTAGCGTGTGTGTGCGTATACGTGTGTCTCTTCACAGTGCCCGCTGATCCATAAGATCTATTTTTATCAGTTTAAAAAAATCTGATTCTACTGCTTGCATCAGTTACCTGATGTGGAATAGAGTTCCATGTAGCCATGGCCCTATGTAGTACTGTGCGATTGTGAAGAGAACTCTTGTGGCATCTCTTGCGGGGTATGCATGGGTGTCCGAGCTGTGTGCTAGTGGTTTTAACAGACACCTAGGTGCATTCAGCCTGTCAACACTTTTTACAAAAACAAGTAATGATGAAGTCAATCTCACCTCCACTTTGAGCCATGAGAGATTGACATGCATATTATTAATGTTAGCTCTCTGTGTACATTTAAGGGCCAGCCGTGCTGCCCTGTTCTGAGCCAATTGTAATTTTCCTAATTTCCCCTCTTTGTGTCACCTGACCATAAGACTGAACAGTAGTCCAGGTGCGACAAAACTAGGGTGTGAACTTGACACGTACAGTAAAACAGAAGGCTATTGTTTTTTTTGCTGCTGTGTAGCAAGCATGGTCCTATTATGGTAAGAGTCAAGGACGCATTACCATTACTATGCTATTACTATTACCAGTCCATGCTCCAGATGGCCTAAATAAGGACCTAACCTCACTACACTACAGTAGCACTAAAACACGAGACAAAGGAGGAAAACAGGGGATTGAGAGAGAGGGAGAGGGGGCGAAAGAGAGAGGAAATTAAATTGAATTGAGAGAATGAGAGAGATGTAGAGTGAGAGAGAGAGAGATAGCGATAGAGAGGGGGAGGGAGAGAGAGAGGGGGAGGGAAGGAAGGAGGGAGAGAGAGAGAGAGAGAGAGAGCAAGAGAAAAAGAGAGAGAGGGACAGAAAAATAGAATTACTTGACACATTGGAAAGAATTTACAAAAAAACTGAAAACTAGAATGCTATTTGGCCCTAAACAGAGAGTACACAGTGGCAGAATACCTGACCACTCTGACTGACCCAAACTTAAGGAAATCTTTGACTATGTACAGACTCCGTGATCATAGCCTTGCTATTGAGAAAGGCCACCGAAGGCAGACCTGGCTCTCAAGAGAAGATAGGCTATGTGCACTCTGCCCACAAAATGGGGTGGAAACTGAGCTGCTTGTCCTAACCTCCTGCCAAATGTATGACCATATTAGAGACACATGTTTCCCTCAGATTGCACAGACACACAAAGAATTTGGATAAACTCCCATATCTATTGGGTGAAATACCACAGTGTGCAATCACAGCAGCAAGATTTGTGACCTGTTGCCACAAGAAAAGGGCAACAGTCATTGTAAATACAACTCACTTTTTTAAAATTATCTATTTCACTTGCATTGGCAATGTAAACATATGTTTCCCAAGCCAATAAAGCCCAACAATTTACATTTAAATTCAATTGAGAGAGAGGGGGAGAAGGAGGGAGGGAGGGAGAGACAGAGAGAGAGAGAGAGAGAGAGAGAGAGCTACAGGAGAAGAACAAGGAGCGAGAGAAAGCGATGTCATGTTTCAACATCTGCTCTTAGACTTGACAATGGTAGGAAGTGGTGTTCTGTAGCCTCCTATCAGGAGAGTGGACTGTACCATAACAATAATGTTATGGTGAATTGGTAGGGAGAGACAACATTAACACTAATGCAATGTGTGTAAGTAAGGGTCACACAGTAAGTGTTTGTTGGAATGTCATTGTGACTTTTCATTTCGGCTGTTAAGTGTCACATTCATGAAGGCGATAATAAATACCCCAAAATGTGATTTTCATCATCACACATGCAAGAGCATGGTGTTCTCCATAGCATTCACGTATTTAATGGTATGTAGCTCAAAATAATTCTAAGGACTGGAACAAATCCTCAAAGAAAACAAATGTTTTTTACACCTTGGAATATCTCCAGCATAATAAAGATAATTGAATTACCCTACACTGTTTGTTTTGGTTTTATTCTTAAGGGGGTACTCTCATTGTGCAAATGGTGGATTACATTTATCCATCCAATCCAAAATGTGTTTTGCATCCAAACAATGAACTCCCCAGTGGATCAGCTCAGGAAACACTTAACAATAGAACCCTACTGCCACACACACACACACACACACACACACACACACACATACACACACACACACACACACACACACACACACACACACACGCACACACACACACACACACACGCACACACACACACACACACACACACACACACACACACACACACACACAGACTAGGGTTGCTTCCCGGTTTTCTACACTTCACCCAAAGTTTTGCGTAAGCATTGGCTGGAGGGGAGGGGTTTACACCATTGCTAAATCGATGAGAGGTAGTGTGTAAATACACACTTAAGTTGAAGAGTAGAGAACATATGGTATAGAAGGGTAGAGAACATATGGTATAGAAGAAGCATAGAGAACATACTGTATAGAAAGTCTAGTCAAATGTCCTAATCTCTTTTCCCTTGACTAAGACTGCTTCCCGATTCTCTACCCTTCTCCTGAAGTATGGTCTTCTCCTGAAGTAGGGTCTTCTCCTGAAGTATGGTCTTCTCCTGAAGTATGGTCTTCTCCTGAAGTATGGTCTTCTACTGAAGTATGGTCTTCTCCTGAAGTATGGTCTTCTCCTGAAGTATGGTCTTCTCCTGAAGTATGGTCTTTTACTGAAGTATGGTCTTCTCCTGAAGTATGGTCTTCTCCTGAAGTAGGGTCTTCTCCTGAATTATGGTCTTCTCCTGAAGTAGGGTCTTCTCCTGAAGTATGGTCTTCTCCTGAAGTATGGTCTTCTCCTGAAGTATGGTCTTCTCCTGAAGCAGGGTCTTCTCCTGAAGTAGGGTCTTCTCCTGAAGTAGGGTCTTCTCCTGAAGTATGGTCTTCTACTGAAGTATGGTCTTCTCCTGAAGTATAGTCTTCTACTGAAGTATGGTGTTCTACTGAAGTATAGTCTTCTCCTGAAGCATGGTCTTCTACTGAAGTATGGTCTTCTACTGAAGTATGGTCTTCTCCTGAAGTATGGTCTTCTACTGAAGTATGGTCTTCTACTGAAGTACGGTCTTCTACTAAAGTATGGTATTCTACTGAAGTATAATCTTCTACTAAAGTATGGTATACTACTGAAGTATGGTCTTCTACTGAAGTACGGTCTTCTACTAAAGTATGGTATTCTACTGAAGTATAGTCTTCTACTAAAGTATGGTATACTACTGAAGTATAGTCTTCTACTAAAGTATGGTATACTACTGAAGCATGGTCATCTACTAAAGTACGGTCTTCTACTAAAGTATGGTATTCTACTGAAGTATAGTCTTCTACTAAAGTATGGTATACTACTGAAGTATGGTCTTCTACTGAGGTATGGTCTTCTACTGAAGTATGGTCTTCTACTGAAGTATGGTCTTCTCCTGAAGTATGGTCTTCTACTGAAGTATGGTCTTCTACTGAGGAATGGTCTTCTACTGAAGTATGGTATTCTACTGAAGTAATGTCTTCTACTGAAGTATGGTCTTCTACTGAAGTATGGTGTTCTACTGAAGTATGGTCTTCTCCTGAAGTAGGGTCTTCTACTGAAGTATGGTCTTCTCCTGAAGTAGGGTCTTCTACTGAAGTATGGTCTTCTACTAAAGTATGGTCTTCTACTAAAGTATGGGTTCTACTAAAGTATGGTCTTGTACTGAAGTATAGTCTTCTAATAAAGTATGGTATTCTACTAAAGTATGGTATTCTACTGAAGTATAGTCTTCTACTAAAGTATAGTCTTCTACTGAAGTATAGTCTTCTACTAAAGTATGGTATTCTACTGAAGTATGTATTCTATTGAAGTATGGTCTTCAACTGAAGTATGGTCTTCTACTGAAGTATAGTCTTCCACTAAAGTACGGTATCTACTGAAGTATGGTCTTCTACTAAAGTTTGGTCTTCTACTGAAGTATGGTCTTCTCCTGAAGCATGATCTTCTCCTGAAGTATGGTCTTCTACTGAAGTATGGTCTTCTACTAAAGTTTGGTCTTCTCCTGAAGCATGATCTTCTACTGAAATATGGTATTTTACTGAAGTATGTTATTCTACTGAGGAATGGTATTCTACTGAAGTATGGTCTTCTACTGAAGTATGGTCTTCTACTGAAGTATGGTCTTCTTCTGAAGTATGGTATGCTACTGAAATATGGTATCTACTGAAGTATAGACTTCTACTAAAGTTTGGTCTTCTACTGAAGTATAGTCTTCTACTAAGGTATGGTATACTATTGAAGTATGGTCTTCTACTGAAGTATGGTCTTCTCCTGAAGGATGGTCTTCTACTGAAGTATGGTCTTCTACTGAAGTATGGTCTTCTCCTGGGGTATGATCTTCTACTGAAGTAATGTCTTCTCCTGAAGCATGATCTTCTCCTGAGGTATGGTCTTCTACTGAAGTATGGTATTCTACTGAAGCATGGTATTCTACTGAAGTATAGACTTCTACTAAAGTATGGTATTCTACTGAAGTATAGTATTATATTGAAATATAGTATTCTACTGAAATATGGTCTTCAACTGAAGTATGGCTTTCTACTGAAGTATGGTGTTCTACTGAAGCATGGTCATCTATTAAAGTATGGTCTTCTACTGAAGTATGGTCTTCTATTGAAGTATAGTCTTCTACTAAAGTATGGTATACTACTGAAGTATGGTCTTCTGCTGAAGTATGGCTTTCTACTGAAGTATGGTGTTTTACTGAAGTATGGTATTATACTGAGGAATGGTCTTCTACTGAAGTATGGTCTACTGAAGTATGGTCTTCTACTGAAGTATGGTGTTCTACTGAGGAATGGTCTTCTACTGAAGTATGGTCTTCTACTGAAGTATGGTCTTCTACTGAGGAATGGTATTCTACTGAAGTATGGTCTTCTACTGAAGTATGGTCTTCAACTGAAGTATGGTATTCTAATGAAGTATGGTCTTCTATTGAAGTATGGTCTTCTATTGAAGTATGGATTTCTACTGAGGAATGGTCTTCTACTGAAGTATGGTCTTCTACTGAAGTATGGTCTTCTCCTGAAGTATGGTATTCTAATGAAGTATGGTCTTCTATTGAAGTATGGATTTCTACTGAGGAATGGTATTCTACTGAAGTATGGTCTTCTACTGAAGTATGCTAATCTCCTGAAGAATGATCTTCTACTGAAGTATGGTATTTTACTGAAGTATGGTATTCTACTGAGGAATGGTCTTCTACTGAAGTATGGTCTTCTCCTGAAGCATGATTTTCTACTGAAGTAATGTCTTCTCCTGAAGTATGGTCTTCTACTGAAGTATGGTCTTCTACTGAAGTATATTCTTCTACTAAAGTATGGTCTTCGACTGAAGTATGGTCTTCTATTGAAGTATAGTATTCTATTGAAGTATAGTATTCTACTGAAGTACGGTATTATACTGAAGTATGGTATTCTATTGAAGTATAGTCTTCTACTGAAGTATGGTGTACTACTGAAGTATGGTATTCTACTGAAGTATGGTCTTCTACTGAAGTATGGTCTTCTCCTGAAGTAAAGTCTTCTACTAAAGTATGGTATTCTACCTAAGTATGGTATTCTATTGAAGTATGGTATTCTACTGAAATATGTTCTTCTGCTGAAGTATGGTCTTCTCCTGAAGTATAGTATTCTACAACAGTATGGTCTTCTCCTGAAGAATGGTCTTCTGCTGAAGTATGGTCATCTACTAAAGTACGGTCTTCTACTAAAGTATGGTATTCTACTGAAGTATAGTCTTCTACTAAAGTATGGTATACTACTGAAGTATGGTCTTCTACTGAAGTATGGTCTTCTACTGAAGTATGGTCTTTTACTGAAGTATGGTCTTCTACTGAAGTAATGTCTTCTACTGAAGTATGGTCTTCTACTGAAGTATGGTCTTCTACTGAAGTAATGTCTTCTACTGAAGTATTGTCTTCTACTGAAGTATGGTCTTCTACTGAAGTATGGTCTTCTACTGAAGTAATGTCTTCTCCTGAAGCATGATCTTCTCCTGAGGAATGGTCTTCTACTGAAGTATGGTATTCTACTGAAGCATGGTATTCTACTGAAGTATAGTCTTCTACTAAAGTATGGTATTCTACTGAAGTATAGTATTCTATTGAAATATAGTATTCTACTGAAGTATGGTCTTCTACTGAAGTATGGCTTTCTACTGAAGTATGGTGTTCTACTGAAGCATGGTCATCTATTAACGTACGGTCTTCTACTGAAGTATGGTCTTCTATTGAAGTATAGTCTTCTACTAAAGTATGGTATACTAATGAAGTATGGTCTTCTGCTGAAGTATGGCTTTCTACTGAAGTATGGTCTTCTCCTGAAGCATGATCTTCTACTGAAATATGGTATTTTACTGAAGTATGGTATTATACTGAGGAATGGTCTTCTACTGAAGTATGGTCTACTGAAGTATGGTATTCTACTGAAGTATGGTGTTCTACTGAGGAATGGTCTTCTACTGAAGTATGGTCTTCTACTGAAGTATGGTCTTCTACTGAAGTATGGTCTTCTCCTTAAGTATGGTATTCTACTGAAGTATGGTCTTCTATTGAAGTATAGTCTTCTACTAAAGTATGGAATTCTACTGAAGTATAGACTTCTACTAAAGTATGGTCTTCTACTGAAGTCTGGTATACTACTGAAGTATGGTCTTCTACTGAAGTATGGTCTTCTACTGAAGTATGGTTTTCTACTGAGGAATGGTCTTCTACTGAAGTATGGTCTTCTACTGAAGTATGGATTTCTACTGAGGAATGGTATTCTACTGAAGTATGGTCTTCTACTGAAGTATGCTAATCTCCTGAAGCATGATCCTCTACTGAAGTATGGTATTTTACTGAAGTATGGTATTCTACTGAGGAATGGTCTTCTACTGAAGTATGGTGTTCTACTGAAGTATGGTGTTCTACTGAGGAATGGTCTTCTACTGAAGTATGGTATTCTACTGAAGTATGGTCTTCGACTGAAGTATGGTCTTCTATTGAAGTATGGTATTCTATTGAAGTATAGTATTCTATTGAAGTATAGTATTCTACTAAAGTATGGTCTTCTACTGAAGTATGGTCTTCTACTGAAGTAATGTCTTCTCCTGAAGCATGATCTTCTCCTGAGGTATGGTCTTCTACTGAAGTATGGTATTCTACTGAAGCATGGTATTATACTGAAGTATAGTCTTCTACTAAAGTATGGTATTCTACTGAAGTATAGTATTCTATTGAAATATAGTATTCGACTGAAGTATGGTCTTCTACTGAAGTATGGCTTTCTACTGAAGTATGGTGTTCTACTGAAGCATGGTCATCTATTAACGTACGGTCTTCTACTGAAGTATGGTCTTCTATTGAAGTATAGTCTTCTACTAAAGTATGGTATACTAATGAAGTATGGTCTTCTGCTGAAGTATGGCTTTCTACTGAAGTATGGTCTTCTCCTGAAGCATGATCTTCTACTGAAATATGGTATTTTACTGAAGTATGGTATTATACTGAGGAATGGTCTTCTACTGAAGTATGGTCTACTGAAGTATGGTATTCTACTGAAGTATGGTGTTCTACTGAGGAATGGTCTTCTACTGAAGTATGGTCTTCTACTGAAGTATGGTCTTCTACTGAAGTATGGTCTTCTACTGAAGTATGGTCTTCTCCTGAAGTATGGTATTCTACTGAAGTATGGTCTTCTATTGAAGTATAGTCTTCTACTAAAGTATGGTATTCTACTGAAGTATAGACTTCTACTAAAGTATGGTCTTCTACTGAAGTCTGGTATACTACTGAAGTATGGTCTTCTACTGAAGTATGGTCTTCTACTGAAGTATGGTTTTCTACTGAGGAATGGTCTTCTACTGAAGTATGGTCTTCTACTGAAGTATGGATTTCTACTGAGGAATGGTATTCTACTGAAGTATGGTCTTCTACTGAAGTATGCTAATCTCCTGAAGCATGATCCTCTACTGAAGTATGGTATTTTACTGAAGTATGGTATTCTACTGAGGAATGGTCTTCTACTGAAGTATGGTGTTCTACTGAAGTATGGTGTTCTACTGAGGAATGGTCTTCTACTGAAGTATGGTCTTCTCCTGAAGTAGGGTCTTCTCCTGAAGTATGGTCTTCTCCTGAAGTATGGTCTTCTCCTGAAGTATGGTCTTCTCCTGAAGCAGGGTCTTCTCCTGAAGTAGGGTCTTCTCCTGAAGTAGGGTCTTCTCCTGAAGTATGGTCTTCTACTGAAGTATGGTCTTCTCCTGAAGTATAGTCTTCTACTGAAGTATGGTGTTCTACTGAAGTATAGTCTTCTCCTGAAGTATGGTCTTCTACTGAAGTATGGTCTTCTACTGAAGTATAGTCTTCTCCTGAAGTATAGTCTTCTACTGAAGTATGGTGTTCTACTGAAGTATAGTCTTCTCCTGAAGTATGGTCTTCTACTGAAGTATGGTGTTCTACTGAGGAATGGTCTTCTACTGAAGTATGGTCTTCTACTGAAGTATGGTCTTCTACTGAAGTATGGTCTTCTACTGAAGTATGGTCTTCTCCTGAAGTATGGTATTCTACTGAAGTATGGTCTTCTATTGAAGTATAGTCTTCTACTAAAGTATGGTATTCTACTGAAGTATAGTCTTCTACTAAAGTATGGTCTTCTACTGAAGTCTGGTATACTACTGAAGTATGGTCTTCTACTGAAGTATGGTCTTCTACTGAAGTATGGTTTTCTACTGAGGAAAGGTCTTCTACTGAAGTATGGTCTTCTACTGAAGTATGGATTTCTACTGAGGAATGGTATTCTACTGAAGTATGGTCTTCTACTGAAGTATGCTAATCTCCTGAAGCATGATCCTCTACTGAAGTATGGTATTTTACTGAAGTATGGTATTCTACTGAGGAATGGTCTTCTACTGAAGTATGGTGTTCTACTGAAGTATGGTGTTCTACTGAGGAATGGTCTTCTACTGAAGTATGGTCTTCTCCTGAAGTAGGGTCTTCTCCTGAAGTATGGTCTTCTCCTGAAGTATGGTCTTCTCCTGAAGTATGGTCTTCTCCTGAAGCAGGGTCTTCTCCTGAAGCATGATCTTCTCCTGAGGTATGGTCTTCTACTGAAGTATGGTATTCTACTGAAGCATGGTATTCTACTGAAGTATAGACTTCTACTAAAGTATGGTATTCTACTGAAGTATAGTATTATATTGAAATATAGTATTCTACTGAAATATGGTCTTCAACTGAAGTATGGCTTTCTACTGAAGTATGGTGTTCTACTGAAGCATGGTCATCTATTAAAGTATGGTCTTCTACTGAAGTATGGTCTTCTATTGAAGTATAGTCTTCTACTAAAGTATGGTATACTACTGAAGTATGGTCTTCTGCTGAAGTATGGCTTTCTACTGAAGTATGGTGTTTTACTGAAGTATGGTATTATACTGAGGAATGGTCTTCTACTGAAGTATGGTCTACTGAAGTATGGTCTTCTACTGAAGTATGGTGTTCTACTGAGGAATGGTCTTCTACTGAAGTATGGTCTTCTACTGAAGTATGGTCTTCTACTGAGGAATGGTCTTCTACTGAAGTATGGTCTTCTCCTGAAGTATGGTCTTCTCCTGAAGTATGGTCTTTTACTGAAGTATGGTCTTCTCCTGAAGTATGGTCTTCTCCTGAAGTAGGGTCTTCTCCTGAATTATGGTCTTCTCCTGAAGTAGGGTCTTCTCCTGAAGTATGGTCTTCTCCTGAAGTATGGTCTTCTCCTGAAGTAGGGTCTTCTCCTGAAGCAGGGTCTTCTCCTGAAGTAGGGTCTTCTCCTGAAGTAGGGTCTTCTCCTGAAGTATGGTCTTCTACTGAAGTATGGTCTTCTCCTGAAGTATAGTCTTCTACTGAAGTATGGTGTTCTACTGAAGTATAGTCTTCTCCTGAAGTATGGTCTTCTACTGAAGTATGGTCTTCTACTGAAGTATAGTCTTCTCCTGAAGTATAGTCTTCTACTGAAGTATGGTGTTCTACTGAAGTATAGTCTTCTCCTGAAGTATGGTCTTCTACTGAAGTATGGTCTTCTACTGAAGTATAGTCTTCTACTGAAGTATGGTCTTCTACTGAAGTATGGTCTTCTACTAAAGTATGGTGTTCTACTGAAGTATAGTCTTCTACTAAAGTATGGTGTTCTACTGAAGTATAGTCTTCTACTGAAGTATAGTCTTCTACTAAAGTATGGTATTCTACTGAAGTATGGTCTTCTACTAAAGTATGGTGTTCTACTGAAGTATAGTCTTCTACTGAAGCATGGTCTTCTACTGAAGTATGGACTTCTACTGAAGTATGGTCTTCTCCTGAAGTATGGTCTTCTACTGAAGTATGGTCTTCTACTGAAGTACGGTCTTCTACTAAAGTATGGTATTCTACTGAAGTATAATCTTCTACTAAAGTATGGTATACTACTGAAGTATGGTCTTCTACTGAAGTACGGTCTTCTACTAAAGTATGGTATTCTACTGAAGTATAGTCTTCTACTAAAGTATGGTATACTACTGAAGTATAGTCTTCTACTAAAGTATGGTATACTACTGAAGCATGGTCATCTACTAAAGTACGGTCTTCTACTAAAGTATGGTATTCTACTGAAGTATAGTCTTCTACTAAAGTATGGTATACTACTGAAGTATGGTCTTCTACTGAGGTATGGTCTTCTACTGAAGTATGGTCTTCTACTGAAGTATGGTCTTCTCCTGAAGTATGGTCTTCTACTGAAGTATGGTCTTCTACTGAGGAATGGTCTTCTACTGAAGTATGGTCTTCTACTGAAGTAATGTCTTCTACTGAAGTATGGTCTTCTACTGAAGTATGGTGTTCTACTGAAGTATGGTCTTCTCCTGAAGTAGGGTCTTCTACTGAAGTATGGTCTTCTCCTGAAGTAGGGTCGTCTACTGAAGTATGGTCTTCTACTGAAGTATGGTCTTCTACTAAAGTATGGGTTCTACTAAAGTATGGTCTTGTACTGAAGTATAGTCTTCTAATAAAGTATGGTATTCTACTAAAGTATGGTATTCTACTGAAGTATAGTCTTCTACTAAAGTATAGTCTTCTACTGAAGTATAGTCTTCTACTAAAGTATGGTATTCTACTGAAGTATGTATTCTATTGAAGTATGGTCTTCAACTGAAGTATGGTCTTCTACTGAAGTATAGTCTTCCACTAAAGTACGGTATCTACTGAAGTATGGTCTTCTACTAAAGTTTGGTCTTCTACTGAAGTATGGTCTTCTCCTGAAGCATGATCTTCTCCTGAAGTATGGTCTTCTACTGAAGTATGGTCTTCTACTAAAGTTTGGTCTTCTCCTGAAGCATGATCTTCTACTGAAATATGGTATTTTACTGAAGTATGTTATTCTACTGAGGAATGGTATTCTACTGAAGTATGGTCTTCTACTGAAGTATGGTCTTCTACTGAAGTATGGTCTTCTTCTGAAGTATGGTATGCTACTGAAATATGGTATCTACTGAAGTATAGACTTCTACTAAAGTTTGGTCTTCTACTGAAGTATAGTCTTCTACTAAGGTATGGTATACTATTGAAGTATGGTCTTCTACTGAAGTATGGTCTTCTCCTGAAGGATGGTCTTCTACTGAAGTATGGTCTTCTACTGAAGTATGGTCTTCTCCTGGGGTATGATCTTCTACTGAAGTAATGTCTTCTCCTGAAGCATGATCTTCTCCTGAGGTATGGTCTTCTACTGAAGTATGGTATTCTACTGAAGCATGGTATTCTACTGAAGTATAGACTTCTACTAAAGTATGGTATTCTACTGAAGTATAGTATTATATTGAAATATAGTATTCTACTGAAATATGGTCTTCAACTGAAGTATGGCTTTCTACTGAAGTATGGTGTTCTACTGAAGCATGGTCATCTATTAAAGTATGGTCTTCTACTGAAGTATGGTCTTCTATTGAAGTATAGTCTTCTACTAAAGTATGGTATACTACTGAAGTATGGTCTTCTGCTGAAGTATGGCTTTCTACTGAAGTATGGTGTTTTACTGAAGTATGGTATTATACTGAGGAATGGTCTTCTACTGAAGTATGGTCTACTGAAGTATGGTCTTCTACTGAAGTATGGTGTTCTACTGAGGAATGGTCTTCTACTGAAGTATGGTCTTCTACTGAAGTATGGTCTTCTACTGAGGAATGGTATTCTACTGAAGTATGGTCTTCTACTGAAGTATGGTCTTCAACTGAAGTATGGTATTCTAATGAAGTATGGTCTTCTATTGAAGTATGGTCTTCTATTGAAGTATGGATTTCTACTGAGGAATGGTCTTCTACTGAAGTATGGTCTTCTACTGAAGTATGGTCTTCTCCTGAAGTATGGTATTCTAATGAAGTATGGTCTTCTATTGAAGTATGGATTTCTACTGAGGAATGGTATTCTACTGAAGTATGGTCTTCTACTGAAGTATGCTAATCTCCTGAAGAATGATCTTCTACTGAAGTATGGTATTTTACTGAAGTATGGTATTCTACTGAGGAATGGTCTTCTACTGAAGTATGGTCTTCTCCTGAAGCATGATTTTCTACTGAAGTAATGTCTTCTCCTGAAGTATGGTCTTCTACTGAAGTATGGTCTTCTACTGAAGTATATTCTTCTACTAAAGTATGGTCTTCGACTGAAGTATGGTCTTCTATTGAAGTATAGTATTCTATTGAAGTATAGTATTCTACTGAAGTACGGTATTATACTGAAGTATGGTATTCTATTGAAGTATAGTCTTCTACTGAAGTATGGTGTACTACTGAAGTATGGTATTCTACTGAAGTATGGTCTTCTACTGAAGTATGGTCTTCTCCTGAAGTAAAGTCTTCTACTAAAGTATGGTATTCTACCTAAGTATGGTATTCTATTGAAGTATGGTATTCTACTGAAATATGTTCTTCTGCTGAAGTATGGTCTTCTCCTGAAGTATAGTATTCTACAACAGTATGGTCTTCTCCTGAAGAATGGTCTTCTGCTGAAGTATGGTCATCTACTAAAGTACGGTCTTCTACTAAAGTATGGTATTCTACTGAAGTATAGTCTTCTACTAAAGTATGGTATACTACTGAAGTATGGTCTTCTACTGAAGTATGGTCTTCTACTGAAGTATGGTCTTTTACTGAAGTATGGTCTTCTACTGAAGTAATGTCTTCTACTGAAGTATGGTCTTCTACTGAAGTATGGTCTTCTACTGAAGTAATGTCTTCTACTGAAGTATTGTCTTCTACTGAAGTATGGTCTTCTACTGAAGTATGGTCTTCTACTGAAGTAATGTCTTCTCCTGAAGCATGATCTTCTCCTGAGGAATGGTCTTCTACTGAAGTATGGTATTCTACTGAAGCATGGTATTCTACTGAAGTATAGTCTTCTACTAAAGTATGGTATTCTACTGAAGTATAGTATTCTATTGAAATATAGTATTCTACTGAAGTATGGTCTTCTACTGAAGTATGGCTTTCTACTGAAGTATGGTGTTCTACTGAAGCATGGTCATCTATTAACGTACGGTCTTCTACTGAAGTATGGTCTTCTATTGAAGTATAGTCTTCTACTAAAGTATGGTATACTAATGAAGTATGGTCTTCTGCTGAAGTATGGCTTTCTACTGAAGTATGGTCTTCTCCTGAAGCATGATCTTCTACTGAAATATGGTATTTTACTGAAGTATGGTATTATACTGAGGAATGGTCTTCTACTGAAGTATGGTCTACTGAAGTATGGTATTCTACTGAAGTATGGTGTTCTACTGAGGAATGGTCTTCTACTGAAGTATGGTCTTCTACTGAAGTATGGTCTTCTACTGAAGTATGGTCTTCTCCTTAAGTATGGTATTCTACTGAAGTATGGTCTTATATTGAAGTATAGTCTTCTACTAAAGTATGGAATTCTACTGAAGTATAGACTTCTACTAAAGTATGGTCTTCTACTGAAGTCTGGTATACTACTGAAGTATGGTCTTCTACTGAAGTATGGTCTTCTACTGAAGTATGGTTTTCTACTGAGGAATGGTCTTCTACTGAAGTATGGTCTTCTACTGAAGTATGGATTTCTACTGAGGAATGGTATTCTACTGAAGTATGGTCTTCTACTGAAGTATGCTAATCTCCTGAAGCATGATCCTCTACTGAAGTATGGTATTTTACTGAAGTATGGTATTCTACTGAGGAATGGTCTTCTACTGAAGTATGGTGTTCTACTGAAGTATGGTGTTCTACTGAGGAATGGTCTTCTACTGAAGTATGGTATTCTACTGAAGTATGGTCTTCGACTGAAGTATGGTCTTCTATTGAAGTATGGTATTCTATTGAAGTATAGTATTCTATTGAAGTATAGTATTCTACTAAAGTATGGTCTTCTACTGAAGTATGGTCTTCTACTGAAGTAATGTCTTCTCCTGAAGCATGATCTTCTCCTGAGGTATGGTCTTCTACTGAAGTATGGTATTCTACTGAAGCATGGTATTATACTGAAGTATAGTCTTCTACTAAAGTATGGTATTCTACTGAAGTATAGTATTCTATTGAAATATAGTATTCGACTGAAGTATGGTCTTCTACTGAAGTATGGCTTTCTACTGAAGTATGGTGTTCTACTGAAGCATGGTCATCTATTAACGTACGGTCTTCTACTGAAGTATGGTCTTCTATTGAAGTATAGTCTTCTACTAAAGTATGGTATACTAATGAAGTATGGTCTTCTGCTGAAGTATGGCTTTCTACTGAAGTATGGTCTTCTCCTGAAGCATGATCTTCTACTGAAATATGGTATTTTACTGAAGTATGGTATTATACTGAGGAATGGTCTTCTACTGAAGTATGGTCTACTGAAGTATGGTATTCTACTGAAGTATGGTGTTCTACTGAGGAATGGTCTTCTACTGAAGTATGGTCTTCTACTGAAGTATGGTCTTCTACTGAAGTATGGTCTTCTACTGAAGTATGGTCTTCTCCTGAAGTATGGTATTCTACTGAAGTATGGTCTTCTATTGAAGTATAGTCTTCTACTAAAGTATGGTATTCTACTGAAGTATAGACTTCTACTAAAGTATGGTCTTCTACTGAAGTCTGGTATACTACTGAAGTATGGTCTTCTACTGAAGTATGGTCTTCTACTGAAGTATGGTTTTCTACTGAGGAATGGTCTTCTACTGAAGTATGGTCTTCTACTGAAGTATGGATTTCTACTGAGGAATGGTATTCTACTGAAGTATGGTCTTCTACTGAAGTATGCTAATCTCCTGAAGCATGATCCTCTACTGAAGTATGGTATTTTACTGAAGTATGGTATTCTACTGAGGAATGGTCTTCTACTGAAGTATGGTGTTCTACTGAAGTATGGTGTTCTACTGAGGAATGGTCTTCTACTGAAGTATGGTCTTCTCCTGAAGTAGGGTCTTCTCCTGAAGTATGGTCTTCTCCTGAAGTATGGTCTTCTCCTGAAGTATGGTCTTCTCCTGAAGCAGGGTCTTCTCCTGAAGTAGGGTCTTCTCCTGAAGTAGGGTCTTCTCCTGAAGTATGGTCTTCTACTGAAGTATGGTCTTCTCCTGAAGTATAGTCTTCTACTGAAGTATGGTGTTCTACTGAAGTATAGTCTTCTCCTGAAGTATGGTCTTCTACTGAAGTATGGTCTTCTACTGAAGTATAGTCTTCTCCTGAAGTATAGTCTTCTACTGAAGTATGGTGTTCTACTGAAGTATAGTCTTCTCCTGAAGTATGGTCTTCTACTGAAGTATGGTGTTCTACTGAGGAATGGTCTTCTACTGAAGTATGGTCTTCTACTGAAGTATGGTCTTCTACTGAAGTATGGTCTTCTACTGAAGTATGGTCTTCTCCTGAAGTATGGTATTCTACTGAAGTATGGTCTTCTATTGAAGTATAGTCTTCTACTAAAGTATGGTATTCTACTGAAGTATAGACTTCTACTAAAGTATGGTCTTCTACTGAAGTCTGGTATACTACTGAAGTATGGTCTTCTACTGAAGTATGGTCTTCTACTGAAGTATGGTTTTCTACCGAGGAATGGTCTTCTACTGAAGTATGGTCTTCTACTGAAGTATGGATTTCTACTGAGGAATGGTATTCTACTGAAGTATGGTCTTCTACTGAAGTATGCTAATCTCCTGAAGCATGATCCTCTACTGAAGTATGGTATTTTACTGAAGTATGGCATTCTACTGAGGAATGGTCTTCTACTGAAGTATGGTGTTCTACTGAAGTATGGTGTTCTACTGAGGAATGGTCTTCTACTGAAGTATGGTCTTCTCCTGAAGTAGGGTCTTCTCCTGAAGTATGGTCTTCTCCTGAAGTATGGTCTTCTCCTGAAGTATGGTCTTCTCCTGAAGCAGGGTCTTCTCCTGAAGCATGATCTTCTCCTGAGGTATGGTCTTCTACTGAAGTATGGTATTCTACTGAAGCATGGTATTCTACTGAAGTATAGACTTCTACTAAAGTATGGTATTCTACTGAAGTATAGTATTATATTGAAATATAGTATTCTACTGAAATATGGTCTTCAACTGAAGTATGGCTTTCTACTGAAGTATGGTGTTCTACTGAAGCATGGTCATCTATTAAAGTATGGTCTTCTACTGAAGTATGGTCTTCTATTGAAGTATAGTCTTCTACTAAAGTATGGTATACTACTGAAGTATGGTCTTCTGCTGAAGTATGGCTTTCTACTGAAGTATGGTGTTTTACTGAAGTATGGTATTATACTGAGGAATGGTCTTCTACTGAAGTATGGTCTACTGAAGTATGGTCTTCTACTGAAGTATGGTGTTCTACTGAGGAATGGTCTTCCACTGAAGTATGGTCTTCTACTGAAGTATGGTCTTCTACTGAGGAATGGTATTCTACTGAAGTATGGTCTTCTACTGAAGTATGGTCTTCAACTGAAGTATGGTATTCTAATGAAGTATGGTCTTCTATTGAAGTATGGTCTTCTATTGAAGTATGGATTTCTACTGAGGAATGGTCTTCTACTGAAGTATGGTCTTCTACTGAAGTATGGTCTTCTCCTGAAGTATGGTATTCTAATGAAGTATGGTCTTCTATTGAAGTATGGATTTCTACTGAGGAATGGTATTCTACTGAAGTATGGTCTTCTACTGAAGTATGCTAATCTCCTGAAGAATGATCTTCTACTGAAGTATGGTATTTTACTGAAGTATGGTATTCTACTGAGGAATGGTCTTCTACTGAAGTATGGTCTTCTCCTGAAGCATGATTTTCTACTGAAGTAATGTCTTCTCCTGAAGTATGGTCTTCTACTGAAGTATATTCTTCTACTAAAGTATGGTCTTCGACTGAAGTATGGTCTTCTATTGAAGTATAGTATTCTATTGAAGTATAGTATTCTACTGAAGTACGGTATTATACTGAAGTATGGTATTCTATTGAAGTATAGTCTTCTACTGAAGTATGGTGTACTACTGAAGTATGGTATTCTACTGAAGTATGGTCTTCTACTGAAGTATGGTCTTCTCCTGAAGTAAAGTCTTCTACTAAAGTATGGTATTCTACCTAAGTATGGTATTCTATTGAAGTATGGTATTCTACTGAAATATGTTCTTCTGCTGAAGTATGGTCTTCTCCTGAAGTATAGTATTCTACAACAGTATGGTCTTCTCCTGAAGAATGGTCTTCTGCTGAAGTATGGTCATCTACTAAAGTACGGTCTTCTACTAAAGTATGGTATTCTACTGAAGTATAGTCTTCTACTAAAGTATGGTATACTACTGAAGTATGGTCTTCTACTGAAGTATGGTCTTCTACTGAAGTATGGTCTTTTACTGAAGTATGGTCTTCTACTGAAGTAATGTCTTCTACTGAAGTATGGTCTTCTACTGAAGTATGGTCTTCTACTGAAGTAATGTCTTCTCCTGAAGCATGATCTTCTCCTGAGGAATGGTCTTCTACTGAAGTATGGTATTCTACTGAAGCATGGTATTCTACTGAAGTATAGTCTTCTACTAAAGTATGGTATTCTACTGAAGTATAGTATTCTATTGAAATATAGTATTCTACTGAAGTATGGTCTTCTACTGAAGTATGGCTTTCTACTGAAGTATGGTGTTCTACTGAAGCATGGTCATCTATTAACGTACGGTCTTCTACTGAAGTATGGTCTTCTATTGAAGTATAGTCTTCTACTAAAGTATGGTATACTAATGAAGTATGGTCTTCTGCTGAAGAATGGCTTTCTACTGAAGTATGGTCTTCTCCTGAAGCATGATCTTCTACTGAAATATGGTATTTTACTGAAGTATGGTATTATACTGAGGAATGGTCTTCTACTGAAGTATGGTCTACTGAAGTATGGTATTCTACTGAAGTATGGTGTTCTACTGAGGAATGGTCTTCTACTGAAGTATGGTCTTCTACTGAAGTATGGTCTTCTACTGAAGTATGGTCTTCTCCTGAAGTATGGTATTCTACTGAAGTATGGTCTTCTATTCAAGTATAGTCTTCTACTAAAGTATGGAATTCTACTGAAGTATAGACTTCTACTAAAGTATGGTCTTCTACTGAAGTCTGGTATTCTACTGAAGTATGGTCTTCTACTGAAGTATGGTCTTCTACTGAAGTATGGTTTTCTACTGAGGAATGGTCTTCTACTGAAGTATGGTCTTCTACTGAAGTATGGATTTCTACTGAGGAATGGTATTCTACTGAAGTATGGTCTTCTTCTGAAGTATGCTAATCTCCTGAAGCATGATCCTCTACTGAAGTATGGTATTTTACTGAAGTATGGTATTCTACTGAGGAATGGTCTTCTACTGAAGTATGGTGTTCTACTGAAGTATGGTGTTCTACTGAGGAATGGTCTTCTACTGAAGTATGGTATTCTACTGAAGTATGGTCTTCGACTGAAGTATGGTCTTCTATTGAAGTATGGTATTCTATTGAAGTATAGTATTCTATTGAAGTATAGTATTCTACTAAAGTATGGTCTTCTACTGAAGTATGGTCTTCTACTGAAGTAATGTCTTCTCCTGAAGCATGATCTTCTCCTGAGGTATGGTCTTCTACTGAAGTATGGTATTCTACTGAAGCATGGTATTCTACTGAAGTATAGTCTTCTACTAAAGTATGGTATTCTACTGAAGTATAGTATTATATTGAAATATAGTATTCTACTGAAATATGGTCTTCAACTGAAGTATGGCTTTCTACTGAAGTATGGTGTTCTACTGAAGCATGGTCATCTATTAAAGTATGGTCTTCTACTGAAGTATGGTCTTCTATTGAAGTATAGTCTTCTACTAAAGTATGGTATACTACTGAAGTATGGTCTTCTGCTGAAGTATGGCTTTCTACTGAAGTATGGTGTTTTACTGAAGTATGGTATTATACTGAGGAATGGTCTTCTACTGAAGTATGGTCTACTGAAGTATGGTCTTCTACTGAAGTATGGTGTTCTACTGAGGAATGGTCTTCTACTGAAGTATGGTCTTCTACTGAAGTATGGTCTTCTACTGAGGAATGGTATTCTACTGAAGTATGGTCTTCTACTGAAGTATGGTCTTCAACTGAAGTATGGTATTCTAATGAAGTATGGTCTTCTATTGAAGTATGGTCTTCTATTGAAGTATGGATTTCTACTGAGGAATGGTCTTCTACTGAAGTATGGTCTTCTACTGAAGTATGGTCTTCTCCTGAAGTATGGTATTCTAATGAAGTATGGTCTTCTATTGAAGTATGGATTTCTACTGAGGAATGGTATTCTACTGAAGTATGGTCTTCTACTGAAGTATGCTAATCTCCTGAAGAATGATCTTCTACTGAAGTATGGTATTTTACTGAAGTATGGTATTCTACTGAGGAATGGTCTTCTACTGAAGTATGGTCTTCTCCTGAAGCATGATTTTCTACTGAAGTAATGTCTTCTCCTGAAGTATGGTCTTCTACTGAAGTATGGTCTTCTACTGAAGTATATTCTTCTACTAAAGTATGGTCTTCGACTGAAGTATGGTCTTCTATTGAAGTATAGTATTCTATTGAAGTATAGTATTCTACTGAAGTACGGTATTATACTGAAGTATGGTATTCTATTGAAGTATAGTCTTCTACTGAAGTATGGTGTACTACTGAAGTATGGTATTCTACTGAAGTATGGTCTTCTACTGAAGTATGGTCTTCTCCTGAAGTAAAGTCTTCTACTAAAGTATGGTATTCTACCTAAGTATGGTATTCTATTGAAGTATGGTATTCTACTGAAATATGTTCTTCTGCTGAAGTATGGTCTTCTCCTGAAGTATAGTATTCTACAACAGTATGGTCTTCTCCTGAAGAATGGTCTTCTGCTGAAGTATGGTCATCTACTAAAGTACGGTCTTCTACTAAAGTATGGTATTCTACTGAAGTATAGTCTTCTACTAAAGTATGGTATACTACTGAAGTATGGTCTTCTACTGAAGTATGGTCTTCTACTGAAGTATGGTCTTTTACTGAAGTATGGTCTTCTACTGAAGTAATGTCTTCTACTGAAGTATGGTCTTCTACTGAAGTATGGTCTTCTACTGAAGTAATGTCTTCTACTGAAGTATTGTCTTCTACTGAAGTATGGTCTTCTACTGAAGTATGGTCTTCTACTGAAGTAATGTCTTCTCCTGAAGCATGATCTTCTCCTGAGGAATGGTCTTCTACTGAAGTATGGTATTCTACTGAAGCATGGTATTCTACTGAAGTATAGTCTTCTACTAAAGTATGGTATTCTACTGAAGTATAGTATTCTATTGAAATATAGTATTCTACTGAAGTATGGTCTTCTACTGAAGTATGGCTTTCTACTGAAGTATGGTGTTCTACTGAAGCATGGTCATCTATTAACGTACGGTCTTCTACTGAAGTATGGTCTTCTATTGAAGTATAGTCTTCTACTAAAGTATGGTATACTAATGAAGTATGGTCTTCTGCTGAAGTATGGCTTTCTACTGAAGTATGGTCTTCTCCTGAAGCATGATCTTCTACTGAAATATGGTATTTTACTGAAGTATGGTATTATACTGAGGAATGGTCTTCTACTGAAGTATGGTCTACTGAAGTATGGTATTCTACTGAAGTATGGTGTTCTACTGAGGAATGGTCTTCTACTGAAGTATGGTCTTCTACTGAAGTATGGTCTTCTACTGAAGTATGGTCTTCTCCTTAAGTATGGTATTCTACTGAAGTATGGTCTTCTATTGAAGTATAGTCTTCTACTAAAGTATGGAATTCTACTGAAGTATAGACTTCTACTAAAGTATGGTCTTCTACTGAAGTCTGGTATACTACTGAAGTATGGTCTTCTACTGAAGTATGGTCTTCTACTGAAGTATGGTTTTCTACTGAGGAATGGTCTTCTACTGAAGTATGGTCTTCTACTGAAGTATGGATTTCTACTGAGGAATGGTATTCTACTGAAGTATGGTCTTCTACTGAAGTATGCTAATCTCCTGAAGCATGATCCTCTACTGAAGTATGGTATTTTACTGAAGTATGGTATTCTACTGAGGAATGGTCTTCTACTGAAGTATGGTGTTCTACTGAAGTATGGTGTTCTACTGAGGAATGGTCTTCTACTGAAGTATGGTATTCTACTGAAGTATGGTCTTCGACTGAAGTATGGTCTTCTATTGAAGTATGGTATTCTATTGAAGTATAGTATTCTATTGAAGTATAGTATTCTACTAAAGTATGGTCTTCTACTGAAGTATGGTCTTCTACTGAAGTAATGTCTTCTCCTGAAGCATGATCTTCTCCTGAGGTATGGTCTTCTACTGAAGTATGGTATTCTACTGAAGCATGGTATTATACTGAAGTATAGTCTTCTACTAAAGTATGGTATTCTACTGAAGTATAGTATTCTATTGAAATATAGTATTCGACTGAAGTATGGTCTTCTACTGAAGTATGGCTTTCTACTGAAGTATGGTGTTCTACTGAAGCATGGTCATCTATTAACGTACGGTCTTCTACTGAAGTATGGTCTTCTATTGAAGTATAGTCTTCTACTAAAGTATGGTATACTAATGAAGTATGGTCTTCTGCTGAAGTATGGCTTTCTACTGAAGTATGGTCTTCTCCTGAAGCATGATCTTCTACTGAAATATGGTATTTTACTGAAGTATGGTATTATACTGAGGAATGGTCTTCTACTGAAGTATGGTCTACTGAAGTATGGTATTCTACTGAAGTATGGTGTTCTACTGAGGAATGGTCTTCTACTGAAGTATGGTCTTCTACTGAAGTATGGTCTTCTACTGAAGTATGGTCTTCTACTGAAGTATGGTCTTCTCCTGAAGTATGGTATTCTACTGAAGTATGGTCTTCTATTGAAGTATAGTCTTCTACTAAAGTATGGTATTCTACTGAAGTATAGACTTCTACTAAAGTATGGTCTTCTACTGAAGTCTGGTATACTACTGAAGTATGGTCTTCTACTGAAGTATGGTCTTCTACTGAAGTATGGTTTTCTACTGAGGAATGGTCTTCTACTGAAGTATGGTCTTCTACTGAAGTATGGATTTCTACTGAGGAATGGTATTCTACTGAAGTATGGTCTTCTACTGAAGTATGCTAATCTCCTGAAGCATGATCCTCTACTGAAGTATGGTATTTTACTGAAGTATGGTATTCTACTGAGGAATGGTCTTCTACTGAAGTATGGTGTTCTACTGAAGTATGGTGTTCTACTGAGGAATGGTCTTCTACTGAAGTATGGTCTTCTCCTGAAGTAGGGTCTTCTCCTGAAGTATGGTCTTCTCCTGAAGTATGGTCTTCTCCTGAAGTATGGTCTTCTCCTGAAGCAGGGTCTTCTCCTGAAGTAGGGTCTTCTCCTGAAGTAGGGTCTTCTCCTGAAGTATGGTCTTCTACTGAAGTATGGTCTTCTCCTGAAGTATAGTCTTCTACTGAAGTATGGTGTTCTACTGAAGTATAGTCTTCTCCTGAAGTATGGTCTTCTACTGAAGTATGGTCTTCTACTGAAGTATAGTCTTCTCCTGAAGTATAGTCTTCTACTGAAGTATGGTGTTCTACTGAAGTATAGTCTTCTCCTGAAGTATGGTCTTCTACTGAAGTATGGTGTTCTACTGAGGAATGGTCTTCTACTGAAGTATGGTCTTCTACTGAAGTATGGTCTTCTACTGAAGTATGGTCTTCTACTGAAGTATGGTCTTCTCCTGAAGTATGGTATTCTACTGAAGTATGGTCTTCTATTGAAGTATAGTCTTCTACTAAAGTATGGTATTCTACTGAAGTATAGACTTCTACTAAAGTATGGTCTTCTACTGAAGTCTGGTATACTACTGAAGTATGGTCTTCTACTGAAGTATGGTCTTCTACTGAAGTATGGTTTTCTACCGAGGAATGGTCTTCTACTGAAGTATGGTCTTCTACTGAAGTATGGATTTCTACTGAGGAATGGTATTCTACTGAAGTATGGTCTTCTACTGAAGTATGCTAATCTCCTGAAGCATGATCCTCTACTGAAGTATGGTATTTTACTGAAGTATGGCATTCTACTGAGGAATGGTCTTCTACTGAAGTATGGTGTTCTACTGAAGTATGGTGTTCTACTGAGGAATGGTCTTCTACTGAAGTATGGTCTTCTCCTGAAGTAGGGTCTTCTCCTGAAGTATGGTCTTCTCCTGAAGTATGGTCTTCTCCTGAAGTATGGTCTTCTCCTGAAGCAGGGTCTTCTCCTGAAGCATGATCTTCTCCTGAGGTATGGTCTTCTACTGAAGTATGGTATTCTACTGAAGCATGGTATTCTACTGAAGTATAGACTTCTACTAAAGTATGGTATTCTACTGAAGTATAGTATTATATTGAAATATAGTATTCTACTGAAATATGGTCTTCAACTGAAGTATGGCTTTCTACTGAAGTATGGTGTTCTACTGAAGCATGGTCATCTATTAAAGTATGGTCTTCTACTGAAGTATGGTCTTCTATTGAAGTATAGTCTTCTACTAAAGTATGGTATACTACTGAAGTATGGTCTTCTGCTGAAGTATGGCTTTCTACTGAAGTATGGTGTTTTACTGAAGTATGGTATTATACTGAGGAATGGTCTTCTACTGAAGTATGGTCTACTGAAGTATGGTCTTCTACTGAAGTATGGTGTTCTACTGAGGAATGGTCTTCCACTGAAGTATGGTCTTCTACTGAAGTATGGTCTTCTACTGAGGAATGGTATTCTACTGAAGTATGGTCTTCTACTGAAGTATGGTCTTCAACTGAAGTATGGTATTCTAATGAAGTATGGTCTTCTATTGAAGTATGGTCTTCTATTGAAGTATGGATTTCTACTGAGGAATGGTCTTCTACTGAAGTATGGTCTTCTACTGAAGTATGGTCTTCTCCTGAAGTATGGTATTCTAATGAAGTATGGTCTTCTATTGAAGTATGGATTTCTACTGAGGAATGGTATTCTACTGAAGTATGGTCTTCTACTGAAGTATGCTAATCTCCTGAAGAATGATCTTCTACTGAAGTATGGTATTTTACTGAAGTATGGTATTCTACTGAGGAATGGTCTTCTACTGAAGTATGGTCTTCTCCTGAAGCATGATTTTCTACTGAAGTAATGTCTTCTCCTGAAGTATGGTCTTCTACTGAAGTATATTCTTCTACTAAAGTATGGTCTTCGACTGAAGTATGGTCTTCTATTGAAGTATAGTATTCTATTGAAGTATAGTATTCTACTGAAGTACGGTATTATACTGAAGTATGGTATTCTATTGAAGTATAGTCTTCTACTGAAGTATGGTGTACTACTGAAGTATGGTATTCTACTGAAGTATGGTCTTCTACTGAAGTATGGTCTTCTCCTGAAGTAAAGTCTTCTACTAAAGTATGGTATTCTACCTAAGTATGGTATTCTATTGAAGTATGGTATTCTACTGAAATATGTTCTTCTGCTGAAGTATGGTCTTCTCCTGAAGTATAGTATTCTACAACAGTATGGTCTTCTCCTGAAGAATGGTCTTCTGCTGAAGTATGGTCATCTACTAAAGTACGGTCTTCTACTAAAGTATGGTATTCTACTGAAGTATAGTCTTCTACTAAAGTATGGTATACTACTGAAGTATGGTCTTCTACTGAAGTATGGTCTTCTACTGAAGTATGGTCTTTTACTGAAGTATGGTCTTCTACTGAAGTAATGTCTTCTACTGAAGTATGGTCTTCTACTGAAGTATGGTCTTCTACTGAAGTAATGTCTTCTCCTGAAGCATGATCTTCTCCTGAGGAATGGTCTTCTACTGAAGTATGGTATTCTACTGAAGCATGGTATTCTACTGAAGTATAGTCTTCTACTAAAGTATGGTATTCTACTGAAGTATAGTATTCTATTGAAATATAGTATTCTACTGAAGTATGGTCTTCTACTGAAGTATGGCTTTCTACTGAAGTATGGTGTTCTACTGAAGCATGGTCATCTATTAACGTACGGTCTTCTACTGAAGTATGGTCTTCTATTGAAGTATAGTCTTCTACTAAAGTATGGTATACTAATGAAGTATGGTCTTCTGCTGAAGAATGGCTTTCTACTGAAGTATGGTCTTCTCCTGAAGCATGATCTTCTACTGAAATATGGTATTTTACTGAAGTATGGTATTATACTGAGGAATGGTCTTCTACTGAAGTATGGTCTACTGAAGTATGGTATTCTACTGAAGTATGGTGTTCTACTGAGGAATGGTCTTCTACTGAAGTATGGTCTTCTACTGAAGTATGGTCTTCTACTGAAGTATGGTCTTCTCCTGAAGTATGGTATTCTACTGAAGTATGGTCTTCTATTCAAGTATAGTCTTCTACTAAAGTATGGAATTCTACTGAAGTATAGACTTCTACTAAAGTATGGTCTTCTACTGAAGTCTGGTATTCTACTGAAGTATGGTCTTCTACTGAAGTATGGTCTTCTACTGAAGTATGGTTTTCTACTGAGGAATGGTCTTCTACTGAAGTATGGTCTTCTACTGAAGTATGGATTTCTACTGAGGAATGGTATTCTACTGAAGTATGGTCTTCTTCTGAAGTATGCTAATCTCCTGAAGCATGATCCTCTACTGAAGTATGGTATTTTACTGAAGTATGGTATTCTACTGAGGAATGGTCTTCTACTGAAGTATGGTGTTCTACTGAAGTATGGTGTTCTACTGAGGAATGGTCTTCTACTGAAGTATGGTATTCTACTGAAGTATGGTCTTCGACTGAAGTATGGTCTTCTATTGAAGTATGGTATTCTATTGAAGTATAGTATTCTATTGAAGTATAGTATTCTACTAAAGTATGGTCTTCTACTGAAGTATGGTCTTCTACTGAAGTAATGTCTTCTCCTGAAGCATGATCTTCTCCTGAGGTATGGTCTTCTACTGAAGTATGGTATTCTACTGAAGCATGGTATTCTACTGAAGTATAGTCTTCTACTAAAGTATGGTATTCTACTGAAGTATAGTATTCTATTGAAATATAGTATTCGACTGAAGTATGGTCTTCTACTGAAGTATGGCTTTCTACTGAAGTATGGTGTTCTACTGAAGCATGGTCATCTATTAACGTACGGTCTTCTACTGAAGTATGGTCTTCTATTGAAGTATAGTCTTCTACTAAAGTATGGTATACTAATGAAGTATGGTCTTCTGCTGAAGTATGGCTTTCTACTGAAGTATGGTCTTCTCCTGAAGCATGATCTTCTACTGAAATATGGTATTTTACTGAAGTATGGTATTATACTGAGGAATGGTCTTCTACTGAAGTATGGTCTACTGAAGTATGGTATTCTACTGAAGTATGGTGTTCTACTGAGGAATGGTCTTCTACTGAAGTATGGTCTTCTACTGAAGTATGGTCTTCTACTGAAGTATGGTCTTCTACTGAAGTATGGTCTTCTCCTGAAGTATGGTATTCTACTGAAGTATGGTCTTCTATTGAAGTATAGTCTTCTACTAAAGTATGGTATTCTACTGAAGTATAGACTTCTACTAAAGTATGGTCTTCTACTGAAGTCTGGTATACTACTGAAGTATGGTCTTCTACTGAAGTATGGTCTTCTACTGAAGTATGGTTTTCTACTGAGGAATGGTCTTCTACTGAAGTATGGTCTTCTACTGAAGTATGGATTTCTACTGAGGAATGGTATTCTACTGAAGTATGGTCTTCTACTGAAGTATGCTAATCTCCTGAAGCATGATCCTCTACTGAAGTATGGTATTTTACTGAAGTATGGTATTCTACTGAGGAATGGTCTTCTACTGAAGTATGGTGTTCTACTGAAGTATGGTGTTCTACTGAGGAATGGTCTTCTACTGAAGTATGGTCTTCTCCTGAAGTAGGGTCTTCTCCTGAAGTATGGTCTTCTCCTGAAGTATGGTCTTCTCCTGAAGTATGGTCTTCTCCTGAAGCAGGGTCTTCTCCTGAAGTAGGGTCTTCTCCTGAAGTAGGGTCTTCTCCTGAAGTATGGTCTTCTACTGAAGTATGGTCTTCTCCTGAAGTATAGTCTTCTACTGAAGTATGGTGTTCTACTGAAGTATAGTCTTCTCCTGAAGTATGGTCTTCTACTGAAGTATGGTCTTCTACTGAAGTATAGTCTTCTCCTGAAGTATAGTCTTCTACTGAAGTATGGTGTTCTACTGAAGTATAGTCTTCTCCTGAAGTATGGTCTTCTACTGAAGTATGGTGTTCTACTGAGGAATGGTCTTCTACTGAAGTATGGTCTTCTACTGAAGTATGGTCTTCTACTGAAGTATGGTCTTCTACTGAAGTATGGTCTTCTCCTGAAGTATGGTATTCTACTGAAGTATGGTCTTCTATTGAAGTATAGTCTTCTACTAAAGTATGGTATTCTACTGAAGTATAGACTTCTACTAAAGTATGGTCTTCTACTGAAGTCTGGTATACTACTGAAGTATGGTCTTCTACTGAAGTATGGTCTTCTACTGAAGTATGGTTTTCTACTGAGGAATGGTCTTCTACTGAAGTATGGTCTTCTACTGAAGTATGGATTTCTACTGAGGAATGGTATTCTACTGAAGTATGGTCTTCTACTGAAGTATGCTAATCTCCTGAAGCATGATCCTCTACTGAAGTATGGTATTTTACTGAAGTATGGTATTCTACTGAGGAATGGTCTTCTACTGAAGTATGGTGTTCTACTGAAGTATGGTGTTCTACTGAGGAATGGTCTTCTACTGAAGTATGGTCTTCTCCTGAAGTAGGGTCTTCTCCTGAAGTATGGTCTTCTCCTGAAGTATGGTCTTCTCCTGAAGTATGGTCTTCTCCTGAAGCAGGGTCTTCTCCTGAAGCATGATCTTCTCCTGAGGTATGGTCTTCTACTGAAGTATGGTATTCTACTGAAGCATGGTATTCTACTGAAGTATAGACTTCTACTAAAGTATGGTATTCTACTGAAGTATAGTATTATATTGAAATATAGTATTCTACTGAAATATGGTCTTCAACTGAAGTATGGCTTTCTACTGAAGTATGGTGTTCTACTGAAGCATGGTCATCTATTAAAGTATGGTCTTCTACTGAAGTATGGTCTTCTATTGAAGTATAGTCTTCTACTAAAGTATGGTATACTACTGAAGTATGGTCTTCTGCTGAAGTATGGCTTTCTACTGAAGTATGGTGTTTTACTGAAGTATGGTATTATACTGAGGAATGGTCTTCTACTGAAGTATGGTCTACTGAAGTATGGTCTTCTACTGAAGTATGGTGTTCTACTGAGGAATGGTCTTCTACTGAAGTATGGTCTTCTACTGAAGTATGGTCTTCTACTGAGGAATGGTATTCTACTGAAGTATGGTCTTCTACTGAAGTATGGTCTTCAACTGAAGTATGGTATTCTAATGAAGTATGGTCTTCTATTGAAGTATGGTCTTCTATTGAAGTATGGATTTCTACTGAGGAATGGTCTTCTACTGAAGTATGGTCTTCTACTGAAGTATGGTCTTCTCCTGAAGTATGGTATTCTAATGAAGTATGGTCTTCTATTGACGTATGGATTTCTACTGAGGAATGGTATTCTACTGAAGTATGGTCTTCTACTGAAGTATGCTAATCTCCTGAAGAATGATCTTCTACTGAAGTATGGTATTTTACTGAAGTATGGTATTCTACTGAGGAATGGTCTTCTACTGAAGTATGGTCTTCTCCTGAAGCATGATTTTCTACTGAAGTAATGTCTTCTCCTGAAGTATGGTCTTCTACTGAAGTATGGTCTTCTACTGAAGTATATTCTTCTACTAAAGTATGGTCTTCGACTGAAGTATGGTCTTCTATTGAAGTATAGTATTCTATTGAAGTATAGTATTCTACTGAAGTACGGTATTATACTGAAGTATGGTATTCTATTGAAGTATAGTCTTCTACTGAAGTATGGTGTACTACTGAAGTATGGTATTCTACTGAAGTATGGTCTTCTACTGAAGTATGGTCTTCTCCTGAAGTAAAGTCTTCTACTAAAGTATGGTATTCTACCTAAGTATGGTATTCTATTGAAGTATGGTATTCTACTGAAATATGTTCTTCTGCTGAAGTATGGTCTTCTCCTGAAGTATAGTATTCTACAACAGTATGGTCTTCTCCTGAAGAATGGTCTTCTGCTGAAGTATGGTCATCTACTAAAGTACGGTCTTCTACTAAAGTATGGTATTCTACTGAAGTATAGTCTTCTACTAAAGTATGGTATACTACTGAAGTATGGTCTTCTACTGAAGTATGGTCTTCTACTGAAGTATGGTCTTTTACTGAAGTATGGTCTTCTACTGAAGTAATGTCTTCTACTGAAGTATGGTCTTCTACTGAAGTATGGTCTTCTACTGAAGTAATGTCTTCTACTGAAGTATTGTCTTCTACTGAAGTATGGTCTTCTACTGAAGTATGGTCTTCTACTGAAGTAATGTCTTCTCCTGAAGCATGATCTTCTCCTGAGGAATGGTCTTCTACTGAAGTATGGTATTCTACTGAAGCATGGTATTCTACTGAAGTATAGTCTTCTACTAAAGTATGGTATTCTACTGAAGTATAGTATTCTATTGAAATATAGTATTCTACTGAAGTATGGTCTTCTACTGAAGTATGGCTTTCTACTGAAGTATGGTGTTCTACTGAAGCATGGTCATCTATTAACGTACGGTCTTCTACTGAAGTATGGTCTTCTATTGAAGTATAGTCTTCTACTAAAGTATGGTATACTAATGAAGTATGGTCTTCTGCTGAAGTATGGCTTTCTACTGAAGTATGGTCTTCTCCTGAAGCATGATCTTCTACTGAAATATGGTATTTTACTGAAGTATGGTATTATACTGAGGAATGGTCTTCTACTGAAGTATGGTCTACTGAAGTATGGTATTCTACTGAAGTATGGTGTTCTACTGAGGAATGGTCTTCTACTGAAGTATGGTCTTCTACTGAAGTATGGTCTTCTACTGAAGTATGGTCTTCTCCTTAAGTATGGTATTCTACTGAAGTATGGTCTTCTATTGAAGTATAGTCTTCTACTAAAGTATGGAATTCTACTGAAGTATAGACTTCTACTAAAGTATGGTCTTCTACTGAAGTCTGGTATACTACTGAAGTATGGTCTTCTACTGAAGTATGGTCTTCTACTGAAGTATGGTTTTCTACTGAGGAATGGTCTTCTACTGAAGTATGGTCTTCTACTGAAGTATGGATTTCTACTGAGGAATGGTATTCTACTGAAGTATGGTCTTCTACTGAAGTATGCTAATCTCCTGAAGCATGATCCTCTACTGAAGTATGGTATTTTACTGAAGTATGGTATTCTACTGAGGAATGGTCTTCTACTGAAGTATGGTGTTCTACTGAAGTATGGTGTTCTACTGAGGAATGGTCTTCTACTGAAGTATGGTATTCTACTGAAGTATGGTCTTCGACTGAAGTATGGTCTTCTATTGAAGTATGGTATTCTATTGAAGTATAGTATTCTATTGAAGTATAGTATTCTACTAAAGTATGGTCTTCTACTGAAGTATGGTCTTCTACTGAAGTAATGTCTTCTCCTGAAGCATGATCTTCTCCTGAGGTATGGTCTTCTACTGAAGTATGGTATTCTACTGAAGCATGGTATTCTACTGAAGTATAGTCTTCTACTAAAGTATGGTATTCTACTGAAGTATAGTATTCTATTGAAATATAGTATTCGACTGAAGTATGGTCTTCTACTGAAGTATGGCTTTCTACTGAAGTATGGTGTTCTACTGAAGCATGGTCATCTATTAACGTACGGTCTTCTACTGAAGTATGGTCTTCTATTGAAGTATAGTCTTCTACTAAAGTATGGTATACTAATGAAGTATGGTCTTCTGCTGAAGTATGGCTTTCTACTGAAGTATAGTCTTCTCCTGAAGTATGGTCTTCTACTGAAGTATGGTGTTCTACTGAGGAATGGTCTTCTACTGAAGTATGGTCTTCTACTGAAGTATGGTCTTCTACTGAAGTATGGTCTTCTACTGAAGTATGGTCTTCTCCTGAAGTATGGTATTCTACTGAAGTATGGTCTTCTATTGAAGTATAGTCTTCTACTAAAGTATGGTATTCTACTGAAGTATAGACTTCTACTAAAGTATGGTCTTCTACTGAAGTATGGTGTTCTACTGAGGAATGGTCTTCTACTGAAGTATGGTCTTCTACTGAAGTATGGTCTTCTACTGAAGTATGGTCTTCTACTGAAGTATGGTCTTCTCCTGAAGTATGGTATTCTACTGAAGTATGGTCTTCTATTGAAGTATAGTCTTCTACTAAAGTATGGTATTCTACTGAAGTATAGACTTCTACTAAAGTATGGTCTTCTACTGAAGTCTGGTATACTACTGAAGTATGGTCTTCTACTGAAGTATGGTCTTCTACTGAAGTATGGTTTTCTACTGAGGAATGGTCTTCTACTGAAGTATGGTCTTCTACTGAAGTATGGATTTCTACTGAGGAATGGTATTCTACTGAAGTATGGTCTTCTACTGAAGTATGCTAATCTCCTGAAGCATGATCCTCTACTGAAGTATGGAATTTTACTGAAGTATGGTATTCTACTGAGGAATGGTCTTCTACTGAAGTATGGTGTTCTACTGAAGTATGGTGTTCTACTGAGGAATGGTCTTCTACTGAAGTATGGTCTTCTCCTGAAGTAGGGTCTTCTCCTGAAGTATGGTCTTCTCCTGAAGTATGGTCTTCTCCTGAAGTATGGTCTTCTCCTGAAGCAGGGTCTTCTCCTGAAGTAGGGTCTTCTCCTGAAGTAGGGTCTTCTCCTGAAGTATGGTCTTCTACTGAAGTATGGTCTTCTACTGAAGTATAGTCTTCTCCTGAAGTATAGTCTTCTACTGAAGTATGGTGTTCTACTGAAGTATAGTCTTCTCCTGAAGTATGGTCTTCTACTGAGGAATGGTCTTCTACTGAAGTATGGTCTTCTACTGAAGTATGGTCTTCTACTGAAGTATGGTCTTCTCCTTAAGTATGGTATTCTACTGAAGTATGGTCTTCTATTGAAGTATAGTCTTCTACTAAAGTATGGAATTCTACTGAAGTATAGACTTCTACTAAAGTATGGTCTTCTACTGAAGTCTGGTATACTACTGAAGTATGGTCTTCTACTGAAGTATGGTCTTCTATTGAAGTATGGTTTTCTACTGAGGAATGGTCTTCTACTGAAGTATGGTCTTCTCCTGAAGTATGGATTTCTACTGAGGAATGGTATTCTACTGAAGTATGGTCTTCTACTGAAGTATGCTAATCTCCTGAAGCATGATCCTCTACTGAAGTATGGTATTTTACTGAAGTATGGTATTCTACTGAGGAATGGTCTTCTACTGAAGTATGGTGTTCTACTGAAGTATGGTGTTCTACTGAGGAATGGTCTTCTACTGAAGTATGGTATTCTACTGAAGTATGGTCTTCGACTGAAGTATGGTCTTCTATTGAAGTATGGTATTCTATTGAAGTATAGTATTCTATTGAAGTATAGTATTCTACTAAAGTATGGTCTTCTACTGAAGTATGGTCTTCTACTGAAGTAATGTCTTCTCCTGAAGCATGATCTTCTCCTGAGGTATGGTCTTCTACTGAAGTATGGTATTCTACTGAAGCATGGTATTCTACTGAAGTATAGTCTTCTACTAAAGTATGGTATTCTACTGAAGTATAGTATTCTATTGAAATATAGTATTCGACTGAAGTATGGTCTTCTACTGAAGTATGGCTTTCTACTGAAGTATGGTGTTCTACTGAAGCATGGTCATCTATTAACGTACGGTCTTCTACTGAAGTATGGTCTTCTATTGAAGTATAGTCTTCTACTAAAGTATGGTATACTAATGAAGTATGGTCTTCTGCTGAAGTATGGCTTTCTACTGAAGTATGGTCTTCTCCTGAAGCATGATCTTCTACTGAAATATGGTATTTTACTGAAGTATGGTATTATACTGAGGAATGGTCTTCTACTGAAGTATGGTCTACTGAAGTATGGTATTCTACTGAAGTATGGTGTTCTACTGAGGAATGGTCTTCTACTGAAGTATGGTCTTCTACTGAAGTATGGTCTTCTACTGAAGTATGGTCTTCTACTGAAGTATGGTCTTCTCCTGAAGTATGGTATTCTACTGAAGTATGGTCTTCTATTGAAGTATAGTCTTCTACTAAAGTATGGTATTCTACTGAAGTATAGACTTCTACTAAAGTATGGTCTTCTACTGAAGTCTGGTATACTACTGAAGTATGGTCTTCTACTGAAGTATGGTCTTCTACTGAATTATGGTTTTCTACTGAGGAATGGTCTTCTACTGAAGTATGGTCTTCTACTGAAGTATGGATTTCTACTGAGGAATGGTATTCTACTGAAGTATGGTCTTCTACTGAAGTATGCTAATCTCCTGAAGCATGATCCTCTACTGAAGTATGGTATTTTACTGAAGTATGGTATTCTACTGAGGAATGGTCTTCTACTGAAGTATGGTGTTCTACTGAAGTATGGTGTTCTACTGAGGAATGGTCTTCTACTGAAGTATGGTCTTCTCCTGAAGTAGGGTCTTCTCCTGAAGTATGGTCTTCTCCTGAAGTATGGTCTTCTCCTGAAGTATGGTCTTCTCCTGAAGCAGGGTCTTCTCCTGAAGTAGGGTCTTCTCCTGAAGTAGGGTCTTCTCCTGAAGTATGGTCTTCTACTGAAGTATGGTCTTCTCCTGAAGTATAGTCTTCTACTGAAGTATGGTGTTCTACTGAAGTATAGTCTTCTCCTGAAGTATGGTCTTCTACTGAATTATGGTCTTCTACTGAAGTATAGTCTTCTCCTGAAGTATAGTCTTCTACTGAAGTATGGTGTTCTACTGAAGTATAGTCTTCTCCTGAAGTATGGTCTTCTACTGAAGTATGGTGTTCTACTGAGGAATGGTCTTCTACTGAAGTATGGTCTTCTACTGAAGTATGGTCTTCTACTGAAGTATGGTCTTCTCCTGAAGTATGGTATTCTACTGAAGTATGGTCTTCTATTGAAGTATAGTCTTCTACTAAAGTATGGTATTCTACTGAAGTATAGACTTCTACTAAAGTATGGTCTTCTACTGAAGTCTGGTATACTACTGAAGTATGGTCTTCTACTGAAGTATGGTCTTCTACTGAAGTATGGTTTTCTACTGAGGAATGGTCTTCTACTGAAGTATGGTCTTCTACTGAAGTATGGATTTCTACTGAGGAATGGTATTCTACTGAAGTATGGTCTTCTACTGAAGTATGCTAATCTCCTGAAGCATGATCCTCTACTGAAGTATGGTATTTTACTGAAGTATGGTATTCTACTGAGGAATGGTCTTCTACTGAAGTATGGTGTTCTACTGAAGTATGGTGTTCTACTGAGGAATGGTCTTCTACTGAAGTATGGTCTTCTCCTGAAGTAGGGTCTTCTCCTGAAGTATGGTCTTCTCCTGAAGTATGGTCTTCTCCTGAAGTATGGTCTTCTCCTGAAGCAGGGTCTTCTCCTGAAGCATGATCTTCTCCTGAGGTATGGTCTTCTACTGAAGTATGGTATTCTACTGAAGCATGGTATTCTACTGAAGTATAGTCTTCTACTAAAGTATGGTATTCTACTGAAGTATAGTATTCTATTGAAATATAGTATTCGACTGAAGTATGGTCTTCTACTGAAGTATGGCTTTCTACTGAAGTATGGTGTTCTACTGAAGCATGGTCATCTATTAACGTACGGTCTTCTACTGAAGTATGGTCTTCTATTGAAGTATAGTCTTCTACTAAAGTATGGTATACTAATGAAGTATGGTCTTCTGCTGAAGTATGGCTTTCTACTGAAGTATGGTCTTCTCCTGAAGCATGATCTTCTACTGAAATATGGTATTTTACTGAAGTATGGTATTATACTGAGGAATGGTCTTCTACTGAAGTATGGTCTACTGAAGTATGGTATTCTACTGAAGTATGGTGTTCTACTGAGGAATGGTCTTCTACTGAAGTATGGTCTTCTACTGAAGTATGGTCTTCTACTGAAGTATGGTCTTCTACTGAAGTATGGTCTTCTCCTGAAGTATGGTATTCTACTGAAGTATGGTCTTCTATTGAAGTATAGTCTTCTACTAAAGTATGGTATTCTACTGAAGTATAGACTTCTACTAAAGTATGGTCTTCTACTGAAGTCTGGTATACTACTGAAGTATGGTCTTCTACTGAAGTATGGTCTTCTACTGAATTATGGTTTTCTACTGAGGAATGGTCTTCTACTGAAGTATGGTCTTCTACTGAAGTATGGATTTCTACTGAGGAATGGTATTCTACTGAAGTATGGTCTTCTACTGAAGTATGCTAATCTCCTGAAGCATGATCCTCTACTGAAGTATGGTATTTTACTGAAGTATGGTATTCTACTGAGGAATGGTCTTCTACTGAAGTATGGTGTTCTACTGAAGTATGGTGTTCTACTGAGGAATGGTCTTCTACTGAAGTATGGTCTTCTCCTGAAGTAGGGTCTTCTCCTGAAGTATGGTCTTCTCCTGAAGTATGGTCTTCTCCTGAAGTATGGTCTTCTCCTGAAGCAGGGTCTTCTCCTGAAGTAGGGTCTTCTCCTGAAGTAGGGTCTTCTCCTGAAGTATGGTCTTCTACTGAAGTATGGTCTTCTCCTGAAGTATAGTCTTCTACTGAAGTATGGTGTTCTACTGAAGTATAGTCTTCTCCTGAAGTATGGTCTTCTACTGAATTATGGTCTTCTACTGAAGTATAGTCTTCTCCTGAAGTATAGTCTTCTACTGAAGTATGGTGTTCTACTGAAGTATAGTCTTCTCCTGAAGTATGGTCTTCTACTGAAGTATGGTGTTCTACTGAGGAATGGTCTTCTACTGAAGTATGGTCTTCTACTGAAGTATGGTCTTCTACTGAAGTATGGTCTTCTCCTGAAGTATGGTATTCTACTGAAGTATGGTCTTCTATTGAAGTATAGTCTTCTACTAAAGTATGGTATTCTACTGAAGTATAGACTTCTACTAAAGTATGGTCTTCTACTGAAGTCTGGTATACTACTGAAGTATGGTCTTCTACTGAAGTATGGTCTTCTACTGAAGTATGGTTTTCTACTGAGGAATGGTCTTCTACTGAAGTATGGTCTTCTACTGAAGTATGGATTTCTACTGAGGAATGGTATTCTACTGAAGTATGGTCTTCTACTGAAGTATGCTAATCTCCTGAAGCATGATCCTCTACTGAAGTATGGTATTTTACTGAAGTATGGTATTCTACTGAGGAATGGTCTTCTACTGAAGTATGGTGTTCTACTGAAGTATGGTGTTCTACTGAGGAATGGTCTTCTACTGAAGTATGGTCTTCTCCTGAAGTAGGGTCTTCTCCTGAAGTATGGTCTTCTCCTGAAGTATGGTCTTCTCCTGAAGTATGGTCTTCTCCTGAAGCAGGGTCTTCTCCTGAAGTAGGGTCTTCTCCTGAAGTAGGGTCTTCTCCTGAAGTATGGTCTTCTACTGAAGTATGGTCTTCTACTGAAGTATAGTCTTCTCCTGAAGTATAGTCTTCTACTGAAGTATGGTGTTCTACTGAAGTATAGTCTTCTCCTGAAGTATGGTCTTCTACTGAAGTATGGTCTTCTACTGAAGTATAGTCTTCTACTGAAGTATGGTCTTCTACTGAAGTATGGTCTTCTACTAAAGTATGGTGTTCTACTGAAGTATAGTCTTCTACTAAAGTATGGTGTTCTACTGAAGTATAGTCTTCTACTGAAGTATAGTCTTCTACTAAAGTATGGTATTCTACTGAAGTATGGTCTTCTACTAAAGTATGGTGTTCTACTGAAGTATAGTCTTCTACTGAAGTATGGTCTTCTACTGAAGTATGGTCTTCTACTGAAGTATGGTCTTCTCCTGAAGTATGGTCTTCTACTGAAGTATGGTCTTCTACTGAAGTACGGTCTTCTACTAAAGTATGGTATTCTACTGAAGTATAATCTTCTACTAAAGTATGGTATACTACTGAAGTATGGTCTTCTACTGAAGTACGGTCTTCTACTAAAGTATGGTATTCTACTGAAGTATAGTCTTCTACTAAAGTATGGTATACTACTGAAGTATAGTCTTCTACTAAAGTATGGTATTCTACTGAAGCATGGTCATCTACTAAAGTACGGTCTTCTACTAAAGTATGGTATTCTACTGAAGTATAGTCTTCTACTAAAGTATGGTATACTACTGAAGTATGGTCTTCTACTGAGGTATGGTCTTCTACTGAAGTATGGTCTTCTACTGAAGTATGGTCTTCTCCTGAAGTATGGTCTTCTACTGAAGTATGGTCTTCTACTGAGGAATGGTCTTCTACTGAAGTATGGTCTTCTACTGAAGTAATGTCTTCTACTGAAGTATGGTCTTTTACTGAAGTATGGTGTTCTACTGAAGTATGGTCTTCTCCTGAAGTAGGGTCTTCTACTGAAGTATGGTCTTCTCCTGAAGTAGGGTCTTCTACTGAAGTATGGTCTTCTACTAAAGTATGGTCTTCTACTAAAGTATGGGTTCTACTAAAGTATGGTCTTGTACTGAAGTATAGTCTTCTAATAAAGTATGGTATTCTACTAAAGTATGGTATTCTACTGAAGTATAGTCTTCTACTAAAGTATAGTCTTCTACTGAAGTATAGTCTTCTACTAAAGTATGGTATTCTACTGAAGTATGTATTCTATTGAAGTATGGTCTTCAACTGAAGTATGGTCTTCTACTGAAGTATAGTCTTCCACTAAAGTACGGTATCTACTGAAGTATGGTCTTCTACTAAAGTTTGGTCTTCTACTGAAGTATGGTCTTCTCCTGAAGCACGATCTTCTCCTGAAGTATGGTCTTCTACTGAAGTATGGTCTTCTACTAAAGTTTGGTCTTCTCCTGAAGCATGATCTTCTACTGAAATATGGTATTTTACTGAAGTATGTTATTCTACTGAGGAACGGTATTCTACTGAAGTATGGTCTTCTACTGAAGTATGGTCTTCTACTGAAGTATGGTCTTCTTCTGAAGTATGGTATGCTACTGAAATATGGTATCTACTGAAGTATAGACTTCTACTAAAGTTTGGTCTTCTACTGAAGTATAGTCTTCTACTAAGGTATGGTATACTATTGAAGTATGGTCTTCTACTGAAGTATGGTCTTCTCCTGAAGGATGGTCTTCTACTGAAGTATGGTCTTCTACTGAAGTATGGTCTTCTCCTGGGGTATGATCTTCTACTGAAGTAATGTCTTCTCCTGAAGCATGATCTTCTCCTGAGGTATGGTCTTCTACTGAAGTATGGTATTCTACTGTAGCATGGTATTCTACTGAAGTATAGACTTCTACTAAAGTATGGTATTCTACTGAAGTATAGTATTATATTGAAATATAGTATTCTACTGAAATATGGTCTTCAACTGAAGTATGGCTTTCTACTGAAGTATGGTGTTCTACTGAAGCATGGTCATCTATTAAAGTATGGTCTTCTACTAAAGTATGGTATACTACTGAAGTATGGTCTTCTGCTGAAGTATGGCTTTCTACTGAAGTATGGTGTTTTACTGAAGTATGGTATTATACTGAGGAATGGTCTTCTACTGAAGTATGGTCTACTGAAGTATGGTCTTCTACTGAAGTATGGTGTTCTACTGAGGAATGGTCTTCTACTGAAGTATGGTCTTCTACTGAAGTATGGTCTTCTACTGAGGAATGGTATTCTACTGAAGTATGGTCTTCTACTGAAGTATGGTCTTCAACTGAAGTATGGTATTCTAATGAAGTATGGTCTTCTATTGAAGTATGGATTTCTACTGAGGAATGGTATTCTACTGAAGTATGGTCTTCTACTGAAGTATGCTAATCTCCTGAAGAATGATCTTCTACTGAAGTATGGTATTTTACTGAAGTATGGTATTCTACTGAGGAATGGTCTTCTACTGAAGTATGGTCTTCTCCTGAAGCATGATTTTCTACTGAAGTAATGTCTTCTCCTGAAGTATGGTCTTCTACTGAAGTATGGTCTTCTACTGAAGTATATTCTTCTACTAAAGTATGGTCTTCGACTGAAGTATGGTCTTCTATTGAAGTATAGTATTCTAGTGAAGTATAGTATTCTACTGAAGTACGGTATTCTACTGAAGTATGGTATTCTATTGAAGTATAGTCTTCTACTGAAGTATGGTGTACTACTGAAGTATGGTATTCTACTGAAGTATGGTCTTCTACTGAAGTATGGTCTTCTCCTGAAGTATAGACTTCTACTAAAGTATGGTATACTACTGAAGTATGGTATTCTATTGAAGTATGGTATTCTACTGAAATATGTTCTTCTGCTGAAGTATGGTCTTCTCCTGAAGTATAGTATTCTACAACAGTATGGTCTTCTCCTGAAGAATGGTCTTCTGCTGAAGTATGGTCATCTACTAAAGTACGGTCTTCTACTAAAGTATGGTATTCTACTGAAGTATAGTCTTCTACTAAAGTATGGTATACTACTGAAGTATGGTCTTCTACTGAAGTATGGTCTTCTACTGAAGTATGGTCTTTTACTGAAGTATGGTCTTCTACTGAAGTAATGTCTTCTACTGAAGTATGGTCTTCTACTGAAGTATGGTCTTCTACTGAAGTAATGTCTTCTACTGAAGTATTGTCTTCTACTGAAGTATGGTCTTCTACTGAAGTATGGTCTTCTACTGAAGTAATGTCTTCTCCTGAAGCATGATCTTCTCCTGAGGAATGGTCTTCTACTGAAGTATGGTATTCTACTGAAGCATGGTATTCTACTGAAGTATAGTCTTCTACTAAAGTATGGTATTCTACTGAAGTATAGTATTCTATTGAAATATAGTATTCTACTGAAGTATGGTCTTCTACTGAAGTATGGCTTTCTACTGAAGTATAGTCTTCTACTAAAGTATGGTATACTAATGAAGTATGGTCTTCTCCTGAAGCATGATCTTCTACTGAAATATGGTATTTTACTGAAGTATGGTATTATACTGAGGAATGGTCTTCTACTGAAGTATGGTCTACTGAAGTATGGTATTCTACTGAAGTATGGTGTTCTACTGAGGAATGGTCTTCTACTGAAGTATGGTCTTCTACTGAAGTATGGTCTTCTACTGAAGTATGGTCTTCTCCTGAAGTATGGTATTCTACTGAAGTATGGTCTTCTATTGAAGTATAGTCTTCTACTAAAGTATGGAATTCTACTGAAGTATAGACTTCTACTAAAGTATGGTCTTCTACTGAAGTCTGGTATACTACTGAAGTATGGTCTTCTACTGAAGTATGGTCTTCTACTGAAGTATGGTTTTCTACTGAGGAATGGTCTTCTACTGAAGTATGGTCTTCTACTGAAGTATGGATTTCTACTGAGGAATGGTATTCTACTGAAGTATGGTCTTCTACTGAAGTATGCTAATCTCCTGAAGCATGATCCTCTACTGAAGTATGGTATTTTACTGAAGTATGGTATTCTACTGAGGAATGGTCTTCTACTGAAGTATGGTGTTCTACTGAAGTATGGTGTTCTACTGAGGAATGGTCTTCTACTGAAGTATGGTATTCTACTGAAGTATGGTCTTCGACTGAAGTATGGTCTTCTATTGAAGTATGGTATTCTTTTGAAGTATAGTATTCTATTGAAGTATAGTATTCTACTAAAGTATGGTCTTCTACTGAAGTATGGTCTTCTACTGAAGTAATGTCTTCTCCTGAAGCATGATCTTCTCCTGAGGTATGGTCTTCTACTGAAGTATGGTATTCTACTGAAGCATGGTATTCTACTGAAGTATAGTCTTCTACTAAAGTATGGTATTCTACTGAAGTATAGTATTCTATTGAAATATAGTATTCGACTGAAGTATGGTCTTCTACTGAAGTATGGCTTTCTACTGAAGTATGGGGTTCTATTGAAGCATGGTCATCTATTAACGTACGGTCTTCTACTGAAGTATGGTCTTCTATTGAAGTATAGTCTTCTACTAAAGTATGGTATACTAATGAAGTATGGTCTTCTGCTGAAGTATGGCTTTCTACTGAAGTATGGTCTTCTCCTGAAGCATGATCTTCTACTGAAATATGGTATTTTACTGAAGTATGGTATTATACTGAGGAATGGTCTTCTACTGAAGTATGGTCTACTGAAGTATGGTCTTCTACTGAAGTATGGTGTTCTACTGAGGAATGGTCTTCTACTGAAGTATGGTCTTCTACTGAAGTATGGTCTTCTACTGAAGTATGGTCTTCTCCTGAAGTATGGTATTCTACTGAAGTATGGTCTTCTATTGAAGTATAGTCTTCTACTAAAGTATGGTATTCTACTGAAGTATAGACTTCTACTAAAGTATGGTCTTCTACTGAAGTCTGGTATACTACTGAAGTATGGTCTTCTACTGAAGTATGGTCTTCTACTGAAGTATGGTTTTCTACTGAGGAATGGTCTTCTACTGAAGTATGGTCTTCTACTGAAGTATGGATTTCTACTGAGGAATGGTATTCTACTGAAGTATGGTCTTCTACTGAAGTATGCTAATCTCCTGAAGCATGATCCTCTACTGAAGTATGGTATTTTACTGAAGTATGGTATTCTACTGAGGAATGGTCTTCTACTGAAGTATGGTGTTCTACTGAAGTATGGTGTTCTACTGAGGAATGGTCTTCTACTGAAGTATGGTATTCTACTGAAGTATGGTCTTCGACTGAAGTATGGTCTTCTATTGAAGTATGGTATTCTATTGAAGTATAGTATTATATTGAAGTATAGTATTCTACTAAAGTATGGTCTTCTACTGAAGTATGGTCTTCTACTGAAGTAATGTCTTCTCCTGAAGCATGATCTTCTCCTGAGGTATGGTCTTCTACTGAAGTATGGTATTCTACTGAAGCATGGTATTCTACTGAAGTATAGTCTTCTACTAAAGTATGGTATTCTACTGAAGTATAGTATTCTATTGAAATATAGTATTCTACTGAAGTATGGTCTTCTACTGAAGTATGGCTTTCTACTGAAGTATGGTGTTCTACTGAAGCATGGTCATCTATTAACGTACGGTCTTCTACTGAAGTATGGTCTTCTATTGAAGTATAGTCTTCTACTAAAGTATGGTATACTAATGAAGTATGGTCTTCTGCTGAAGTATGGCTTTCTACTGAAGTATGGTCTTTTCCTGAAGCATGATCTTCTACTGAAATATGGTATTTTACTGAAGTATGGTATTATACTGAGGAATGGTCTTCTACTGAAGTATGGTCTACTGAAGTATGGTATTCTACTGAAGTATGGTGTTCTACTGAGGAATGGTCTTCTACTGAAGTATGGTCTTCTACTGAAGTATGGTCTTCTACTGAAGTATGGTCTTCTACTGAAGTATGGTCTTCTCCTGAAGTATGGTATTCTACTGAAGTATGGTCTTCTATTGAAGTATGGTCTTCTACTGAAGTATGCTAATCTCCTGAAGCATGATCCTCTACTGAAGTATGGTATTTTACTGAAGTATGGTATTCTACTGAGGAATGGTCTTCTACTGAAGTATGGTCTTCTACTGAAATATGGTGTTCTACTGAGGAATGGTCTTCTACTGAAGTATGGTATTCTACTGAAGTATGGTCTTCGACTGAAGTATGGTCTTCTATTGAAGTATGGTATTCTATTGAAGTATAGTATTCTATTGAAGTATAGTATTCTACTAAAGTATGGTATATTACTGAAGTATGGTGTTCTACTGAAGTATGGTGTTCTACTGAGGAATGGTCTTCTACTGAGGAATGGTCTTCTACTGAAGTATGGTCTACTGAAGTATGGTCTTCTACTGAAGTATGGTCTTCTCCTGAAGTATGGTCTTCTCCTGAAGTATGGTATTCTACTGAAGTATGGTTTTCTACTGAGGAATGATATTCTACTGAAGTCTGGTCTTCTACTGAAGTATGCTAATCTCCTGAAGCATGATCTTCCACTGAAGTATGGTATTTTACTGAAGTATGGTATTCTACTGAGGAATGGTCTTCTACTGAAGTATGGTATTCTACTGAAGTATGGTGTTCTACTGAGGAATGGTATTCTACTGAAGTATGGTATTCTACTGAAGTATGGTCTTCGAATGAAGTATGGTCTTCTATTGAAGTATGGTATTCTATTGAAGTATAGTATTCTATTGAAGTATAGTATTCTACTAAAGTATGGTATATTACTGAAGTATGGTGTTCTACTGAAGTATGGTGTTGTACTGAGGAATGGTCTTCTACTGAGGAATGGTCTTCTACTGAAGTATGGTCTACTGAAGTATGGTCTTCTACTGAAGTATGGTCTTCTCCTGAAGTATGGTCTTCTCCTGAAGTATGGTATTCTACTGAAGTATGGTTTTCTACTGAGGAATGATATTCTACTGAAGTCTGGTCTTCTACTGAAGTATGCTAATCTCCTGAAGCATGATCTTCCACTGAAGTATGGTATTTTACTGAAGTATGGTATTCTACTGAGGAATGGTCTTCTACTGAAGTATAGTCTTCTACTAAAGTATGGTATACTACTAAAGTATAGACTTCTACTAAAGTATGGTCTTCTACTGAAGTATAGTCTTCTACTAAAGTATGGTATACTACTGAAGTATGGTATTCTACTGAGGAATGGTCTTCTACTGAAGTATGGTCTTCTACTGAAGTATGGTTTTCTACTTAGGAATGGTATTCTTCTGAAGTCTGGTCTTCTACTGAAGTATGCTAATCTCCTGAAGCATGATCTTCTACTGAAGTATGGTATTTTACTGAAGTATGGTATTCTACTGAGGATTGGTCTTCTACTGAAGTATGGTCTTCTACTGAAGTATGGTGTTCTACTGAGGAATGGTATTCTACTGAAGTATGGTCTCCTCCTGAAGTATGGTCTTCTCCTGAAGTATGGTCTTCTCCTTGGGTATGGTTTCTCCTTGGGTATGGTCTTCTACTGAAGTATGGACTTCTCCTGAAGTATGGTCTTCTCCTGAAGTATGGTCTTCTCCTTGGGTATGGTTTCTCCTTGGGTATGGTCTTCTACTGAAGTATGGACTTCTCCTGAAGTATGGTCTTCTCCTGAAGCATGATCTTCTCCTGAAGTATGGTCTTCTACTGAAGTATGGTCTTCTACTGAAGTATGGTCTTCTCCTGAAGCATGATTTTCTACTGAAGTAATGTCTTCTCCTGAAGCATGATCTTCTCCTGAGGTATGGTATTCTACTGAAGTATTGTCTTCTACTGAAGTATGCTGTTCTACTGAGGAATGGTCTTCTACTGAAGTATGGTCTTCTCCCTGTCATGGATTTACAGTAAAAGCATTGTATTGGTGTTAACATTGACTGTTGGGAGTTACCAATGTGGCTAAATCCATCAGAGGGAGGAAATGTACCCTTCAGGAGAACGATAGAGAACCTAACTTAATTCTAGACCTGCATGCCAAGCCCCAAAGACATTAGAGAGTTTAACACAGAACTGCAGTGCGAAGGCTAATCTTCTTCTATTTCATCTCTAACAGGATGAGCCTGTTTTGGTCCTCTTTCTCCCCAGGATGACCCTGCCCTCCAGCCCATAGGCTTGCTATCTATGGATAACCCTTCCCTCGGGCTGCTCTCTATCTCTGGTCAAAGTATCAAAAGCTAATATGTGCTTCAAACCTAAATGAAGGATTTAGAGGGGGTAAAAGTTGTCTTAATTTGATCACCACGAGGGAGCATGGAGACCTTATGATCTCAATCATGTCTTGTTACTCGAGTCGAGGCAATTTAGCATGGGTCAGATCTATACTCTACAACATGGGTCAGTTCCCCAACACCGGAAAGCAATGCTGCAGACACTTGAGGAGATTTGACTCCCCTGAAGTGTATCAATTTTAATGACACACAGCCCTGGGCAGATTGAACTCACCATGACCAAAGGAAAGTTGTCAAACCAGAAGGAAGTCCAAACTAGAGGATCCAGTCAGACTATCACTGATGGATAGTGGATCAGATGTTTGTCAATTAAATTAGTCAAAGTATAAAATGCAGCACAACAGTAAGCAGCATCACTGTACAGTGTGCTGGCCCAGTTGATGTTCATGCCATTGCCTATGTTGTTAATGTTGTGCTTTACAAAGGGCCACCCATGTACTCAACATAAATATTTTAAATGCCTTGCTTAAGGGGTCCAAATTCTAGAAGCCATATCATTTTTAGGGATTGACCTTGCGGTCACAAGTCTGATCCCCTGACCACTTCTCTACTCATGTCATATGTCACGCATGGGGCTTCTCCTGTTCAGAACTGCTGCCCAAGCAGAATCTGATATCCTCCAATTGCAATGAGCGATGGAAATGCACTGAATGTAATGTCACGTTGCAAACAATTGTGTAGTAGACTGGTAGCCTCTGAATTCCTATGACAATACCTCACAGAACCACTGCTTGCATGCTGCAACCCTGTGAATACGATTGGTGTGAAACTGCACGTTGGGGGAAAAGTTACTGCTGAGGTGTAGTTTGGCATTCTTTACTGTTCACCCCACTTACAACAAATTACTGGAAGAGGGGACTCGTTTTTTTATGGGCTCCGGTAGAAGTAGCTTTCGTAAAAACAAAGAGAGAGTTCACTTTGTTATTCAGATCTAAGTTCACAGCATGCAGTGACTTAGGATCAATGGCAAAATGCATTGATTTCAAAATGGCTTGGCTTCCAACTTTGGAACACTCCTTCACAACAATCCAATTTAGCCCCATAAAATCTGTCAACTGTAAGCGACTCAGAGAGAGAACATGTTTCACAACACTAAAGTAACTGGGAGAGAGGGGAGAGAGGTTATGCCCTTGCTGTAACCCCCAGCTTTGAACTATTGTTGACAGAGTCAAAAGGCAGTGTGAAAGAGTGAAAGAGTGAAAGGTGACAGACAGAAAGAGAGAGAGAGAGAGAGAGTTGAAGAAAGAGAGAGAGAAATAGAGACATCGAGAGAGAGAGTCGGTTTTGTGAGAAGATCTCTTCTAAATCAGGATGTCCAGGACTGAGAGTTGAGACGACTGCCATAAAGCATGTGGATGTCGTAGAGCCAAACAACTGACACTGTCGTGTTCCTGAAAGTCTCCCCTTTCGGTATTGGTGACATATTAGTTTGTAGCTCACACGGTTTGGGTTTTACAGATGATTGCAGGGCGATTTTCCTGTCCAGATCCTCTCTTGTGTAGAAAAATGCAGCTTTCCTAAGCCCCATGTTATGGAATAGGTGCATCATTTATAATGGCAGAAAGATGGGATTGAGCTGCCGCCACTACAAGAAACGGTAAGTCTCTAGCATAAACTCACGAGGATCTATTCAAGATTCAAAATTATGTCACTGTTTGATGCGGTAGAGCTTCAATCGACTTTAGGGGGATATTATTAAGAGAGAGAGAGACGAGAGGCTATGTTTGAGCCATTGTTGACAAAACCAAAATGCCACAGCACCCTGATGGCCTAGGCATGGCCATTAGGACAGAGGAGCAGATAGGGCCTCCAGGGGCCTGAGGAGGGTACATGGGGCGGAGCCAGAGTGTTTACATGGCTCTAATTGGCCAAGATAAGTTGTGTCTCATCAAACCCAGAAAGTAAAGCACTGATGTTGGTGATTCATTGTATCACCTTGGAAATCACAGCTGCCATTCCCTAAAAGGCATTTCCTGTTTATTGGGTATGTGCAGCGTGTTTTAAACTAACTGTCTCTCTCTCTACCGTTCCTAAATTAGGATGAAACAAGGAAGTAAAAAAGGGAAAGTCTAGTTTCTCTTTGAGAACAAGATGACTCATCACCCCTCCCATGTCTGGTTCATGTTTACATTGCCTTTCTTCTCCGTCATAGTTCTGAGAATAGAATCAGTAGAATCACACTGCTTTATTTCATGCTGAGTTGTCAGAAAATGGTTTGAAGCCTTTCCAATCCATGTCCCCTGTGTAGGAAAAGGTCACTGACTCAATATCCATATTGAGATAAACAGGGTTTCCCTAGCCTGCGGTATTCATCTTTAACAGGGAGTGGATTCAGGGATTTAAAAATGGTCAGAGAGCGAGGGAGGGAGAGACAAGAAAGCAGTAAATAAATGAAATAAGAGAAAGCAAACTTCTTACTGTCTTTTCTTATTTCTGTCATGACTAATTTGATTATTTGATTCAGAGAGGGGAACTTCCTTCGCTCTATCTATCTTCCATATTTAGTGATTCACATTAACTAACAGTTTATTGTTTTATAGTTCCTGATTGACCTCTTCCTTCATCTCTTCCAACATCCGGGAGATTTGGATCTGGGTTCTGAGATGAGTATTTTGAGAATATGAAAATACCACAGAGTTCAGTGTTTAGTGGTGGTTTAAGCAGTGAGATGTCAACCATCCAGAATACATAAAAGCAAACATAACACACGTAAAATACAAGCTCCAGTTTCTTATGTACATTCCAGGTTCCTTGTATGTAACAGATTGTTCAATGAAAACCCCATTCACTATATGGAATATGAAATAAGCAGGGATTTACTTTACTGTGGCATTACGCTAATTCGGTGAACGGTAGTCCAGTAGGCAAATATATTCCTGTTATAATACACAATCTAAACTAATTTCCTTCATCTATAAAGGATTTGCTCAGGATAAGCATCTTCATAAGCTGTCTGTAGCATGTATATTTCCTATACTACGATACATCTCCCATAACAGGCAGTGACAGTGGGAACGGACATAGGTGGGGTAGAAAGGGAGGATTAAATATGACCACTAATCAGTGTCTTCCTGGTGTATAGTTGTGTGTCCTGTGTGGCTCAGTTGGTAGAGCTTGGCACTTACAAAGCCAGGGTTGTGGGTTTGACTCCCACAGGGGACCAGTATGATAAAATAAATTTAAAAAATGTATGCACTCACTACTGTAAATTGCTCTGGATAAGAGTGTCTGCTAAATGACTAAAATGTATATCTGATAGGTGGAAGACAGGCAAGACTGTTGTGAACTATCTAATTCTCACAGTGTGTGTTACAGGAGCCATGAGTAAATAACAGTCATCTGCAATGTGTTAACTAACAGATGCAGTGAACCCCAGCATTTACCTCCTGTGTGTATGAAACATCTAGAAATAAGAATTGAAGAATAGGGGTAGGGTTGTAGAGAATCGAAGGACCATAAACGTAATAAGAAATCTTAGGTGCTGGCTTAAGGCAGGTGGCAACCACCACAGAACGTCCTGTCAGAACAAGGACGAGGCGGATGTCCAGGTTAGGAGGAGTTTAATGGAAGAAGATGTTCACATTCACACACACATCAAATTGTATTTGTCACATGCGCCCAACCTTAGAGTGAAATGCTTACTTATACAAGCCCTTAACCAACAATGCAGTTTTAAGAAAATACCCCCCAAAAAAGTAAGAGATAAGAAAAACAAATAATTAAAGAGCAGCAGTAAATTACAATAGCAGGGCTATATACAGGGGGTAGCGGCTCAGAGTCAATGTGTCACTGTGCGGGGGCATCACACACACACATCTGACCACTCATGGTTCAGATAACTGAGAATCATGTCCAGTGATAACTGACATTAACTATGTGGTTGTTTAGATGCACGCACAACATCAGACATAAAGCGATTCAGTCCACAGGAGGAAAAGTTCAACAGGAGGGGAAACCGTGGAAGTGCTCATCAGGATGGGGAAAGCACGTTTCTGACCACACAGTGTGCTGGGGTCATAGACTAACTGAAACTGAAGTCCCGGGAATCAAGGACACTGATAGGCTGAAGGAGATGCGATGATAAGTATTAGGTGTAACCTTGACCAATAAGACACTAACAAAAGTGTGGGTCCTCTGAATGAGAGACTAAGCTGCCCGACTAGAACTAACCAGAAGGGATGGTTAGAATCAGCTGACTGAAGCTACCCATTTGAACATGTACAGTATTATACAGTAATGAAACGGACACACAATGTTTAAGCCACTGAGGGATTGTAGAAACAGACAGGCAGGTATCTACTATGGCATTTCCTCCCAGATGGAAAATTATGTCAAGGTAAATAGGAATACATCTCATGTAACCAGCATCCAAAACCACACACACCACAACAACAGCGCCGTGAGGCTCAGGGCATAGTCTCAATCTGAGAATCGTTATGAAGAATTTGCCATAATAATCAACCCCACTTCTCGGTTTCTGTGGCTGCATGTTCTCTTACTTATTATATTTTAACAATGGGAGGTTGTCACAATCTTGCCTGTAATCAAAATGGATACGCTCTTAATAAACAGAACAAATCAATTTGGTTTCCAGGCTAATCCCAATCCCCTCATACAGCTAACTCTTAGAAAAAAAGGTGCTGTCTAGAACCTAACAAGGTTCTTCAGCTGTCCCCATAGAAGAACGCTTTGAAGATCCCTTTTTGGTTCCACGTAGAACCCTTTTGGCTCCAGATATAACCCTTTTGGGTTTCATGCAGGACCCTTTTCACAGAGGGCACATGAAACCCAAAAGAGTTCTACCTGGACCCAAAAATGATTTTACCTGGACCCAAAAAGTGTTCTACCTGGACCCAAAAGGTGTTCTACCTGGACCCCATAAATGATTTTACCTGGACCCAAAAAGTGTTCTACCTGGACCCAAAAAGTGTTCTACCTGGACCCAAAAAGTGTTCTACCTGGACCCAAAAAGTGTTCTACCTGGACCCAAAAATGATTTTACCTGGACCCCAAAAGTGTTCTACCTGGACCCAAAAAGTGTTCTACCTGGACCCAAAAAGTGTTCTACCTGGACCCCAAAAATGATTTTACCTGGACCCCAAAAAGTGTTCTACCTGGACCCAAAAAGTGTTCTACCTGGACCCAAAAAGTGTTCTACCTGGACCCAAAAAGTGTTCTACCTGGACCCAAAAATGATTTTACCTGGACCCCAAAAGTGTTCTACCTGGACCCAAAAAGTGTTCTACCTGGACCCAAAAAGTGTTCTACCTGGACCCAAAAAGTGTTCTACCTGGACCCAAAAATGATTTTACCTGGACCCCAAAAGTGTTCTACCTGGACCCAAAAATGATTTTACCTGGACCCCAAAAGTGTTCTACCTGGACCCAAAAAGTGTTCTACCTGGACCCAAAAAGTGTTCTACCTGGACCCAAAAAGTATTCTACCTGGACCCCAAAAATGATTTTACCTGGACCCAAAAAGTGTTCTACCTGGACCCAAAAATGATTTTACCTGGACCCAAAAATGATTTTACCTGGACCCAAAAAGTGTTCTACCTGGACCCAAAAAGTGTTCTACCTGGACCCAAAAAGTGTTCTACCTGGACCCAAAAAGTGTTCTACCTGGACCCAAAAAGTGTTCTACCTGGACCCAAAAAGTGTTCTACCTGGACCCAAAAAGTGTTCTACCTGGACCCCAAAAAGGTTTTCCTATGGTCACTACACCATTTTTTTTTTTACAAGAGTGTAACCGAATTTCTGGATGTTATTCCCCCTGTCTACCATAAGAAACCCACAAGGATCTTCTCTAGAACATGCATAGTAAATTAACTGTCAGTAGGGTTAGGTAAGAGTCAACCATCATTTCATAGGCACTGAGTGTGTGGGAGTTGGCTTGCCAAGTCACCCATGGGACTTGCTTGTCATAACTTGTCATAAGCCAGGAGCACACCCCCATACCTCTAAATCTTAATCTAATGTTATCCTGTTATTACAACCCAAAAATGAAAGCAAATGTCATTTGTACAGACTGTATTATCGATAAGGAGATGGTAAAGACTATGTTCTTTACACGATAATGATAGAGCATTTGTCACGGCTGTTGAAGGAGGAAGACCAAGGTGCAGCGTTGTGAGCGTACATATTCTTTATTTATATGACGCAGACAAAAACAAATAAACACTACAAAACAAACCGTGAAGCTGAAAGCTATGTGCCCTGAACATAGACAACTTCCCACAAAGAAAGGATGGATATGGTTCCCAATCAGAGACAACGATAGACAGCTGTCCCTGATTGAGAACCATACCCGGACAAAACATAGAAATACAAAATCATAGATAACAAAACATAGAATGCCCACCCCAAATCACACCCTGACCAAACCAAATAGAGACATTAAAAGGCTCTCTAAGGTCAGGGCATGACAGCATTTAAAAAAAAAACTAACTGAATGATCAATAGCTGGCAAATATTCTTGCTGAAATAGTTCCAACAACATTTTGTGTGACCTCAGTTGCTTTTATTGTTAATTGGTTTTCTTTGACATTATCAGGTAGTTAGTTGTCAGTCATCCCACTGCTGGTTTGCTTCTGATGCTAAGCATGGTTGGTCCTGGTCAATCCCTGGATGGGAGACTGTTAGAAGTGGTGTTGGAGGGTCAGTAGGAGACACCCTTTCCTCTGGTCTAAAAAATATCCCAATGCCCCAGGCCAGTGATTGGGGACACTGCCCTGTGTATGGTGCTGTCTTTTGGATGGGATGTTAAATGGGTATCCTGACTCTCTGTGGTCACTAAAGATCCCGTGGCACTTATCGTAAGAGTAGGGGTGTTAACCCTGGTGTCCTGGCTAAATTCCCAATCTGGCTCTCATACCATCACGTTACCTAATCATCCCCAGTCTACAATTGGCTCATTTATCCTCTCCCCTGTCACTATTCCCCAGGTTGTTGCTGTAAATGAGAATGTGTTCTCAGTCAGCCTACCTGATAGAATAAGGGTTAAAGAAAAAATGTTGCCAGTTGTCTATTTAAATGTGAAGTATCAGGTATAGGGCTGGGGGGCACCTGCTATTTCCCCCCTAATTCCAAAGTTGTAGCAAAGTAATATCTTTTGAAATAGGCTACGGAACATAACACTGGTGGTGGTGGAGTGCTGGCAAAAAAGGTTGACATTTCCAAGACAAATTGGTTTGGTGGCGATTCCCCATTCCAAAATAACTAACTGCTATTATTTCCAGAGTCAGACGTCTCTGTCACTGGTTTTATTTGCCTGGTAAGATTTTCCCATGGGTTGACTTGGCAAGCCAACTCCCACACACTCAGTGCCTATGATTTCAGGACTGAAGTCTTGGGTCCTAACTTCTTCTCCCGGTCCCGTCCACTCCACACAGTAGCCTACGCAGCAGAAGAGGATATGGAGCAGTGATGTACCGGGAGACCAGGAGAATAATAACACTTCTTTTTAAAAACGGAATAAATGCCAGTATTTAAGTGACAGTTACAGAGTTCCTCTTGCAAGTTTAAAATACTTCAAACGCAGATGCTAGCATGCAGGAAATGCCAGACTAATTCTCAGAGTAGTTCAATCACCCCTCACGCCTCTAGAGAGTTCTGTCTTCAGTTGAATATTGCGCGTCTGACGGGAAGGGCCGAAGAATACCAGCTCCAGCCGCCGTGGAAACTGATTATTCCAAGATGCTCCGGCAAATGCAATATTTGAAATTAGCGACAGCACTCGGTAGGTGATATTTTCTCTTAATATGCATGTTATCACCAGTTTATTAAACTACAAGCGAACAGCCTGTCGCGCGCGCATGTTTTAACTTGTGTGTGTCCACTATCCAGGTTCCTGTGCGCGTCCCACAGGCACACAGACATTAACCGTGTACTCAATTATTAATGATGCATCGTGACTCATAAAACCATCCATTAGGTGTAAATTGCTTCTACATTGAATTTACAAATTTTTAACCTCAAGTAAGCAAATTCATCATGGCTTATTTGAACGAACCTAAGAATCTGAACGGCTTTGAAATAATCCTCGCCGGCTGGTATTTAGATGTGTGAAATTGGTCAATGTGTGATACAGTGGGGCACGACGCGCATACAGTTATTTACCCATACGCTATTCATTCTCATCTGTTGCTATTGGAACCCACTGCAATTACAGATAATTGTTTAGGGACATTTCAGATAGCCACGCCACCTATAACTCCGCAGTTATACATAAAGTCATCAGTAGTTTACGGCGGGGGTGTGTGGTACTGCGGGGGGGGGGAGGGGGGATGTGTGTGTTGAAGCCTAATTTGGACACTTGTGTGAGTGGTGCAACTTCCTGTGAAAAACATTGAACATACAAAAGTGAAGCAAGTTTCTAGAACTGTCCTGGTTCCTATTAACTGAGACAGTCATAATGGCTTGGATTACTTTTAGCTGTGCCTTCAAAAAATATTCAGACCCCTTTGATTTATTCAAAATGTTGTTGTGTTACAGACTGAACTCAAATGGATAAAAAAAAAAAAAATCTCACCCATCTACACACAATACCCCATAATGACAAAGTGAAAATATGTTTTTTGAAAATAAAATGTCTCATTTACATAATATTCACACCACTGAGTCAATACTTTGTAGAAGCACCTTGGGCAGCGATTACAGCTGTGTGTCTTTCTGGGTAAGTCTCTAGGAGCTTTCCACACCTGGATTTTGCAACATTTGTCCATTAATATTGAAACAATTTTTCAAGCTCGATCAAATTGGCTGTTGCTCGTTGCTAGACAACCATTTTCAGGTCTTGCCATAGATTGTCAAGTAGATTTAGGTCACAACAGTAACTCGACCACTCAGGAACATTCACTGTCTTCTTGGTAAGCAACTCCAGTGTAGACTTGTCCTTATGTTTTAGGTTATTGTCCTGCTGAAAGGTGAATTCCTCCTCCAGTTTCTGGTGGACAGAAGACTGAACCAGGTTTTCTTCTAGGATTTTGCCTGTGCTTAGCGCCATTCCAATGTATTTTTTATCCTGAAACCTCCCCAGTCCTTAAACATTACAAGCACACCCAAAAGATGATGCAGCCACCACTATGCTTGACAATATGGTGTTGTATTGGATTTGCCCTAAACATAACACTTTTAATTCAGGTCAAAATGTTAATTGCTTTGCCAAATGTTTTGCACCATTACTTTACTGGCTGTTTTGGAATATTTTAATTCTGTACAGGCTTCCTTCTTTTCACTCTGTCATTTAGGTTAGTATTGTGGAGTAACTACAATGTTGTTGATCCATCCTTAGTTTGGTACACAACAAAATGTGGAAAAAGTCAATGGGGCGTGAATACTTTCTGAATGTAGGAATATTATTATCAACAATTTTAGTTTTTGTCTACATTGTGATGTCTTGTATTTCGGAATACAATCAGTGCTGGGATCAAATGGGTAAGTACCTACAGTAATAATAAGTCATCTGAAGTGAATTAAAGGGAGTTCCTGTGTGGTGTTAGTCCAAAGCCAGACCTCATGTCACGCAACCAGGTGTGGGATTTCTGACACTGCCAGTAATGTAATAAATTATCAATATAATTTGATTTTCAATATTCCAAAGACCAATTATTGACCGTTTTTACATTTGGAACTCCGGGCTTATCAATATGAACTCATTTCATTTTCAGACACTTTTAAAGCCTATTTTGTACCGGTGAGTATTTGAAAACAGATATGCCTGTTGCTGGTGTGGGAAGTCTCGCAGTGACTTGTGACTGAACACTCAGTTATAAGTCCAGCAGTACTGAATTAACTTCTCAGGTCATGTTCCTGTAGTTCTTAAAGGGGAAAGTACCAACAATGTATCTGAGACTGGGTCTGCTCCCAAAATGGCACCATTCCCCATATAATGGCCTACTTTTGATCAGAGCCATGGGCCTTGGTCATAAGTAGTTCAATACATAGGGAATAGGTTGCCATTTGGGGCACAGCCTGGGACTGGGTCTGAAACATTGAAATGCTCCTCTGTTACTGTAAAGTCAACAGTGTGAGCGTCCCTCTTATTCTCAGATTCCTACGCTCACATGTGACATCGGCTTGTCACCGGCTCGTGACCGTCATTAGAGAATTGAGTTAGAGATGCAGCTGGAGATAGAGGCTCACATTAGTCACTATCACATCACACCAAGTTTGCGTCCCAAATGGTATCCTATTCCCCAGTTAGTGCACTACTTTTGAGCAGGGTCCGTAAAAAGGGAATAGGGTGCCATTTGGTGCAAAGACCAAGAGTCTCCCTACTTAGGCTCTGGTTCCTCTCTCCACAGACCCCTAACTGCACACCCAGACCCAGTTCATTAAAACACCAAACGGAAGTAAACAGAAGGAAACAGGGAAACAGAATCACTACTTTTACATTTTCTGCTGCAAAACATTTTCCGTTCCATGCCCTAATGAATCTGACCCTAGATTTCTTTAGTTCAGATGGAACACATCTACAGTAGTGGGATAACTCATCTCTCATCAGTTCCATGCCCCCACCCTCACCCCTCCCCTCCCCTCCTTGGAATAATGAATTTGTGAGGAGCTTTGTTTAGTGGTTATTGTCCTAGCTACTCGTCCTGAGTATTGAACCAATCTATGACCTTGTCTACCTCTGTGAGCTGCCTGATTGTTTATGAATGAGGGGGGCTTGCTGGAACCTACTGGTTGGGATCATATTCACAAATCCCATGTTGTGCTAGAAGTGCCGCTCCAGCGTGGCCCAGGGGCCCACAAGTGGTTATTGTAGTGGCGGCATTTGAACCTTCTAAATTCCTAACGGAGATGGGAGTACAGGTGTTTTTGGTTTGGGACCTCGAGGAGAGCTCATCTGGCTTCAATCAGGGGTGTGTGGGACTGGGACAAGTGAACTTACTCTGGACACTTGAAAACACGCGGATATGCTTAGCCATATGAATGTAAGAACACACACACGCACACAATCAAACCACACACACTGATGTTCTAACTCGTATACAGAATGGACACACAAAGCTCTTGGACATGTAGATTACAGTGATGTTTGTTCTTGAGGATGAAGGTGTTGAGGAATTATTTCTGGTGGTCTTCTTGCTCATAATCTTTAGCCACGGTGGTTGTAACACATCAGGCAGAACGTGGTACACAAGAGTGTGTATTCATGTATTGCAGATTGTTTCTCATATCTCAAATTCTGTCATTGTTTTTTTTTGTCAGTCTCAATGTCTATAATCAATTTATGGGATGTACAGTAGGGCTTATGTAGCCAACTCATAATAACACATTGTGTACATTCACATATTCATGTTACTCACAGATGTGTGTGGTATGATACTTACAAAGTGTGTTCATTGAACATCTGTACATCTGTTCACATACGCAATCAATAAGTAATGTTTTTTGTCTTTCAAATTACCTATGCCTTTCAACTGAAATTTGAGGGAATGCTCTCAAAAATACCCAGAGAAGCAAATCCTCAGCAAGTGAGATTGTTCCCATCGCCGTATATCAGCAGGTGTCACTAGGACCACAGTTGATCTCCCTCCGCACAGTTGATCTCCCTCCACACAGTGTATCTCCCTCCCCACAGTGTATCTCCCTCCCCACAGTGTATCTCCCTCCCCACAGTGTATCTCCCTCCCCACAGTTTATCTCCCTCCTCACAGTGTATCTCCCTCCCCACTGTTTATCTCCCTCCTCACAGTGTATCTCCCTCCCCACAGTTTATCACCCTCCCCACAGTGTATCTCCCTCCCCACAGTGTATCTCCCTCCCCACAGTTTATCTCCCTCCTCACAGTGTATCTCCCTCCCCACAGTTTATCACCCTCCTCACAGTGTATCTCCCTCCTCACAGTGTATCTCCCTCCTCACAGTGTATCTCCCTCCCCACTGTTTATCTCCCTCCTCACAGTGTATCTCCCTCTCCACAGTTTATGTCCCTCCTCACAGTGTATCTCCCTCCCCACAGTTTATCACCCTCCCCACAGTGTATCTCCCTCTCCACAGTTTATCTCTCTCCCTACAGTGTATCTCCCTCCCCACGGTGTATCAACCTCCCCACTGTTTATCTCCCTCCCCACAGTTTATCTCCCTCCCTACTGTTTATCTCCCTCACCACAGTGTATCTCCCTCCACACAGTGTATCTCCCTCCCCACAGTGTATCTCCCTCCCCACAGTTTATCACCCTCACCACAGTGTATCTCCCTCCCCACAGTGTATCTCCCTCCCCACAGTTTATCTCCCTCCCCACAGTTTATCACCCTCACCACAGTTTATCTCCCTCCCCACAGTGTATCTCCCTCCTTACAGTTTATCTCCCTCCCCACAGTTTATCTCCCTCACCACAGTGTATCTCCCTCCACACAGTGTATCTCCCTCCCCACAGTGTATCTCCCTCCCCACAGTTTATCACCCTCACCACAGTGTATCTCCCTCCCCACAGTGTATCTCCCTCCCCACAGTTTATCTCCCTCCTCACAGTTTATCTCCCTCCCCACAGTTTATCTCCCTCCCTACAGTGTATCTCCCTCCCCACGGTGTATCACCCTCCCCACTGTTTATCTCCCTCCCCACGGTGTATCACCCATCTATCCACCACTAGATAAGACCAACAGTATACATTTGAAGAGTTTCATTCCAAAAAGATGGTAAATTATTGGTAAATTTGCTTTTTTATTTCAATAAATTATCAAAGAGATTGGTGTGTTTTTTCACTATCTATTGATGGCATGGGGTTGTTCAATGACAGACATGTATTTGTTTAAAATCTTGGATTTACTGGTTTTCATTTCAGAGACAAATAATGATAGGTTTTACATGTAACAAATAAGTTCCTTTTTTATAAAGAAATGTAAAAAATTATACATTTGTGCCATCAATGTAAAACTTTTTTCATTTGATGATTTAGTCATTTAGCATATGCTCTTATCCAGAGCAGCTTACAGTAAGTACATTCATCTTAAGATAGCTAGGTGAGACAATCACATATCACAGTTAAATATACAGGATACGAACATTCCATTCCAGGTAAACAATGGACATATAGCATTTAGCAACAACAACAAAAAACACATTGTCTAAAATCAATGAATAAAACATCTGAGAATAGATACATTTTACACACACATGAAAATATCCATAAGCAATCATTTCTGGTGAAAAAATATATAGAAACAAATTGGTGCATATAGCATTTTGGAAATAAACTCTTAATTTCTTTCACTGTCTGAAGGTTCCTTTATGTATGGAATCCTGCTGCAGCTGATTTGATTAAAGAGCTAATTCATTGGCTGTTTGAAGACGAGTGAAGGGTTGGAGGCCGGGCAGTTTGTCTGAAGACATTAGTGGTCTGGCTGTATTTATGAGTCTGGAGAAGAGGAGCCAGTCTGAACTGAACCCACAGACCAACAGTCTGAATCTTTCCCATAGCAACATCATCCTCTATAAGTAGTTCACTATGCAGATACAGTGGATGTTTGCAACCGCTGCTAATTTAATATGCACTGTATATATTCCAAAATAAGATCATCATGTATTTTCATTCAGAGAACTCCAGCATGCTTCATTCAATGGAACCAATGGAATAGTCCCAAAAAGTGCAAATCCACCCATCTGGCTCTCCAGGCAAGTTCAATAAAAGTATTTGAAATCATTTTGAACCCAGGTCAGGGTATACCAGTGGAGTGAGAGAAGGAGTGATGGTCAAGCTTTGTCCAACAGACAGGCTGCCACTCAGTCCCCTTAACCCTGGCATTGAGGGTCTCTTCTCCTCCTTTGCTTGGTCGGTCGTAAATCCAGAGCATCCCCTGGCAGAAGCGCCAGATCTCCCAGAAGATCTCACTCTGAACGTCTCCCTCCATACTTGGAGCCTAAAAAAACACATTCCTTTACTGGCTGTCTGACGGGCTGACCCACTGTCTACTGTCGTCTCTTTTATTGGCTCACATGAGACACTGGAAGCAAGCAGCTTGTTGTTTGTTACTGAAAACTAGAAACTACACTCCTAGAAAAAAGTGTTCCAGAAGTGTTCTTCGGTTGTCCCCATAGGAGAACCCTTTTTGATTCCAGGTAGAACCCTTTTAGGTTCCATGTAGAACCTTCTGTGGGGAAGGTTCTACATGTAACACAAAAGGGTTCTACCTGGAACCAAAAATGATTCTTCAATGGGTTCTCCTATGGGGACAGCCAAATAACCCTTTTATGTTCTAGATAGGACAATTTTTCTAAGAGTATAGATATCAAGGTTTTCTTTGAGAGGTTACATCAATATGGCATGGCAATCCCAGAAATGAAATACGAGAACTGAAAAATATGACTAAATATGACTTAATGAGACTCCACAAACAGTCAACATGTAAATATTGTAACAAGACATCAGGTAAAATTAACAAGACCATGTGTGTTCAGGGAATAGTATGCAGTGTCTAGTATCTACTGACTGTAACAAGACATCAGGTAAAATAAACAAGACCATGTGCGTCCACAGTCCCAATAAGGGGCCTAGCCCACTGTAAGTTGATCCCATGTCTTGACAGATCCCATATACTGGTGTTTACAAAGCTTTTAAGAGCTCAGATGAGTAATGTTTGCCATTGAGAAAAATTACCTTGTGGAAGGGTTTAGCTCGGGCATACCAAACAACCTCTATCAAACATCACTGTTGCTGTATGCCAGTAGACACAATTATTGGCTTGGAAAGCAGCCAACTATAATGCTTTGTAGGAGTTTCATGTCTATACACTTGCAATAATTTAACTGGACAAATTATTGGTTTGGAACTATCAAAACCTTTGTGCTGAATGTAAAATATGACTATCTTGCCGCCAGGAAACCTCAGTAGAATTTATAGGAAAACATTTCCTGAAATTCCACCAACACATCTCCTGTGTTGGACGTGTGACCATTGTTATTCTCCCTTCCATGACAGCTACAAGACCCTCCCCCTTTGGCAAATCAGATCACGCCTCCATTCTGCTCTTCCCCGCATATATACAGAAATTTAAACAAGAAGCACCCGTGATAAGGACTGTTCAGCGTTGGTCTGACTAATCAGAATTCATGCTACAGGACTGTTTCTCGATCACGTGGACTGGGAAATGTTCTGGGTCACCTCTGGAAATAACATCGACAACTACACTGACTCTGTCACTGGGCTCATCAGATAGTGCATAGAGGATGTTGAAACAGTGATGATTAAAATGTAACAAACCAAAAACTGTGGATAGATGGCAGCATTCGTGCAAAACTGAAAGCACGGCCTTGACCGGGAGACCCATGAGGCAACGCACAATTGGCCCCGCCTCGTCCAGGTTAGGGGAGGGTTTGGCCAGCCGGGATTTTCTTGTCCCATTGTGCTCTAGCGACTCCTTGTGGTGGGCCGGGCACCCGCAAGATGACTTCGTTCTCCAGTTGGACACGGTTTCCTCCAATACATTGGTGCGTCTGGCTTCCGGGTTAAGGAAGCAATGTGTCAAAAAGCAGTGCTTTTGGGCCCCTCGTGTTGGATTCCACCATGTATTGGATTAATCCCCATGTAATGAAACATATTAGGGAAAAAAGCCAAGTTTCTCCCTTAATTATTTTCAAAGAACAATCGTGACTCTCTGGTGGGACTGGAGCAGGTGTGACGGCACATTTAGAGTCCAGTCATCTAGCAACCCCAAGGTCGTGACTTCCGGTGACCCCGGTCCCAGAGCCTCAAGAGACCTACCTCACATAAAACTGGGAAGGAGAGGTGGGGAGGATGGGTGAGAAGGGGTAGGAGGGGAAGAGGACTGTGGGAGGTGAGGGAGGTTGGGAGGTTGGTTATCTTCACTTTAGCACAACAATAAGAACAACAACAGTGGGAGAGACGCTAGAGACACGCCAGGCACCAGCTACAGCAACCAGGGTCGTTAGGTTCACAAACAAACACCAGCTCTGAGAAAAGATAAGAAGCTCCACAAAGCTCTGAGGGGAAGGAAAGTCAAGCTCTTCAAATGTCAAGATATAGGATATTAGACATTGTGCTTTTTTTTCTGATGAAATGTAATAATCCGGCCATGGAAAATTGTTTTTCTGGTATGTCTTGATTGTGTTTTACACAATGCTCCAATGCTTTGAAAACAGAAAACTCTGTCCATGGTACTCTGGTGTTCCAGATGCACTAGCAACACCACACCAAAATAAGCACACACACACACACACACACACACACACACACACACACACACACACACACACACACACACACACACACACACACACACACACACACACACACACACACACACACACACACACATACACATACACTCATACACACACACAGAGGATCAGAGGCTGTCAGCAGATACACAAGGCCCCTGAGGGGTGTGTGCATGTGTGTGTGTGCGTGTGCATAAATGTCTGCATGCGTGCGTGCATCTGTATCTGTGTGTGCGTCTGTGTGTGTTTCTGTGTGTGCTTCAGCCCTGCATCATCTGTGCACCAGGCCTCAGAGCAGTGATCAGACCAGCCCTCAACCCTCCTCTCTTTCCTCTCACCCCCAGCAGCAAGAGGCCAGACCCATCCATCACCGTGGCATCACACTGAGATGATGTACAGGCTGCACGGGGCACCTCGTTCACATTATCCACAGTATTCAGCTACTGCAGGGCAACACACAATCCACTGCACCACCATGTTGTTCTTCTCCAAAACAAATGTTTTTTTCTTCTTCTGATTTTCTCTTCTGATCTAGGCCAGGAGGGCAATAATGCAACACACACAACACACAAGTGTTTCACTTTCGGGTCAGGGAAACCTACTTGTAAAGCATTTAGACATTCTTCATGATGGATCAGCCTGGATTATGTACATGGCCCTGAACTTTGACCCATGGAACACGAGAAAAGTCAGCTAGTTCAAGTTCACACAGTTCCCACACTGAGTTATTACTGTATAGTTACAGATGATTTACGGTTGATGAGAAGCACATCTATTTATTGATAATGATGTGGGTTAGAAATGTCCTCTTGATTGTTACTGATCACCTGTAAAACATGAGAAACATGTATTAGAGTTTGAGTTTGGAGCGTGGTCATATGGTTTGGTGCCGAAACCCATTGTTGAGCTTTTCAGAATCAGAATCACCGATATTCACTAATTACATTGATACAGTCAGAACGTTACCTGGTGATATGGTGCTGCTAGTGATAGACAACATTTAGAGACAGAATACAGACAGCGGAATTGACAGAAAGTTTGCATGCATTATATACAACTAGGTAGAGTGAGCATAGAGCTATAAGAGAATGAGCAGATATTCACATGTACTGTGGGTATACCAGTGGAGGCTGCTGAGGGGAGGTTGGCTCATACACTATATATTCAAAAGTATGTGAACACTCCTTCAAATTCAGCTATTTCAGCCACACACTTTGCTGACAGGTATATTAAATTGAGCACACAGCCATGCCATCTCCATAGACAAACATTGGCAGTATAATGGCCTTACTGAAGAGCTCAGTGACTTTCAACGTGGCACCGTCATAGGATGCCACCTTTCCAAAAAGTCAGTTCATAAAATTTCTACCCTGCTAGAGCTGCCCCGGTCAAATGTAAGTGCTGTTATTGTGAAGTGGAAACTTCTAGGACCAAAAGCTGCTCAGCCGCGAAGAACGAACGGGATGGGACCAACAAGTGCTGAAGATTGTCTGTCGGTTGAAACACTAACTACCGATTTCCAAACTGCCTCTGGAAGCAACAGCACAACAATTGTTTGTCGGGAGCTTAATGAAATGGGTTTCCATGGCCGAGCAGCAGCACACAAGCCTAAGATCACCATGCGCAAATGTAATAACTAAGTCCCTATTGAATGAATTGGTCAATTGGGAACAGTCTACAGGGAGAGGAATGTTGCCTACAGGGAGAGGGTTGCCTACAGGGAGATATAAGAAGTGAACCCTGTGACCTCATCACAGGGTGTATTTGTTGTCTTTCTGTGAAATGTTTAAGCAGCTCCCTTAACTCCTATCCCAGCTTTGTGTTGCAAGTTAGCTCCGCTGATAAAAAGCTTTGTGATCAGCACTTTTGAACATGAGTTGGTTGTTAGTAATATTTGGATGAGGGTTTGGATGAGTTTGTGGGTGTGTGATAGAGCACGATTGGGGATGGGGAAGATTCTGGCATGAAATCCTTGACAACCAGCAGGGAGAATTATGTAATTCAGTGGGTGGTGACTTGTATTCCTATTCCTTGTTCCAGGCCTTTAAAAACTAGCGGTCCAAGGAATAGATTTGGAAGTTCCAATTCCAATATGGAATCAGATATGGCAGGCAGCTCCATGGGCTTCACACACAGTGCATACTGTAGATGGACACACACTGAATGAATGGGAACGGTCCTTATTGAATGAATTGGTCAATTGGGAACAGTCCCTATTGAATGAATTGGTCAATTGGGAACAGTCCCTATTGAATTAATTGGTCAATTGGGAACAGTCCCTATTGAATGACTTGGTCAATTGGGAACAGTCCCTATTGAATGAATTGGTCAATGGGGGACAGTCCCTATTGAATGAATGGGTCTATGGGGAACGGTCCCCGTTGAATTAATTGGTTATTGGGGAACGGTCCCTATTGAATGAATTGGTTAATGGGGAACAGTTCCCTGTTGAATGAATGGGTCAATGGGTTAAGTTCCAATTGACTCTGAGGCATTATTTTACTTTCTGGCTGCCAATGTTGTTCTTGTTTAATGTACAGCGTCCTCTGCCTACATTCATTCCAGCCAACACTTGACTTGACCAATAGGACTCATCTTATGTTTTCTCAGTCCTGTCTTCATTGTATATTACGACACGTCTGTGTTTGAGCACAACCTACACACATTCTGTTACATCCTACGCACACATTAAATGACTTTCCACTGAGATTTATAGGGACTCTAAATAGACAGCCACATCTACGGGTAGAGATGACTTTGTAGCCTAATCATATAACAACACATTTTTTATATTTTTTATTTAACTAGGCAAGTTATGTTATTTACAATGACGGCCTACTCCGGGCCAATTGTGTGCCCTATGGGACTCCCAATCACAGCCGGATGTGACGCAGCCTGGATACGAACCAGGAACTGCAGTGACACCTCTTGCACTGAGATGAAGTGCCTTAGACCGCTGCACCACTCGGGAGCCGATTGGCGCAGCAGTGGCGCATAAAACAGTGACTAAGCAGCACATAAAACAGTGACTAAGCAGCACATAAAACAGTGACTAAGCGGCACATAAAACAGTGACTAAGCAGCACATAAAACAGTGACTAAGCGGCACATAAAACAGTGACTAAGCAGCACATAAAACAGTGACTAAGCAGCACATAAAATAGTGACTAAGCAGCACATAAAACAGTGACTAAGCAGCACATAAAACAGTGACTAAGCAGCACATAAAACAGTGACTAAGCAGCACATAAAGCAGTGACTAAGCGGCACATAAAACAGTGACTAAGCGGCACATAAAACAGTGACTAAGCGGCACATAAAACAGTGACTAACAAGCATAAACAGTGACTAAGCGGCACATACAGCAGTGACTAAGTGGCACATAAAACAGTGACTAAGCAGCACATAAAACAGTGACTAAGCAGCACATAAAACAGTGACTAAGCAGCACATAAAGCAGTGACTAAGCGGCACATACAACAGTGACTAAGCGGTACATAAAACAGTGACTAAGCGGCACATAAAACAGTGACTAACAAGCATAAACAGTGACTAAGCGGCACATACAGCAGTGACTAAGCAGCACATAAAACAGTGACTAAGCAGCGCATAAAACAGTGACTAAGCAGCACATAAAGCAGTGACTAAGCGGCACATACAACAGTGACTAAGCGGTACATAAAACAGTGACTAAGCGGCACATAAAACAGTGACTAACAAGCATAAACAGTGACTAAGCGGCACATACAGCAGTGACTAAGTGGCACATAAAACAGTGACTAAACGGCACATAAAACAGTGACTAAGCGGCACATAAAACAGTGACTAAGCGGCGCATAAAACAGTGACTAAGCAAATAGATGAATTCTACTGTGAACATAATGAAGTGATCGCAGCAGAAGTTGAAGTCTCTCCAGTTGGAGTAAAAAGTCATTTCAGAATCCAAGAGATAACCAATGTCAGAACCCAGTAGAGCCCAAGAGATAACTAATATTAGAACCCAATAGAACCCAAGAGAGAACCAATGTCAGAACCCAATGAAACCCAAGAGAGAACCAATTTCAGAACCCAGTAGAGCTCAAGAGATAACCAATGTCAGAACCCAATAGAGCCCAAGAGAGAACCAATGTCAGAACCCAATGAAACCCAAGAAAGAGAACCAATTTCAGAACCCAATAGAGCCCAAGAGAGAACCAATGTCAGAACCCATAATAAAGAAAGCAACCCAAGAGAGTGTTCCCCAGAACACAGTGACCAAGCAGTTAGGACGAGAGAGAGGAACAGAGAGAGAGGGGGGTGGGGGGTGGATAGAGAGTATGAGAATGTGCTCCTGGTCTATGCCAACATATGTCTCAGAGAAGCAGAGTCAGACTATCCTTCTCATTAGAGAGCAGAGCACTGTGCTGCTGACGTCTCTTAATTCTTTCCCTGACGACCACTGCCTGCCAACTGATTTAGGAACAGTTTTACCACAGCCTGGAATGAGTTAGTGAACACTGCTTCCCGGAATGATCAGATTCTAGCGAACTGATTTAGGAACAGTTTTTTATCACGGCTCACCGCTAGCTAGCCTGAACTGAGTTAGTGATCACGTCTGGCTCAGAGGGTCAAACACTGACTTAGGATCACGGCTCACCTCACCACCTAACCTAAACTGAAATGTAAGATCAATGTCAGGTTGCTCCACTTAATAGCTACCAGACCTGAAGTTTGATGTTTTTCACAGGGTCAGTTAGTTTTACTTTTGTCAAGTGTGGCTGATCACACTTCTAACACTGATTGGGGATCAGTTTTACGGTTAAGTCTGGCTAACAGGCCTGTAGTACTGATTTAAGGTGGGCTTTATTGTGGCTAAGCATGGCTGACAGGTCGGGGGCGACCACAGACATGATGCAGAAAGGGTGTCGGTCTGGTTGGTATATATATCACCCCACATCAGAGGAGGACTGGATTTCATCTGAGACGTGCTGAAAGGATTTGAGTGCCTCTCACTGGGAGTGTTAAATCACTTCTAAATTGTGTGTGTGTGTGTGTGTGCTGTGTGGTGTTTATTGTATGTGCATGCGTGTATTGTGCTTGTTCAATTCAATCACCTAAAGACGGGACACACACGCAAGATGTTGTGATATTCTTAGTGGGAGGCAGGGCTGGCCAGTGGAAGGAAACGTTCCTCTTCTGTCCCCCTTAGTGCAGCACGTTTCCTATACATCAGGTATTCCCAAACTGAGGTACGCGCAATGCCGTCGGGGGTACGCCAAATAAAAATGTTATTCACATTTTTTAAAAACATTTTAAAACATTTTTTCTTCACATTTTCAAACGGTACATTTATATTTTCCAACGGGGCTGTACATTTGGGTAAGGTTTTTTTCTCGCCTGAGTAGCCTCGTTTCACTGGCAAAAATAAAATGAAACCATCTAGTGTTCAGCGAAATAACAATACAACCTAGTCCAATAATTAACATCCAATCACATTAACTGTTATTCTCTCGCGGGAAACCTGCACTCTGCGCAGACATTTAGAAACGAAACATAACAATTTGAAAAATAAGCCACAGTTTTTTGAGCGAGAATAAAGACGACTTTCGAGTAGTAAGACATGTATAAAAGCAACAGATACCATTAATAAGAAGGGCTAGAAGCATCTTATATGGTGAGCTACCGAATTGCTAGGACAGGCAAGCCCCATACTATTGTGGAGGACTTAATTCTTCCCCCTGCTGCGGATATGGTTGGGACAATGCTGGGGGAAAAGCCAAAAAAACGATGCAGACAATGCCTTCATCAAACAACACTGTTTCACGATGCATCAGTGACATGGTAGGAGATGTTTTGAAACAATTACTGCTTCGCTTAAAAGCCAGTGAATTCTTTGCGTTACAGCTGGATGAGCCAACAGACGTGGCGGGCCTGGCACAGCTCTTGGTATATGTCTGTTACGTTTATGGGAGGTCAATTAATTAAGGAAGACTTCCTCTTCTGCAAACCACTGAAAACCAGGACAACATGAGAAGATATTTTTAAAGTACTGGACAGCTTTGTGACATCAAATGGACTTTGGTGGACAAGATGTGTTGGTATCTGTACTGATGGCGCAAAAGCCATGATAGCGAGACATAGTGGAGTGGTAACGTGCATGCAAGCAGTACACTACAGCATCCACCAAAAGGCTCTTGCTGCCAAGGGAATGCCTGACAGCTTGAAATACTTTTTGGACACTATAGTGAAAATGGTTAACTTTGTTTAAGCAAGGCCCCTGAACTCTTGTGTATTTTCTGCATTATGTTTTGATATGGGCAGCGACCATGTCACACTTTTACAACATACAGAAGAAGTGTGCTGGTTATTAAGGGGCAAAGTATTGACACGTTTTTTAAAATTGAGAGACGAGCTTAAAGTTTTCTTTACTGATCATCATTTTCACTTGTCTGACCGCTTGCATGATGACGAGTTTCTCACACGACTGGCCTGTCTGGGTGATGTTGTTTCTCACCTGAATGATCTGAATCTAGGATTACAGGGACTTTCCGCTACTATATTCATTGTGCGGCACAAAATTCTCTTCGATCATAATCACAGTCGTGTATATTCCCCCCCAAGCAGACACATCGACGGCCCTGAAAGAACTCCATTCGACTCTATGTAAACTGGAAACCACATATCCCGAGGAAGCATTTATTGTAGCTAGGGATTTTAACAAGGCTAATCTAAAAACAAGACTCCCTAAATTCTGTCAGCATATCGATTGCACAACCCGGGCTGGAAAAAAACCCTGCGACGCATATAACCCCGCGACGCATATAAGGCCCTCCTTCCTTTCAGAAGAGCATACATATTCATATTAATTTCTTTACACTTGTGTGTATAAGGTAGTTGTTGTGAAATTGTTACGTTAGATTACTTGTTAGATATTGCTGCATGGTCGGAACTAGAAGCACAAGCATTTTGCTACACTCGCATTAACATCTGCTAACCGTGTAAGTGACAAATAACATTTGATTTGATTTGAATTGATGCTACAAGAAGTTGGAGCTCCTCTCTGTCTGCATTAACAAGGACAACACACAGGTCTTTTTAGTGCAAATGAACTCAAGCTTACGGACAATGTCAAATGTGATACAGCGAACCACCTGAGTGAGCTGGGTGCGCAATTACGCAGGTGCTTTCCTGAAACGGACGACACAAACAACTAGATTCGTTATCCCTTTCATGCCTTGCCTCCAGTCTACTTACCAATATCTGAACAAGAGAGCCTCATCGAAATTGCAACAAGCGGTTCTGTGAACATTTTATTTAATCAGAAGCCACTGCCAGATTTCTGGATTGGGCTGCGCTCAGAGTTTCTTGCCTTGGCAAATCGCGCTGTTAAGACACTGATGCCCTTTGCAACCACGTACCTATGTGAGAGTGGATTCTTGGCCCTCACTGGAACTAAATACAGGCACAGACTGTGTGTGGAAAATTATTTAAGACTGAGACTCTCTCCAATACAACCCAACATTGCAGAGTTATGTGCATCCTTTCAAGCACACCCTTCTCATTAACCTGTGGTGAGTTATTCACAATTTTTGATGAACAAATAAGGTTTTATATATAAGATGGCTAAATAAAAAGCTAAATTATTGATTATTATTATATTATTATTTGTGCCCTGGTCCTATAAGAGCTCTTTGTCACTTCCCATGAGCCGGATTGTGACAAAAACTCACCCTCATTCTTATGTTTAATAAATGTATCATATAGTGTGTGTGTGGCAGGCTTACAATGATGGCAAAAAAACAAAATTTGTGAGTGTGCTGACCCTGTTGCTAGAGGGGGTACAGCTGGAGGTTGAATGTTTGAAGGGGTACGGGACTATAAAAAGTTTGGGAACCACTGCTCTACATCATCCAGACCTGAATGTGATCAGTGGAAAGGCCTCTTGCTTGAGGCCATCTTGAATCAGCTAAATGAGCAGTGTTTTCTGGCGGGGACATGGAAGAGGGGAGGTGTGTGTGTGTCTCTGTCTCTGTCTCTCTCTCTCTCTCTGTCTCTCTCACAATCTCTCTCTGTCACTCTCTCAACTATGAACTGTACTCATCATTAATCAAACAGATATGCAGGGATGGTGACTTTATTTAATACAGGCAGAACAGAAGGTGGTATGGAGAGCAACATTTTATATGATACTGCATCAGCAGCAATATCATATAAAAAAAATCCTCCAGTATGTTTCTTGAATTGGCTTGAGCCCTGAGGATGGCCTTTCTTAAACCCTTTACTCCATCAGGACCATGGTTATCCTCTACCACACGCGTGTGTGTCTTTCATTTGGTTCAGATGTGTTTGTGTGTCTGGGGGTAGCACTAGGCTGTTAGGCCCTATCACCCTGTAACATGCATTACCACCGTGTGGCCCTATCACCCTGTAACATGCATTACCACCGTGTGGCCCTATCACCCTGTAACATGCATTACCACCGTGTGGCCCTATCACCCTGTAACATGCATTACCACCGTGTGGCCCTATCACCCTGTAACATGCATTACCACCGTGTGGCCCTATCACCCTGTAACATGCATTACCACCGTGTGGCCCTATCACCCTGTAACATGCATTACCACCATGTGGCCCTATCACCCTGTAACATGCATTACCACCGTGTGGCCCTATCACCCTGTAACATGCATTACCACCGTGTGGCCCTATCACCCTGTAACATGCATTACCACCATGTGGCCCTATCACCCTGTAACATGCATTACCACCGTGTGGCCCTATCACCCTGTAACATGCATTACCACCGTGTGGCCCTATCACCCTGTAACATGCATTACCACCGTGTGGCCCTATCACCCTGTAACATGCATTACCACCATGTGGCCCTATCACCCTGTAACATGCATTACCACCGTGTGGCCCTATCACCCTGTAACATGCATTACCACCGTGTGGCCCTATCACCCTGTAACATGCATTATCACTGTGTGGCCCTATCACCCTGTTACATGCATTACCACCATGTGGCCCTATCACCCTGTTACATGCATTACCACCGTGTGGCCCTATCACCCTGTAACATGCATTACCACCGTGTGGCCCTATCACCCTGTTACATGCATTACCACCGTGTGGCCCTATCACCCTGTAACATGCATTACCACCGTGTGGCCCTATCACCCTGTAACATGCATTACCACCGTGTGGCCCTATCACCCTGTTACATGCATTACCACCGTGTGGCCCTATCACCCTGTAACATGCATTACCACCATGTGGCCCTATCACCCTGTTACATGCATTACCACCGTGTGGCCCTATCACCCTGTAACATGCATTACCACCGTGTGGCCCTATCACCCTGTAACATGCATTACCACCGTGTGGCCCTATCACCCTGTTACATGCATTACCACCATGTGGCCCTATCACCCTGTTACATGCATTATCACTGTGTGGCCCTATCACCCTGTAACATGCATTAACACCCTGTGGTCCTATCACCCTGTTACATGCATTACCACCATGTGGCCCTATCACCCTGTTACATGCATTATCACTGTGTGGCCCTATCACCCTGTTACATGCATTACCACCATGTGGCCCTATCACCCTGTTACATGCATTACCACCATGTGGCCCTATCACCCTGTAACATGCATTACCACCATTTGGCCCTATCACCCTGTAACATGCATTACCACCGTTTGGCCCTATCACCCTGTAACATGCATTATCACTGTGTGGCCCTATCACCCTGTTACATGCATTACCACAATGTGGCCCTATCACCCTGTAACATGCATTACCACTGAGTGGCCCTATCACCCTGTAACATGCATTGCCACCATGTGCCCCTATCACCCTGTAGCATGCATTACCACCGAGTGGCCCTATCACCCTGTAACATGCATTACTACCATGTGGCCCTATCACCGTGTAACATGCATTGCCACCATGTGCCCCTATCACCCTGTAGCATGCATTACCACCCTGTGGCCCTATCACCCTGTTACATGCATTAGTGTATTATTTCATTATGGGATGTGTAATGACTTACTTCTCCATCCTGTTCTCAGTGTCCAGACGATGGATCTGAGATGGACTGTTCTGGGAGGCACCTCAGGGTATATCTGTGTCTCTGGCCATGTCTGTGCCTGCATCCCATATGGCACCCTATTCCCTATTTAGTGCACTACGTTTGACCAGATCTTTATGGACTCTGTATAGTGCACTACAAAGGGAGTAGGGTGCCGTTCGGGACACAACTATGGCTCCTGTTTACAAGCCACATCGGAGATTGCAGAGGAAGCTCATCATGTTTATCTAGCACCCCAAAACGAAGTAGATGCTCCCAAAGACAACAGTGGCTGATAATAACCAGCCATGATATCTGTGCTGATGCTCACGGACACATTTAAAGTCAGGACAGGACAGAGATGCTGCAACGAACAGCTCCCTAGAAAAACAGTTGCTCCCTAAGAAAATAAAGGGTAACATTTATTTAACTAGGCAAGTTAGTTAAGAACAAATTCTTATCTACAATGCCGGCCTACCCCGGACGACACTGGTCCAGTTGTGTGCCGCCATATGGGACTCCCAATCATGTCCGGATGTGATTCAGCCTGGATTCAAACCAGGGACTGTATTGTCACCTCTTGCACTGAGATGCAGTGCCTTAGACCGCTGTGCCACTCGGGAGCACGTCCATCCAGTCTGGTCTCGGAGACATAGAGGCATTCATACTCTGGTCCCAGACACATACTGGTTAAGGTATTCAAACTCAGGACTGGACAGAAGTAACCTCGTCCCCAGGCTAATTGTTTACAAAGGAATTGTTGGGGAGGAAGTATCTGGCTCACTAGACTAGGACAGGAGGCGGTGTATAGAAAACAGAACCTGAATATGACTCACCAAGTTCAGTCTGGTCTTAGGAATGTTCTGTACTGTAGGGTTAATCATGGAGGAGGTGTATAGAAAACAGAACCTGAATATGACTCACCAAGTCCAGTCTGGTCTTAGGAATGTTCTGTACTGTAGGGTTATTCATGGAGGAGGTGTATAGAAAACAGAACCTGAATATGACTCACCAAGTCCAGTCTGGTCTTAGGAATGTTCTGTACTGTAGGGTTATTCATGGAGGAGGTGTATAGAAAACAGAACCTGAATATGACTCACCAAGTCCAGTCTGGTCTTAGGAATGTTCTATACTGTAGGGTTATTCATGGAGGAGGTGTATAGAAAACAGAACCTGATTACCATGACCACGTAGGGGCATATGGTCTTGCTCTGGTCTTGCTGTCTAAAACTTAGGACAGGTCAGAGTTGGTGTGAACAGAAGGACTAATTTGGAGAAAGGGCAGTGGTGTCCAAGTGGCTGCAGTGTACAGACAGCTTAATACATTTTAATAAGAGGTCTCTGTAAAATACCTACAGAATATGCTGCAGACAAAGTAGATGAAGCACTGGAAATGGAAAGTGGCTTGGAAGTCTTACAGTGAGTTTTGAATGGAAGGCCTGTGGCTAACTGGCTGCATGTGGACCATTCATATTAACCATGTCTGCTCTGCTCTCTGACACTCAGTACAGTACACTGGTTCTTCTGTCTGCTTCTGTTTGTCTGTGACAAACACATAATCAACCAGTGTTAAGGCTTCCTGCATGGCGCCGTGTCCAACTCCAAGTGTAGCAGAAAGTGAATGTGTACTCCCAAAGCTGATCTCCATACTGTAGGCATCAGTACAGTATGTTTTTGGTGATGTTTGGCTGTGGGATGCTCAATCCTCGTCACTAGAAGACAAGTCTGTGTTGTGTCCAGTATTCATCCTCTGTGTGTTTGGTGGTCTTCGTGGTTTGTCTCTCTCCTCTACTACTCAGTATCTTGGCCCATGTTGCAGTGCTCTGCTAATCCTCGCATCCCCCTCACAAATACAGGAATTGAATAAATTGCTTGGAGAAATTCCATGGCACACTAAAAATGAAAAGTGTCGTTGTTGCGGAAGCACAATGAGACGTTCAAAGTCTATATTTAGATATTTAGTCGGTCCATAGTTCACAGTAGCTAAATAGCGGTCTGGAGAGGTCTGGTGAAGACGGCATTGTCTTGAAGGGGTCAGATGTTAGAGGTCAGAGGAGGCAGAGGGGTCTCTGACAGACAGAACTCTCTTAGCATTCTATGATGACATTCCTCTGTCTTCTATGAACACAGGAAGGGCTCTCTCTTTCTCTCTCTCTCTTTCTCTCTGTCTTTCTTTCTCTCTCTCTCTCTTTCTCTCTCTCTCTCTCTCTCTCTCCCACTTTCTCTCTCCCACTTTCTCTCTCTCTCTCTTTCTCTCTCTCTCCCACTTTCTCTCTCTCTCTTTCTCTCTCTCTCTCTCTTTCTCTCTCTCTCCCACTTTCTCTCTCTCTCTCTTTCTCTCTCTCTCTCTCTCTCTCTTTCTCTCTCTCTCTCTTTTTCTCTCCCACTTTCTCTCTCTCTTTCTCTCTCTGTCTTTCTTTCTTTCTCTCTCTCTCTTTCTCTCTTTCTCTCTCTCAATTCAATTCAATTCAAAGGGCTTTATTGGCATGGGAAACCTATGTTAACATTGCCAAAGCAAGTGAGGTAGATAATATACAAAAGTGAAATAAACAATAAAAATGAACAATAAACATTACATTCACAGAAGTTCCAAAATAATAAAGAAATTACAAATGTCATATAATGTTATGATTATGATTTCCTTATAGTACGTCCATCTCACTGCCTTCTGTATTCTATACAGGTCAATTCAAAATGCTTTATTGGCATGATGAACATTACATTTGTATTGCGAAGGCAACAAAACACAAGTAAAAACCCTGTTTAGGAACATTTAAGATACCACCCATAGAACTTGTAATAACAAAATGGTGCTAAAAGGGAAAAGTGACCAGTTTTTCATCCTGCATTTCTGCAGCTGACTTTTCAATGCTTCTTGTTTGTGTAACATATTGTGTCAATATTTATGGTTTAGATTTTTCCTGCTTGCCAATAACTTTGTAAATATGAGGGAAGATCATTGACACTGCAATATTTTACCAAAATGACATTTTTATCTCATTATCATATCATTTTTGGGTAATAATTAAGTACCTTACTGTGATTGTTTAGAATTAAAATGGTCAAAAAGAAACACAATAGCTTCTTAGCAAAGAGCAATTTCTCAAGCAAGAATTTAGCTAGGACTGTCTGGGAGTGGTCTTAGTGGGGAGGGGAAAACTGAAAATGAGCTGTTATTGGCAGAGAGGTTTGGAACTCTCTTTCTTTATTGGTCTACTAACTAATTTACCTCCTGGTGATGTCACCATGGAATGCCAAAACTCCATCCCACCAAAACAGGCTTAAATTTCAGGCGGTCTTTTCAAACAGCTCTTACACTAAAATGGCATTATCATCATTTTCACAACCTCATAGTGTGTAAATATATATATGAAACACATGAAAATCACGTTTTTGACTGCATCTTTTCTCAAATAAAAGTCTTTGTTTTCTCTGTAGTAACAACAGTTCTTTTCTTGCAGTGTTGCTGCCGTGTGTGTTGTCATTTAACGTGGATGACAAGAATGGGGAGACTTTCAATGGTCCGCTGGAGGACATGTTTGGATACTCAGTCCAGCAGTTTGAGAACAGTGAGGGGAAGTGGTGAGTCCATTCGTGTTATCATCCACAAGACCTGGGTTCACATAGTGTCCGTTTTCTTTCAAATACTTTAGCTGCACTTGATTAAGCTTGCCTGGTTCCATGGAATCAATGAAATAGTACCAAAAGTTTAAACAGCAAACTCAGCCCAACTGGCACTCCAGCCAGGCTCAATAAAACACAAAGTATTTAAAGAGAAAACAAATACTATTTGAACCCAGGTCTATTTGAACCCATTCTAACACTTGTCACCATGTCTGAACACCCATACTTGCGTTCTAAGTAGTATTATTTTAGGTATGTGAAAATAGAACGTTGGGTAATCGAGTATGCTTTAAATTCCAGGATGTTATACTAATTCAGATGATTTCGGCTTTTCATTGAGTGGAATTCACTGCACACTTTTGAGGAAGGGAATGGGCTTTCCAGACTCACCTGTGTTTGACAGCAGCTTATCATCAGCTGATAATGAAATAAGAGGACGATCTCTTTAATAAATTTAACGAATAGCGTGCACATTGGATGACGCATTCTCATGATGGGTGAGCCTAGTGCGTTATTTGTTGCTCACTGTATTGGTTGTTGACTAATCACTGCTTTCCAAAAAATGATGTAGTACGATTAGTGCACAGTATGTAGTTTTAGTAAGTAGTAGGCAAGACAGATTTCGGACAAGGCCACTGTCCTGGTGGTCAGGGTTGGGGTCAATTCCATTTAAATTCCAATCAATTCAAGAAGTACACTGAAATTCCAATTCTAAATCTCTTCAATGAATTTCAATGAGGAACATTTTCAATTGGAATTGGAATTTGGTTTAGTTTCTGAATTGACTGGAATTGAAATGGAATTGACCCCAACCCTGACAGTAGTTTGGTTTCCTGTTAGCTGAACAAGTTCAACATTGAGATACAGTATCTTGCAATACCGATTGCAATCATATCGTGACTTGTGTGTCCCTCCCTGTAAAGTTGACAATTTCATATTTTTTTCCTTTTTAGAGAAATGAACATATTGAACATACAGGATTTTGTAATAATAAAATTGGTATGTAAAGAAAAGAGAAACAAAAAGAGGTTGTTCTACACCCCCAACTCCCCATCCCATTCCCGCTTGTATCAGTTAGGCCAGTTAGGCCTGCAGCCTAACACCGTCTGTCTCATATAAAGAGTCCCTCCCTCCGCTTGTTAAGTGAACACAACCTACCAGAGTATCCACTCAGCCCGCCAGTAAAGACACCGTGAAACCATGATCTCTCTCTTAATTGGTCAAGGAACACATATTTACATGCTAGTAAACTACGTCTGCCCCCCTTTAGAGAAAGGTACTGTTCCCTCAGACAGAGAGAGAGAGAGAGAGAGAGAGAGAGAGAGAGAGAGAGAGAGAGAGAGACAGTCGGCCCCTATAGTTCTCCTACGGAGGCCCTGACAGTGTGAGCCTCTGTGTGTGTCCTAAATGGCACCCTATTCCCTACACAGTACACTACTACATAAATAGGGAATAGGGGGCCATTTGGGATTCAACCTCTAACTAGCTAACTATCCACATACATTCAGCTGGAATGGGCTTATTAAACTCATATGGGACCAGTTACAGTAATTCAGTCCTTCTCAATCAGCAGGAGCAGCTGTGATGAGGAACGATGAACGATCCCACAGCTTTCTTCTTTTACAGAGTTCATGTAGAGAATTCCCTGATGGCTCCAGTTACTCTCACGTGTACACAGATAGATACCACTGTATAAGAGTGACGGGGGCTAGTTATGTGTTTGTTCCAATATCCACACTTGCATACCACTTGAAGGCATGTTTACACTTGTAATTTCACCCAAAGATCATGTTAAAGCAAGACCTGATAGTTCCAGTTACTTTCTAGTGCACAAATACTACACATACTAACATACCATACCATAGAATGCATTCCTGACACTAGTTTAATTTAAAGACATATGCTAGCAGTATGTGTTGATATTGGAGCAGAGCCTTGGTTGGGCTTATAATTTACACAAACCTCCCTTAAAATCAGAGAGATAGAGAGAAAGAGAGAGAGAGCGAGAGAGAAAAAGAAAGAGAGAGAAATTGTGCCTAGATGCCTACGTTACTTAACCTGGGTTACTGTAGATGTGAGGTCAATGATCTTAACCTGGGTTACTGTAGATGTAAAGTGAGTGATCATTCACAGATGGAATGGCAAAGCAAGGGCTAGGTCAGTGTGCTAGGACAGTGTGCTAGGACAGTGTGCTAGGTCAGTGTGCTAGGTCAGTGTGCTAGGACAGTGTGCTAGGACAGTGTGCTAGGTCAGTGTGCTAGGTCAGTGTGCTAGGACAGCTAGGACAGTGGGCTAGGTCAGTGTGCTAGGTCAGTGTGCTAGAACAGCTAGGACAGTGTGCTAGGTCAATGTGCTAGGTCAGTGTTCTAGGACAGTGTGCTAGGTCAGTGTGCTAGGAAAGTGTGCTTGGACAGAGTGCTAGGACAGTGTGCTAGTTCAGTGTGCTAGGACAGTGTGCTTGGACAGAGTGCTAGGACAGAGTGCTAGTTCAGTGTGCTAGGACAGTGTCCTTGGACAGAGTGCTAGGACAGAGTGTTAGTTCAGTGTGCTTGGACAGAGTGCTAGGTCAGTGTGCTTGGACAGAGTGCTAGGTCAGTGTGCTTGGACAGAGTGCTAGTTCAGTGTGCTAGGTCAGTGTGCTTGGACAGTGTGCTTGGACAGAGTGCTTGTACAGAGTGCTAGGACAGTGTGCTAGGACAGCTAGATCAGTGTGCGAGGACAGTGTTATAGGTCAGTGTGCTATGACAGCTAGGTCAGTGAGCTAGGACAGAGTGCTAGGACAGTGTGCTAGGACAGCTAGATCAGTGTGCGAGGACAGTGTTATAGGTCAGTGTGCTAGGACAGCTAGGTCAGTGAGCTAGGTCAGTGAGCTAGGTCAGTGTGCTATGACTGCTAGGTCAGTGTGCTTGGACAGTGTGCTATGACAGCTAGGACAGTGTGCTAGGACAGTGTGCTAGAACAGCTAGGACAATGTGCTAGGACAGTGTGCTATGACAGCTAGGTCAGTGTGCTAGGTCAGTGAGCTAGGTCAGTGTGCTATGACAGCTAGGTCAGTGAGCTAGGTCAGTGAGCTAGGTCAGTGAGCTAGGTCAGTGAGCTAGGTCAGTGTGCAATGACTGCTAGGTCAGTGTGCTTGGACAGTGTGCTATGACAGCTAGGACAGTGTGCTAGGACAGTGTGCTAGAACAGCTAGGACAGTGTGCTAGGACAGTGTGCTATGACAGCTAGGTCAGTGTGCTAGGTCAGTGAGCTAGGTCAGTGTGCTATGACAGCTAGGTCAGTGAGCTACGTCAGTGAGCTAGGTCAGTGTGCTATGACTGCTAGGTCAGTGTGCTTGGACAGTGTGCTATGACAGCTAGGACAGTGTGCTAGGACAGTGTGCTAGAACAGCTAGGACAATGTGCTAGGACAGTGTGCTATGACAGCTAGGTCAGTGTGCTTGGACAGTGTGCTATGACAGCTAGGACAGTGTGCTAGGTCAGTGTGCTAGAACAGCTAGGACAGTGAGCTAGGTCAGTGTGCTATGACTGCTAGGTCAGTGTGCTTGGACAGTGTGCTATGACAGCTAGGACAGTGTGCTAGGTCAGTGTGCTAGAACAGCTAGGACAGTGAGCTAGGTCAGTGTGCTTGGACAGTGTGCTATGACAGCTAGGACAGTGTGCTAGGACAAAGTGCTAGGACAGTGTGCTAGGTCAGTGAGCTAGGTCAATGTGCTATGACAGCTAGGTCAGTGAGCTAGGTCAGTGAGCTAGGTCAGTGTGCTATGACAGCTAGGTCAGTGAGCTAGGTCAGTGTGCTTGGACAGTGTGCTATGACAGCTAGGACAGTGAGCTAGGTCAGTGTGCTAGGTCAGTGTGCTATGACAGCTAGGACAGTGTGCTAGGTCAGTGTGCTCAAACAGCTAGGTCAGTGTGCTAGGACAGAGTGCTAGGACAGTGTGCTAGGTCAGTGTGCTATGACAGCTAGGACAGTGTGCTAGGTCAGTGTGCTCAAACAGCTAGGTCAGTGTGCTAGGACAGAGTGCAAGGTCAGTGTGCTTGGACAGAGTGCTAGGTCAGTGTGCTTAGACAGAGTGCTATGTCAGTGTGCTAGGTCAGTGTGCTTGGACAGAGTGCTAGGTCAGTGTGCTTGGACAGAGTGCTAGGTCAGTGTGCTAGGTCAGTGTGCTTGGACAGAGTGCTAGGTCAGTGTGCTAGGACAGAGTGCTAGGTCAGTGTGCTAGGACAGAGTGCTAGGTCAGTGTGTTTGGACAGAGTGCTAGACAGAGTGCTAGGACGGAGTGCTAGGTCAGAGTGCTATGTCAGTGTGCTAGGTCAGTGTGCTTGGACAGAGTGCTAGGTCAGTGTGCTTGGACAGAGTGCTAGGTCAGTGTGCTAGGTCAGTGTGCTTGGACAGAGTGCTAGGTCAGTGTGCTAGGACAGAGTGCTAGGTCAGTGTGCTAGGACAGAGCTTTAGGACAGAGTGCTAGGTCAGTGTGCTAGGTCAGAGTGCTAGGTCAGAGTGCTAGGTCAGTGTGCTAGGACAGTGTGCTAGGACAGAGCTCTAGGACAGAGTGCTAGGTCAGTGTGCTAGGTCAGAGTGCTAGGTCAGAGTGCTAGGTCAGTGTGCTAGGACAGTGTGCTAGGACAGAGTGCTAGGTCAGTGTGCTTGGACAGAGTGCTAGGTCAGTGTGCATGGACAGAGTGCTAGGTCAGTGTGTTTGGACAGAGTGCTAGGACAGAGTGCTAGGACGGAGTGCTAGGTCAGAGTGCTAGGTCAGTGAGCTAGGTCAGTGTGCTAGGACAGTGTGCTAGGACAGCTAGGTCAGTGAGCTAGGTCAGTGTGCTAGGACAGTGTGCTAGGACAGCTAGGACAGTGTGCTAGGACAGCTAGGTCAGTGTGCTAGGACAGCTAGGTCAGTGTGCAAGGACAGCTACTGTAAGTCAGTGTGCTAGGACAGCTAGGTCAGTGTGCTAGGACAGCTAGGTCAGTGTGCTAGGACAGCTAGGTCAGTGTGCTTGGGCAGAGTGCTAGTTCAGTGTGCTAGGACAGCTAGGACAGTGTGCTTGGGCAGAGTGCTAGTTCAGTGTGCTAGGACAGCTAGGTCAGTGTGCTTGGACAGCTAGGTCAGTGTGCTAGGACAGCTAGGTCAGTGTGCTAGGACAGCTAGGTCAGTGTGCCTGGACAGAGTCTAGGACAGTGAGGGTCAGGCACAGATGTCTATACAGTATGTAACTGTAGCTGTGTGATCTGAGATGATTACAGCTTTCTCTCTCTCAGATGGCTGTGTGTGTGTGTTTGTGTGTTCCCACCGCTGGCTCCCTCTTTAGGTGATCAGGGGCCATTAGGAGGGTGGAATGTTAATTAGCGGACTGTTTACATGCTAGCAGATAACTAGCATAGTTTAGACTCGTATCCTACTCAAAAGATTTCTGAGAGAGAACCAAGCCCAGCTGGAGTTTGTTATCGCACTCAGCTAACAAGCTGTATTGCAACGCAGAATGTGGGTTACTCACTCAGAACATGTAAACAAAGTAATGAGTAAACATGGTAGGCCTAACTGTTCAAATGTATACTTTCCACTGCACTTTTTCAGATACGTTTTCTTATAGTGTTTTGTTAGTGAGAAAACCAAAAACTCAACCCCTGGTCATGAGGTGATTTCCAGTTGTTGCTTACAATGTCACCATATCCTGTCAGATTTATGGTGGCTGGGGTAAGGAATAGTCTGCTAACCTCTCTCCTCTGTCTCTCTTTAAAGGGTGCTGATTGGTTCTCCCCTGGCCGGCCAGCCAGCCAAACGGACTGGAGATGTCTACAAATGCCGTGTGGGTCAAGGACCAAACCCTAGATGTATCAAACTGGAGCTGCCTGGTGAGAACGTGTGTATGTGTGTGTGTGTGTGTGTGTGTGTGTGTGCGTGCGTGCGTGCATGCGTGTGTTTTAACTATCCTTGTGAGGTCAAGTATAGTAAAACAAGGAAAACTCGGACAACTGGGGACATTTCGCAGGTCCCCACAAGGAAAGAGGCTATTTTAGGCTTAGGGTTAGGTTTACAATTAGGGTAAGGGTTAGGGGTTAGGTTTAAGTTTGGGGTTAGGTTAAGGGTTAGGGTTGGTCCCCACAAGGATAGTTACACAAACGTGTGTGTCTTTGTGTCATTGATACTGCGTTATTGATCCTCCAGTTGTCAGCACTAGCTGATCTAAGGCATAGCCTCTAATATTGAATGGTGTGTTGGTCTGGTCTGGGACTCCCTGCCTCCCTGGCAGTGTGCTGGACAGGACGTGAAGCACAGCAGCACGACAGCAGAACAGGAAGACACTACATAAACAGGATTTTAATGTCTCATCTCATCCACTCACAACGGTATTATCATTAACTAACCAGATAACCAGTATGACACCGTTCCACTGCTTCATGCTTCAGCTTCTGGCCTTCTAATGACGCTGACTCAATACTGAACAAGGTTGGGGTCAATTCCATTTCAGTAAAGTAAATTAAGGAAGGAAACTTCATTGACTGAAATTAAATGGATTTGACCCCAACCCTGATACTGACTCACTTCCAGCAGGCAAGATTTATTATTTATTTTATTGAACATTTATTTAACTAGGAAAGTCACTTAATTAAGAACAAATTCTTATTTTACAATGACGGACTACCCCTGTCAAACCCTCACCTAACCCGGACGACGCTGGGCCAATTGTGCACCGCCCCATGGGTTGAGCTTAGTTAGGATTACTAAATCAATTTAATGGAATTTAATCAATTACATTTGGGATACATAATATAATTTATTATATATTTAACATGAACATTATCGGTTATTTTGGTATCTGTAGAAAATGCATTGTTGATGTATAACCTGCTAAAGGTTGTAAGAGATATAAGGGTATCTGTCCTCCACATGACAATCTGGTCATATACAGTGTCAGTCTTACAATGGCTGTATTGTCCTATAGCTTGATGGCTTCTGAGAGCATGCATACATTTGAGTATTTGTGACCCCAGCTGGAATCAAAACTCACAACCCTGGCATAGCTAGAGTCATGCTCTTACCAGACTACAGTATTTATGCTGGAAAACAAAATATGAAGACTGTAGAGTTAGATCATAGCTCAAGTAATGAACGATCCTATAAATAACTACATGTCAATAGTGCACATTGTTAAAAGTGAAGTCCGGAGGGGTTCAAGAGGGGCTTGAGGGGTGGTCTGTCTGTCTTTCTATGGGAAAATTATACAGGAATTTGAGCAGCTGTTTTTTCTTTCTTTCACTGACTTTATTCCATATTTTCCCAGAAAACACAACAATTCCTAATTTACACGAAGTCAAGGAAAACATGACCATGGGAACGACGTTGGTTACCAACCCTCAAGGAGGCTTTCTGGTAAGAGGACACGTGACAATGTAGATGGCAGCCCTGGACTGCAAGAGCCAGTGGACTGTACAGTTGTTACAGTATGTAGAGCTGACATATACAGATAAAGTCGGAGGTTTACATACACATTAGCCAAATATATTTAAACTCAGTTTTTCACAATTCCTGACATTTAATCCTAGTAAAAATTCCCTGTCTTAGGTCATTTAGGATCCCCACTTCATTTTAAGAACGCAAAATGTCAGAATAATAGTAGAGAGAATGATATATTTCAACTTTTATTTCTTTCATCACATTCCCAGTGGGTCAGAAGTTCACATACACTCAAATAGTATTTGGTAGCATTGCCTTTAAATTGATTAACTTGGGTCAAACGTTTCGGGTAGCCTTCCACAAGCCGTCCACAATAAGTTGGGTGAATTTTGGCCCATTCCTCCTGACAGAGCTGGTGTAACTGAGTCAGTTTTGTAGGCCTCCTTGCTTGCACACACTTTTTCAGTTCTGCCCACACATTTTCTATAGGATTGAGGTCAGGGCTTTGTGATGGCCACTCCAAGGCCTTGACTTTGTTGTCCTTAAGCCGTTTTGCCACAACTTGGGTGTATGTTTGACGTCATTGTCCATTTGCGACCAAGCTTTAAGTTCTGATGTCTTGAGATGTTGCTTCAATATATCCACATAATTTTCCTTCCTCAGGATACCATCTATTTTGTGAAGTGCACCAGTCCCTCCTGCAGCAAAGCACCCCCACAACATGATGCTGCCACCCCCATGCTTCACGGTTGGGATGGTGTTCTTCGGCTTGATCTTTGTCCCCATGTGCAGTTGCAAACCGTAGTCTGGCTTTTAATGGCGATTTTGGAGCAGTAGCTTCTTCCTTCCTGAGTGGCCTTTCAGGTTATGTTGATGTAGGACTTGTTTGACTGTGGATATAGATACTTTTGTACCCAGACCACAAGGTCATTTGCTGTTGTTCTGGGATTGATTTGCACTTTTACGTTCAGCTCTAGGAGACAGAACGAGTCTCCTTCCTGAGCGGTATGACGACTGTGTGGTCCCATAGTGATTATACTTGCGTACTATTGTTTGTACAGATGAGCCTGATACCTTCAGGCGTTTGGAAATTGCTCCCAAGGATGAACCAGACTTGTGGAGGTCTCCATTTTTTTCTGAGGTCTTGGCTGATTTCTTTTGATTTTCCCATGATGTCAAGCAAAGAGGCACTGAGTTTGAAGGTAGACCTTGAAATACATCCACAGGTACACCTCCTATTGACTCAAATGATGTCACTTAGCCTATCAGAAGCTTCTAAAGCCATGCCATAATTTTCTGGAATTTTCCAAGCTGTTTAAAGGCACAGTCAACGTAGTGTATGTAAACTTCTGACCCACTTAAATTGCGATACAGTGAATTATAAGCGAAATAATCTGTCTGTAAACTATTGTTGTAAAAATGACTTGTGTCATGCACAAAGTAGATGTCCTAACCGACTTGCCAAAACTATAGTTTGTTAACAAGAAATTTGTGGAGTGGTTGAAAAACGAGTTTTAATGACTCCAACCTAAGTGTATGTAAACTTCTGACTTCAACTGTATATCACACACACTGTACGGTTGTTACTGTATGTAGAGCTGACATATATATCACACACACTGTACGGTTGTTACTGTATGTAGAGCTGACATATATATCACACACACTGTACGGTTGTTACTGTATGTAGAGCTGACATATATGTCACACACACTGTACGGTTGTTACTGTATGTAGAGCTGACATATATATCACACACACTGTACGGTTGTTACTGTATGTAGAGCTGACATATATATAACACACACTGTACGGTTGTTACTGTATGTAGAGCTGACATATATATCACACACAATGTACGGTTGTTACTGTATGTAGAGCTGACATATATATCACACACACTGTACGGTTGTTACTGTATGTAGAGCTGACATATATATCACACACACTGTACGGTTGTTACTGTATGTAGAGCTGACATATATCACACACACTGTACGGTTGTTACTGTATGTAGAGCTGACATATATATCACACACACTGTACGGTTGTTACTGTATGTAGAGCTGACATATATATCACACACACTGTACGGTTGTTACTGTATGTAGAGCTGACATACATATCACACACACTGTACGGTTGTTACTGTATGTAGAGCTGACATATATATCACACACACTGTACGGTTGTTACTGTATGTAGAGCTGACATACATATCACACACACTGTACGGTTGTTACTGTATGTAGAGCTGACATACATATCACACACACTGTACGGTTGTTAAACAAAACAGATTCATCAATACTGGTTTGAGTTGTAAACTCCTACATCCCTCATATGGGGAGTAAATTGTAGGAAAACACTAAGAACATAATCTGGAAGAGTTATAGTATTTAAAGTAATTCCATTTTCCAAATATTGTTTGCAATTGCAGACCCCCATCTCTCTCTCTCTCTCTCTCTCTCTCTCTCCCTGTTTCTCTCTCTCTCTCTCTCTCTGTCTCTCTCTCCCTGTTTCTCTCTCTCTCTCTCTCTCTCTCTCTAAATGAATGGGTCTGAGTATTTATAATAATGACATTATAAGAGATTAATTACAAGGCCCGGGTCTGACCAGATCTTTCCTCTCTGCCTTTTTACTGGGCTTATACCTCACTGCTCATATAAGGACTGTTGAATAGAGAGTCTTTTTAACCAATCAGATCATGTACTTCAGAGAGACAGTTACTTTGAGTCCAAATTAAACACCTTAACCCGGTGTGTGTGTTTGTGTGCATTTCCTATTGGGCTAAGAGTTAAGGTTTTTCCTGTGGCAAACCCTGTTTCAGATCCCGCCGTGACAAGTGTGTGTGTGCGCACGTGTGTGCTCTTGTCTTCCAGGCTTGTGGTCCACAGTATGGCTACATGTGTGGTCAGCAGACATACATCTCTGGGGTCTGTACCAACGTCAGCTCAACCTTCCAGGTGCTCAACTCCATCGCCCCGGCTGTGCAAGGTACAAGTTCACCCTAACTCTAGCAAGACGACAGTACCCCTCACACTCCTCCCTTTACACACGGACACAACTACACTGTTAAGTTTAGGCATTCATTCCAATTGGTTAAGTTAATGGTTAAGGGATTGGGTTAGGGTTATTAAACACATGACCCTCAGAGCTGGAGTTCGCGGCTTAAGCGCCCACCCGCCATCCTGATCCGCAGCACCCTAGCAAAACCCAAGCCTACTTGATGGTAATTGCATCGCGCTCAACGCTGCCCCTAGTGGCGGGTTTTGAAGGCATCTCCCAACCTCCTAATTTCGAAGTCAATCTTAAGCAACCTTGCTGCTACACCCCCTATTCCTCTCAACATCCCTCCACCCCAAGGCACAGAACACAGAACACATTTTAATGTTGTTGGTTTTACCAGCCCTGGTTGCGCAATCGATATGCTGCTACAATTTAGGGAGTCTTGTTTTCAGATTAGCCTTGTTAAAATCCCCAGCTACAATGAATGCAGCCTCAGGATATGTGGTTTCCAGTTTGCAAAGAGTCAAATAAAGTTCGTTCAGAGCCATTGATGTGTCTGCTTGGGGGGGAATATATACGGCTGTGATTATAATCTAAGAGAATTCCCTTGGTAGATAATGCGGTCGACATTTGATTGTGAGGAATTCTAAGTCAGGCCACCGTCCCCACAGGAGGCCTTTTTCCTTTTGGTAGGCCGTCATTGTAAATAACAATGAGTTTTTAACTGACTTGTCTAGTTAAATAAAGGTTAAATAAAAAAATTATAAATAAAACACAGACCAGAGAAACACTATCCCTCAAACTTCTACTCACCATCTCTCTCCACCCCGCCCCAACACTCTCCATTCCTCCATTCCCATACCTCAGAGCCACGTGGCCAGAGAGAGACATCACTTGTGTACATAAGAACATTCCGCTTAGCGTAAACTACTGTCCAGTCTCTCAACTCCCCCATGCATGCCCAAGTTAGGACCGAGTTTAGTGAGTTGTCATCTCTGTCTTCTCTCCACACTGAGGGATCAATGTGTGAAGGTAACAGTACAGTGAACTCCACAGCTCCTCACCACTCTGTAGTTTTAGGCACAGTAATGGACATGAATTCTAAGTGGGTTCTAATGTAGCCTGTGAATGTGTTTCAAAATACCAGCATACCACTTAAAAGGCATGTCCATTACATTACTTTTAAAATATAAGTTAAAAATATTTGTACAGGTCTTAGAGGGACTAGATGGGAGAGCTGTGTTGTTGCATTCTCCCTCTCTTCACCTCTCTCCACCTCTCTTCACCTCTCTCCACCTCATTCCTCCTCTGTCCTCCTCTCTTCACCTCACTCCTCCTCTCTCCACCTCTCTCCACCTCTCTTCACCTCTCTCCACCTCTCTCCTCCTCTCTCCACCTCTCTCCTCTCTCCACCTCTCTCTACCTTTCTCCACCCTTCTCCTCTCTCCACCTCTCCTCCTCTCTCCATCTCAATCCTCCTCTCTCCATCTCTCTACACCTCTCTTCACCTCTCTCCACCTCACTCTTCCTCTCTCCTCCTCTCTCCACCTCACTCCTCCTCTCTCCACCTCTCTCCACCTCTCTCCACCTCTCTTCACCTCTCTCCACCTCACTCTTCCTCTCTCCTCCTCTCTCCACCTCACTCCTCCTCTCTCCACCTCTCTCCACCTCTCTCCACCTCTCTCCACCTCTCTTCACCTCTCTCCACCTCTCTCCTCTCTCCATCTCTCTCCTCTCTCCACCTCTCTCTACCTCTCTCCACCTCTCTCCTCTCTTCACATCTCTCTATACCTCTCTCCACCTCTCTCCTCTCTCCACATCTCTCTATACCTCTCTCCACCTCTCTCCTCTCTCCATCTCTCTCCTCTCTCCACCTCTCTCTACCTCTCTCCACCTCTCTCCTCTCTCCACATCTCTCTATACCTCTCTCCACCTCTCTCCTCTCTCCATCTCTCTCCTCTCTCCACCTCTCTCTACCTCTCTCCACCTCTCTCCTCTCTCCACATCTCTCTCTACCTCTCTCCACCTCTCTCCTCTCTCCACATCTCTCTATACCTCTCTCCACCTCTCTTCATCTCTCTCCACAGCCCAAGCCAACTATTTAATGCATTTATTGTCAAAACTGTTGTCAACTATAGTTTAAACAATAATGTACAAAACACACATGTAATGTTCTTGAACGGACTTCTACATTGTATGTGATATGTGATACTGTATATTGGTTGTGTTACACCAATAATAACTGCCCCATTACAGAGTGTGCCAAAGAGCTTGACATTGTCATGGTTCTTGACGGCTCCAACAGTATCTGGCCCTGGACCAGCATCATTGATTTCCTGGTCAAGTTTCTGAAGAATATCGAAATTGGAGCTAAACTGTCCCAGGTGATTTCTCCTTTCAGTACACTAGAACACATAGGTAACACCTTAGATGAAGGTCCACTTTGTCACTGTAGGAGAACCATTTATGATTCCAGACAGGTAGAACATTTTCATCAAAGAACCATGTAAGAACCCAGTATCAACTACTCTGGCCCATGAATGAGAGAGGGATAGAAGGCTAGGATCGGGGAATAGAGTAAAGAATAGAGGAATAGAAGGTTGGGTTAGAGGGTAGAATAGAGAATAGAGGAATAGAAGGTTAGGATAGAGGGTAGAATAGAGAATAGAGGGATAGAAGGTTAGGATAGAGGATAGAATAGAGAAAAGAGGGATAGAAGGTTAGGATAGAGGATAGAATAGAGAATAGAGGAATAGAAGGTTAGCATAGAGGATAGAATAGAGAATAGAGGAATAGAAGGTTGGGTTAGAGGATAGAATAGAGAAAAGAGGGATAGAAGGTTTGGTTAGAGGATAGAATAGAGAATAGAGGAATAGAAGGCTGGGATAGAGGGTAGAATAGAGAATAAACTGGGTCATCACATTCTACTGATAAACGGGGTCGTCACATTCTACTGATAAACTGGGTCGTCACATTCCACTGATAAACTGGGTCGTCACATTCCACTGATAAACTGGGTCGTCACATTCTGCTGATAAACTGGGTCGTCACATTCCACTGATAAACTGGGTCGTCACATTCCACTGATAAACTGGGTCATCACATTCTACTGATAAACTGGGTCGTCACATTCTACTGATAAACTGGGTCACCACATTCCACTGATAAACTGGGTCATCACATTCCACTGTAAAAACTGGGTCGTCACATTCTGCTGATAAACTGGGTCGTCACATTCTACTGATAAACTGGGTCATCACATTCCACTGATAAACTGGGTCATCACATTCCACTGATAAACTGGGTCATCACATTCCACTGTAAAAACTGGGTTGTCACATTCTGCTGATAAACTGGGTCGTCACATTCCACTGATAAACTGGGTCGTCACATTCCACTGTAAAAACTGGGTCGTCACATTCTGCTGATAAACTGGGTCATCACATTCTGCTGATAAACTGGGTCGTCATATTCCACTGATAAACTGGGTCATCACATTCCACTGATAAACTGGGTCATCACATTCCACTGTAAAAACTGGGTCGTCACATTCTGCTGATAAACTGGGTCGTCACATTCCACTGATAAACTGGGTCATCACATTCCACTGTAAAAACTGGGTTCACACATTCTGCTGATAAACTGGGTCGTCACATTCTGCTGATAAACTGGGTCGTCACATTCCACTGATAAACTGGGTCGTTACATTCCACTGATAAACTGGGTCGTCACATTCCACTGATAAACTGGGTCGTCACATTCCACTGATAAACTGGGTCGTCACATTCCACTGATAAACTGGGTCATCACATTCTACTGATAAACTGGGTCATCACATCCCACTGATAAACTGGGTCGTCACATTCTACTGATAAACTGGGTCGTCACGTTCTACTGATAAACTGGGTCGTCACATTCCACTGAAAAACTGGGTCGTCACATTCCACTGATAAACTGGGTCGTCACATTCTACTGATAAACTGGGTCATCACATTCCACTGATAAACTGGGTCGTCACATTCCACTGATAAACTGGGTCGTCACATTCCGCTGATAAACTGGTTCGTCACATTCCGCTGATAAACTGGGTCGTCACATTCCACTGATAAACTGGGTCGTCACATTCCACTGATAAACTGGGTCGTCACATTCCACTGATAAACTGGGTCGTCACATTCTACTGATAAACTGGGTCGTCACATTCTACTGATAAACTGGGTCGTCACATTCTGCTGATAAACTGGGTCGTCACATTCCACTGATAAACTGGGTCGTCACATTCCACTGATAAACTGGGTCGTCACATTCTACTGATAAACTGGGTCGTCACATTCTACTGATAAACTGGGTCATCACATTCCACTGATAAACTGGGTCATCACATTCCGCTGTAAAAACTGGGTCGTCACATTCTGCTGATAAACTGGGTCGTCACATTCTACTGATAAACTGGGTCGTCACATTCTACTGATAAACTGGGTTGTCACATTCTACTGATAAACTGGCTCATCACATTCTACTGATAAACTGGGTCGTCATATTCTACTGATAAACTGGGTCGTCACATTCTACTGATAAACTGGGTCGTCACATTCTGCTGATAAACTGGGTCATCACATTCTGCTGATAAACTGGGTCGTCACATTCCGCTGATAAACTGGGTCGTCACATTCCACTGATAAACTGGGTCGTCACATTCCACTGATAAACTGGGTCGTCACATTCCACTGATAAACTGGGTCATCACATTCTACTGATAAACTGGGTCATCACATTCTACTGATAAACTGGGTCATCACATTCCACTGTAAAAACTGGGTCGTCACATTCTGCTGATAAACTGGGACGTCACATTCCACTGATAAACTGGGTCATCACATTCCACAGTAAAAACTGGGTCGTCACATTCTGCTGATAAACTGGGTCGTCACATTCTGCTGATAAACTGGGTCATCACATTCTGCTGATAAACTGGGTCGTCACATTCTACTGATAAACTGGGTCGTCACATTCTACTGATAAACTGGGTTGTCACATTCTACTGATAAACTGGCTCATCACATTCTACTGATAAACTGGGTCGTCATATTCTACTGATAAACTGGGTCGTCACATTCTACTGATAAACTGGGTAGTCACATTATGCTGATAAACTGGGTCATCACATTCTGCTGATAAACTGGGTCGTCACATTCCGCTGATAAACTGGGTCGTCACATTCCACTGATAAACTGGGTCGTCACATTCCACTGATAAACTGGGTCGTCACATTCCACTGATAAACTGGGTCGTCACATTCTACTGATAAACTGGGTCGTCACATTCCGCTGATAAACTGGGTCGTCACATTCTACTGATAAACTGGGTCGTCATATTCCACTGATAAACTGGGTCATCACATTCTACTGATAAACTGGGTCGTCACATTCTACTGATAAACTGGGTCATCACATTCCACTGATAAACTGGGTCATCACATTCCACTGTAAAAACTGGGTCGTCACATTCTGCTGATAAACTGGGTCGTCACATTCTACTGATAAACTGGGTCATCACATTCCACTGATGAACTGGGTCATCACATTCCACTGATAAACTGGGTCATCACATTCCACTGTAAAAACTGGGTCGTCACATTCTGCTGATAAACTGGGTCGTCACATTCTGCTGATAAACTGGGTCATCACATTCTGCTGATAAACTGGGTCGTCACATTCTACTGATAAACTGGGTCGTCACATTCTACTGATAAACTGGGTTGTCACATTCTACTGATAAACTGGCTCATCACATTCTACTGATAAACTGGGTCGTCATATTCTACTGATAAACTGGGTCGTCACATTCTACTGATAAACTGGGTAGTCACATTATGCTGATAAACTGGGTCATCACATTCTGCTGATAAACTGGGTCGTCACATTCCGCTGATAAACTGGGTCGTCACATTCCACTGATAAACTGGGTCGTCACATTCCACTGATAAACTGGGTCGTCACATTCCACTGATAAACTGGGTCGTCACATTCTACTGATAAACTGGGTCGTCACATTCCGCTGATAAACTGGGTCGTCACATTCTACTGATAAACTGGGTCGTCATATTCCACTGATAAACTGGGTCATCACATTCTACTGATAAACTGGGTTGTCACATTCTACTGATAAACTGGGTCATCACATTCCACTGATAAACTGGGTCATCACATTCCACTGTAAAAACTGGGTCGTCACATTCTGCTGATAAACTGGGTCGTCACATTCTACTGATAAACTGGGTCATCACATTCCACTGATGAACTGGGTCATCACATTCCACTGATAAACTGGGTCATCACATTCCACTGTAAAAACTGGGTCGTCACATTCTGCTGATAAACTGGGTCGTCACATTCCACTGATAAACTGGGTCATCACATTCCACTGTAAAAACTGGGTCGTCACATTCTGCTGATAAACTAGGTCGTCACATTCTGCTGATAAACTGGGTCATCACATTCTGCTGATAAACTGGGTCGTCACATTCCACTGATAAACTGGGTCATCACATTCCACTGTAAAAACTGGGTCGTCACATTCTGCTGATAAACTGGGTCGTCACATTCTGCTGATAAACTGGGTCATCACATTCTGCTGATAAACTGGGTCGTCACATTCCACTGTAAAAACTGGGTCGTCACATTCTGCTGATAAACTGGGTCGTCACATTCTACTGATAAACTGGGTCATCACATTCCACTGATAAACTGGGTCATCACATTCCACTGATAAACTGGGTCATCACATTCCACTGTAAAAACTGGGTCGTCACATTCTGCTGATAAACTGGGTCGTCACATTCCACTGATAAACTGGGTCATCACATTCCACAGTAAAAACTGGGTCGTCACATTCTGCTGATAAACTGGGTCGTCACATTCTGCTGATAAACTGGGTCATCACATTCCGCTGATAAACTGGTTCGTCACATTCTACTGATAAACTGGGTCGTCACATTCTACTGATAAACTGGGTTGTCACATTCTACTGATAAACTGGCTCATCACATTCTACTGATAAACTGGGTCGTCATATTCTACTGATAAACTGGGTCATCACATTCTACTGATAAACTGGGTAGTCACATTATGCTGATAAACTGGGTCATCACATTCTGCTGATAAACTGGGTCGTCACATTCCGCTGATAAACTGGGTCGTCACATTCCACTGATAAACTGGGTCGTCACATTCCACTGATAAACTGGGTCGTCACATTCCACTGATAAACTGGGTCATCACATTCTACTGATAAACTGGGTCGTCACATTCCGCTGATAAACTGGGTCGTCACATTCTACTGATAAACTGGGTCGTCATATTCCACTGATAAACTGGGTCATCACATTCTACTGATAAACTGGGTCGTCACATTCTACTGATAAACTGGGTCATCACATTCCACTGATAAACTGGGTCATCACATTCCACTGTAAAAACTGGGTCGTCACATTCTGCTGATAAACTGGGTCGTCACATTCTACTGATAAACTGGGTCATCACATTCCACTGATAAACTGGGTCATCACATTCCACTGATAAACTGGGTCATCACATTCCACTGTAAAAACTGGGTCGTCACATTCTGCTGATAAACTGGGTCGTCACATTCCACTGATAAACTGGGTCATCACATTCCACTGTAAAAACTGGGTCGTCACATTCTGCTGATAAACTAGGTCGTCACATTCTGCTGATAAACTGGGTCATCACATTCCACCGTAAAAACTGGGTCGTCACATTCTGCTGATATACTGGGTCGTCACATTCTGCTGATAAACTGGGTCGTCACATTCCACTGATAAACTGGGTCGTCACATTCCACTGATAAACTGGGTCGTCACATTCCGCTGATAAACTGGGTCGTCACATTCCACTGATAAACTGGGTCGTCACATTGTACTGATAAACTGGGTCGTCACATCCCACTGATTAACTGGGTCGTCACATTCTACTGATAAACTGGGTCGTCACGTTCTACTGATAAACTGGGTCGTCACATTCCACTGATAAACTGGGTCGTCACATTCCATTGATAAACTGGGTCGTCACATTCTGCTGATAAACTGGGTCGTCACATTCCACTGATAAACTGGGTCGTCACATTCCGCTGATAAACTGGGTCGTCACATTCTACTGATAAACTGGGTTGTCACATCCCACTGATAAACTGGGTCGTCACATTCTACTGATAAACTGGGTCGTCACGTTCTACTGATAAATTGGGTCGTCACATTCCACTGATAAACTGGGTCGTCACATTCCACTTATAAACTGGGTCGTCACATTCTACTGATAAACTGGGTCGTCACATTCCACTGATAAACTGGGTCGTCACATTCCACTGATAAACTGGGTCATCACATTCTGCTGATAAACTGGGTCGTCACATTCCGCTGATAAACTGGGTCGTCACATTCCACTGATAAACTGGGTCGTCACATTCCTCTGATAAACTGGGTCGTCACATTCCACTGATAAACTGGGTCGTCACATTCTACTGATAAACTGGGTCGTCACATTCTACTGATAAACTGGGTCGTCACATTCTGCTGATAAACTGGGTCGTCACATTCCACTGATAAACTGGGTCGTCACATTCCACTGATAAACTGGGTTGTCACATTCTACTGATAAACTGGGTCGTCACATTCTACTGATAAACTGGGTCGTCACATTCTACTGATAAACTGGGTCATCACATTCCACTGATAAACTGGGTCATCACATTCCACTGTAAAAACTGGGTCGTCACATTCTGCTGATAAACTGGGTCGTCACATTCTACTGATAAACTGGGTCATCACATTCCACTGATAAACTGGGTCATCACATTCCACTGATAAACTGGGTCATCACATTCCACTGTAAAAACTGGGTCGTCACATTCTGCTGATAAACTGGGTCGTCACATTCCACTGATAAACTGGGTCATCACATTCCACTGTAAAAACTGGGCTGTCACATTCTGCTGATAAACTAGGTCGTCACATTTTGCTGATAAACTGGGTCATCACATTCTGCTGATAAACTGGTTCGTCACATTCCACTGATAAACTGGGTCATCACATTCCACTGATAAACTGGGTCATCACATTCCACTGTAAAAACTGGGTCGTCACATTCTGCTGATAAACTGGTTCGTCACATTCCACTGATAAACTGGGTCATCACATTCCACTGATAAACTGGGACATCACATTCCACTGTAAAAACTGGGTCGTCACATTCTGCTGATAAACTGGGTCGTCACATTCCGCTGATAAACTGGGTCGTCACATTCCGCTGATAAACTGGGTCATCACATTCTACTGATAAACTGGTTCGTCACATTCCACTGATAAACTGGGTTGTCACATCCCACTGATAAACTGGGTCGTCACATTCTACTGATAAACTGGGTCGTCACGTTCTACTGATAAACTGGGTCGTCACATTCCACTGATAAACTGGGTCGTCACGTTCTACTGATAAACTGGGTCGTCACATTCCACTGATAAACTGGGTCGTCACATTCTACTGATAAACTGGGTCGTCACATTCCACTGATAAACTGGGTCGTCACATTCCACTGATAAACTGGGTCGTCACGTTCTACTGATGCAATTCACTATCTTGTCATTATTTAACAGCGTAGTGTGTCACCGTCTTGCTTTTGAGTTCTATGATTATTAAACTATTCATTACAGTCATTGTTCATTAGTCTCACAATAACCACTGTTAAATCATCATCCATACTGTTAATAGTTTAATGTCCAAGGGCATTATGTCGAGATTCCTCTTCAGAATACCCCAGACCCTGGAGAGGAGCTGGTTCACAGTGGTTTAGTTTAATGGTGAAATAACCATTTTCCTCTGTGCGGCGCTGGAAAATATTGTCCTATGAAGTTCTCCCTTTGTAGATCACATATTCCATGGCCGGATAAGTATCCTCCCTGCTTTAAAAAGAGAATGACATCACATTAGAATCACCAGACCAAACCACATATCCTCCCTTACCAGACTGTCTCGGAGCATTGGAGTGTGTCACAGGAAGGGACAGTTAGAAAAGAGGGAATTGGAGAGAGTGAGATGAGGGTAAAGGAGGTTGAATTAGAGAGAGTGAGATGTGGGTAAAGGAGGTTGAATTAGACAGAGTGAGATGAGGGTAAAGGGGGATGAAGTGAGGAGAGTGAGATGAGGGTAAAGGAGGATGAAGGGAAGAGAGTGAGATGAGGGTAAAGGAGGATGAATTAGAGAGAGTGAGATGAGGGTAAATGAGGTTGAATTAGACAGAGTGAGATGAGGGTAAAGGAGGATGAAGGGAAGAGAGTGAGATGAGGGTAAAGGAGGATGAAGGGAAGAGAGTGAGATGAGGGTAAAGGAGGATGAATTAGAGAGAGTGAGATGAGGGTAAAGGAGGTTGAATTAGAGAGAGTGAGATGAGGGTAAAGGAGGTTGAATTAGAGAGAGTGAGATGTGGGTAAAGGGGTTGAATTAGAGAAAGTGAGATGTGGGTAAAGGAGGTTGAATTAGAGAGAGTGAGATGAGGGTAAAGGAGGTTGAAGGGAATAGAGTGAGAAGAGGGTAAAGGAGGTTGAATTAGAGAGAGTGAGATGTGGGTAAAGGGGTTGAATTAGAGAGAGTGAGATGTGGGTAAAGGAGGTTGAATTAGAGAGAGTGAGATGAGGGTAAAGGAGGATGAAGGGAAGAGAGTGAGATGAGGGTAAAGGAGGTTGAAGGGAAGAGAGTGAGATGAGGGTAAAGGAGGATGAAGGGAAGAGAGTGAGATGAGGGTAAAGGAGGATGAAGGGAAGAGAGTGAGATGAGGGTAAAGGAGGTTGAAGGGAATAGAGTGAGATGAGGGTAAAGGAGGTTGAATTAGAGAGAGTGAGATGAGGGTAAAGGAGGTTGAATTAGAGAGAGTGAGATGTGGGTAAAGGGGTTGAATTAGAGAGAGTGAGAGATGTGGGTAAATGAGGTTGAATGAGAGAGAGTGAGATGTGGGTAAAGGAGGTTGAATTAGAGAGAGTGAGATGAGGGTAAAGGAGGTTGAATGAGAGAGAGTGAGATGAGGGTAAATGAGGTTGAATTAGAGAGAGTGAGATGTGGGTAAAGGAGGTTGAATTAGAGAGAGTGAGATGAGGGTAAAGGAGGATGAAGGGAAGAGAGTGAGATGAGGGTAAAGGAGGTTGAAGGGAAGAGAGTGAGATGTGGGTAAAGGAGGTTGAAGGGAAGAGAGTGAGATGAGGGTAAAGGAGGTTGAAGGGAAGAGAGTGAGTAAGATGAGATGAGTATTTGAGTGAGTGTCCGTCTGTCTGAATATAAGATTTCTGTTCCAGGTGGGCATTGTGTCATATGGAGAGGAAGTCACTCACAATGTCAACCTCAGCCAGTTTGATACCACTCAATCCCTCCTGGCCAAAGTGAAGAAACTTCCCCAGCAAACAGGTTTCAAGACTATGACCGCCCTGGGAATTGACACTGCAAGGTACAGTACAACAGTAAACCAGGGGTGTCTGGTACACTTTAGTCCTAATCAATTCATTTCAATTCCACTTCATTGAATTGAGTTCAGTTGAGTTGAATGTTCCTATCAGTTAATTAAGTATGTCTATTTCTTGTACAGTGTGTGAAGTGAGTGAAAATGAATGAAGTATTTTCAAGGTGTTGCTCTCTCTTAATGTCTAGAATTAATGGGTGTTTGCGTCCTAGAGATACAATTAAATTAAATATTCTAATGCCTAATGGTTTGTGTGTCCTGAATGCGGAAACACACTCTTTCCTTTGTATTACTAGATCTGATGTAAAATGCTATTTTCCACATCTCATGATCACAGGAATGTCACTACTTATGCCATGACCTTTGACATTTGACCTCTGATCGACCCTGTTGTCCCTTCAGGAAAGAGGCCTTCACTGTGGAGCGAGGGGCGCGGCCGGGGGTCAAGAAGGTCATGATCATTGTGACGGACGGAGAGTCACATGACTTTTATAACCTCGACAAGGTCATCAAAGAATGTGAGGAGGACGATATCGAGAGGTTCGGTATCGCTGTGAGTATGAGGCCATCTCAAAAGTGTAAGGCCATAATACCTCAATAACCACAATACCTCATCCATCGTATTCCTCACCTCAGTGAGAGCAGAGCTGTAACAGACCTTGTAGTCAGGACAAGCTCACATCCAGGTCCTTTCACAGACTTCAAATAAACAAACAATCCATCACCTAGGTTAGATGGTTCACTAGCTTGGTGCAGGCAGGATAAGGGTTGTAAAACTTTCCCAAAATGCCCAAGTTTTCCAGAAATCCTGGTTGGAGGCTTCTTGGAATCAGGAGAGAATAAGCAGGAAGGGAATCCTCTAACTGGGAATTTTCCAGCCGAGGCAGGACCAGGGTTATGGGTTCAGGTTCTGTTTCTTACATGGACCACATTCTGTACACTGAGTATACCAAACATTAGGAACACCTTCCTAATATTGAGTAGCACCCCTCTCCTTTTGCCCTCAGAACAGTTTCAGTTCTTGACACAAACCGGTGCGACTTGCACCTTATACCCGAGTGGGCTCCCGAGTAGCGCAGCAGTCTAAGGAACTGCATCTCAGTGCTAGAGGCGTCCCTACAGGCACCCTGGTTTGAAACCAGACTGTATCACAACCGGTCATGATTGGGAGTCCCATAGGGCGGCACACAATTGGCCCAACGTTGTCCTGGTTTGGCCGGTGTAGGCCGTCATTGTAAATAAGAATTTGTTCTTAACTGACTTGTCTAGTTAAATAAAGGTTAAATAAATAAAAAAATACCATACCTCGTTTAAAGACACTTAAATATTTTGTCTTGCCCATTCACCCTCTGATTGGCACACATACACAATCCATGACTCAGTTGTCTCAAGGCTAAGAAATCCTTCTTTAACCTGCCTCCTTCCCTTCATCTACACTGATTGGTGGATTTAACAAGTGACATCAATAAGCGATCATGGCTTTCACCTGGATTCACCTGGTCAGTCTGTCATGTCATAGCGATCATAGCTTTCACCTGGATTCACCTGGTCATTCTGTCATGTCATGGAAAGAGCAGGCGTTCTTAATGTTTGTATACTCAGTATATATTAAGTACTATTTCTCAGACTTGATATCGTCATTGAAAATGTAGGATAAATAAATAAATAAAGGTTTAGATAAATAAAACATAAATATTTTTTTTAGGTGCTTGGTGATTACAACAGGAACAACAGAAGCATCAAGGAGGTGAAGAAATTCATTGAGGAGATCCAGTCGATCTCCAGCGATCCTGTGGGAGATCACTTCTTCAACGTGTCGGATGAGTTTGCCTTGCTGAACATCGTAGACGCCCTGGGCAGCAGGATCTTTGCCTTGGAGGGTAGGATGACTCCCTCATTAATCACGTTCTATGTTTGAACTCGGTGATAAAAATGGCAGTGTTTATTCTCACCTACTCACTATAGCAGATCATCATTCAATAAGCACCATCAATACTACTGACCCAAAAAGCTAAGGCATTTCTGGGTCAGGGCGACAGTACTTGAAGCCTCAGGAAGGCAGTAGCAATGCTAACCTCAACACTAGATTTCCTCCTCGCTACAGATCTAAATACTGGTGAAATTGATCAGAGAAATTGACCAGATTCATATCATCTCTACATGGTCTTTAATACCCATTGTGATAACAAGACCATGTAATAATGTAATAACCGATCAATGTGAATGTCTTTCCACAGCAACGTCAGGTAACTACACCTCGTCTTTTGAGATGGAGATGTCCCAGGCTGGATTTAGTGCCCACACCTCTAAAGTAAGTCTGTTTCTATCTCTGCTTTCCTTTCCTCTGTCCTACTAACTAACTCATACTGACTCTAACTGTAATCCAAGATAGTTTCAGTGCCTCACCTCTTCTCCTGTTTCCACCCCTGCACTCCACTGCCCTACACTGTTAAAATAAAAAGGGTTTTAAATATGCAACTCTTCTTTCCCAAAAACCAAAACACCCCGAGGCAATAGTTGCAAGAATTTATTTAAAAAATATATATTTCAATATACTTTATTTTAATAGTGTATTAACTCCTACTTGTCAACTGGGCTAAAGGGTGCAGCATATTACCATGGGGATCAGTTTATAGGAGATCACATGTTTGTGAATGTGTGACTGCCCACTGATCACCCCCAGTCAGATACAGTACAGAATGATGGTGTGTGTTGTGTTATCTGTCATTCATCATCTCATCTATCCTTGTTTCACTGTGATCCAACAAATGTTCTGGAGACGTAAGGACCCTCTTTTCTCTCTCAGCCCAGAGAGACCTGTGCTGTGCTATGGGGGAAGAGAGGGAAGAACAAAAAAACATATGTATTTTCTGTGAGAGGGTGTCCTGATGTCCAAACAGAGTGTGAGCAAACATGCTCTCCTCCAGTCCTCCTGAGTCAGCGTCGCTCTCTCTCTCTTTCTTTTTCTCCCTCTGGCTCTATCTATCTCCCTCTGTCTCCCCCTGTCTCTCTCCCTCTCTCTCCCCCCCCTCTCTTCCTCCCTGTTTCTGTCTCTCTCACTCCCCCTCCTCCTACGTCACCTAGTATAAACACTGTCACTCCCAGCTGAAGCTGTATCAGGGCTCCTGACCTTTCCTCCCCTGTATTCTCCTCCCCTGCCCATGCCTCATATCACTTACGCAATGTTTATACACCCAGACATACAGGGCCAGCAGCATACCACCCTGCATCCCACTGCTGGCTTGCCTCTGAAGTTAAGCAAGGTTGGTCCCTGGATGGGAGACCAGATGCTGCTGGAAGTGGTTTTGGAGCGCCGGTAGGAGGCACTCTTTCCTCTGGTCTAGAAAAAAATCCCAATGCCCCAGGCCAGTGATTGGGGACGGTGCCCTAGGTAGAGTGCTGTCTTTCAGATGGGATGTTAAATGGGTGTCCTGAATCTCTGTGGTCACTAAAGATCCCATTGCACTTATCGTAAGCCCTGTGTCCAACCCCAGTCTCACTCATACTCGAAGAACATCTCCCTCTTGTGAAATACTTTACCCTGTATCTACTGCAACAGAGTCTTCTTGACACGGCGTATTGTGACTCTGGACCCATTTAGCTCTACTCCACTAAGACTTTTCCACTTCCTGTGGGATCTCTTCATGTTTCCTGTGCTGTAGCATAGCTGTCCCATAGAGTTGGATAGAGGCCCTCAATGGCGCTGCCAATGCTGTCACAGAAGATGCCATTACAAAGACAGGAGATGAGCTGCCTAGTATCTCTATGCACTTGTCATTCTGTTGCCTGTCTAATAACGAGGACCACAATGGAAATAAGTTGTCTTATCTGACTTTATTGAGTGTTGTATCTGACTTTATTGTTGTACTCACATGTGTGGCTACTCAGTATGTATTTTACATTTGTTAAATAAAAAGGCATTCATTGATTAATTCACAAATTCTCTCTTTCGTAGGAGGGTGTGATGCTGGGTGCTGTGGGGGCGTATGAGTGGAACGGGACAGTAGTGATGCATACCAACCAGGGTACCGTGGTTCCTCTAAACGCAGACTTCCAAGACCCCCTGGATGAAAGGAAGGAGAGCCTGGCAGGGTACGTGGGTAAGTACATATCACTCCAGACCAGACATGCGCACACACACACACAGCCTGGCAGGGTACGTGGGTGAGTACATATCAGTCCAGACCAGACATGCGCACACACACACAGCCTGGCAGGGTACGTGGGTGAGTACATATCAGTCCAGACCAGACATGCGCACCCACACACAGCCTGGCAGGGTACGTGGGTGAGTACATATCAGTCCAGACCAGACATGCACACCCACACACCGCCTGGCAGGGTACGTGGGTGGGTCCAGACCAGACCAGACATGCGCACACACACACACAGCCTGGCAGGGTGCATGGGTGGGTCCAGACCAGACCAGACATGCACACACACACACAGCCTGGCAGGGTACATGGGTGGGTCCAGACCAGACCAGACATGCACACACACACACAGCCTGGCAGGGTACATGGGTGGGTCCAGACCAGACCAGACATGCGCACACACACACAGCCTGGCAGGGTACGTGGGTGGGTCCAGACCAGACCAGACATGCACACACACACACAGCCTGGCAGGGTACGTGGGTGAGTACATATTAGTCCAGACCAGACATGCGCACACACACACAGCCTGGCAGGGTACGTGGGTGAGTCCAGACCAGACATGCGCACACACACACACAGCCTGGCAGGGTACATGGGTGAGTCCAGACCAGACATGCGCACACACACAAACACAGCCTGGCAGGGTACATGGGTGAGTCCAGACCAGACATGCGCACACACACACACACACACACACACAGCCTGGCAGGGTACGTGGGTGAGTACATATCAGTCCAGACCAGACATGCGCACACACCCACACACAGCCTGGCAGGGTACATGGGTGAGTCCAGACCAGACAAACCACCAAGATGGATTACATTGTATTTATTTACCTTTTTATTTTTTGCACCATACACGTCTGTTTTTATGGTTTGATTCTTGCCTTGTCCTCTGTTACTTTAGTACTTTCTGTGTAGGTTAAGAGTATAGATCTACTGTGTTTTATATTTATTTATATTTATAAGACAACCTGTACTGGCCCTGGAAACTGGACAGTGGCCCAATGACAACCTGTACTGGCACTGGAAACTGGACAGTGGTCCAATGACAACCTGTACTGGCACTGGAAACTGGACAGTGGTCCAATGACAACCTGTACTGGCACTGGGAACTGGACAGTGGTCCAATGACAACCTGTACTGGCACTGGAAACTGGACAGTGGTCCAATGACAACCTGTACTGGCACTGGGAACTGGACAGTGGTCCAATGACAACCTGTACTGGCACTGGAAACTGGACAGTGGTCCAATGACAACCTGTACTGGCACTGGAAACTGGACAGTGGTCCAATGACAACCTGTACTGGCACTGGAAACTGGACAGTGGTCCAATGACAGACAACCTGTACTGGCACTGGGAACTGGACAGTGGTCCAATGACAACCTGTACTGGCACTGGAAACTGGACAGTGGTCCAAGTCCTTAGTGCCTCCCAGCTCCTGTATAAACAGCACAGGTCCAGCACCATTACTCTGAAATAGACAGAGACATGGATCCCATAAGGCATTATTCACTGCACTTCTCCCTGACCTTAAAAATCAACCATATTCATTTCACATTTTGACCTTAACATGCAATCTATTCATTTCACATCATACCTATCATTCAAATAAATACACCTGACCAGCAGTAGGGGGCACAAGGGGCATTGGACCACAGTGAAGATGCTGTGAGGGATTCAAGAATAATAGGATTTAATAAAAGTGTCATCGAGAACAATCTGTGTGATTGTTCATTTCAGACAAACTCAAACACTGGCAGAGTTACAGCAGATCATTAAAAACTCTTCGATACAGTGCTCTGAGAATGAACCACACACACACACACACACACACCACACCACACCACACCACGCACTCGCACACGCACGCACACACACGCACACGCACACACACACACTCCTCTCTGTTCTTCAATGTTTTACTGCTTCGTCGAGACCTTGGGACTATAAGATTCTAGCTGACATTATTGGCAAAAAATGTGTTAGTCACCTATAATTGATCTTGAGATGCCTATCTGTGGAGTTAGATTTTTTAAAGTACATTTTAAGATAAAATATTTTTTTACTAGAAAGTCCTGTCTGCATAAACCCATTTGAACTTGGCGCTATAAGTTTTTATCTGCAATCCAATTACAAGCCTGAACAAATACAGACGGACCAATCAGAACACGTCTTTGCCATCTCCCTGTTGTCACATCGTTGTTCAGTGATAACAGTAATTTGTCTGATGATCATAATGCATTTATTTATGTATTCGATGATGTGTTCTGACTCTATCGTGGTAAAATAGTGTTATTCTATAATTTCTTTATTCAAATAGCTACAGTTTTCTTGAAAACAGACATGTCTAATTCAGAAGTGTCAAACAGAACCATATGGCTCAACCCAGATTGACATTTCAGAGCCATAAGGATCTATCTGCGATTACACCCCCCGAAAAAAAAACGGATTTACAAATGTCTCAGGATTTTGATACTCTGCACTTTAGGTGAGGACCTTAATGGGTTAATAAAAATGAATTCACAACAAAACAGTTCTAAGATCTGGTATGTGAAAACATGTATGCTCAATATCTCAGAACTATGGTTTGCGCACATATAACCTTATAGTCCCAAGGTCACTTCCTCTTAACAATGAGACTAAAGTGAACTAATACCAGGAGGAAGACGTACTAAAATAACCCACTAATAGGGACATGCTCTGTTCTTAAGCTGTGATCATGAACTGCTCTAATATGTGTGTGTGTCTGCCCTCCCTGCAGGTTATGCCGTACAGTCAGCATCAACGCCTAATGGTGAGTTATACATCACAGGAGCACCACGGTACAACCACACAGGCAGAGTCATCGTCTACAAACTGGATGGGGAAATCATCACAGTCACACAAGTACTGAAAGGAGAGCAGGTGTGTTCAGTTGTCATTCATCAATCTTCCACCATCATCATAATACACATCTTTACATTATGTAGGTTGCTTTGCCAAATTCATGGGTTAAGGTTAGACACCGCAGTGTGGGAAGAGACTATACATTCTGTAACCAACTGTCTCCTGGTTGAGGACATAATTCGTATACATTAGATAGAAATGCACTGAAATACTGAAATTAGGTCCCTAATTGTATTTGAAAGCGTAAAATTCAGATTAGGTCCCTGATGTCAAGGCATGAGCTCATATCGTGTTTCTACTTTAGTTTGAGATTCAGTAGAGGTTAAGATTATAGTGGGCTCCTGATTGGTGCAGTGGTCTAAGGCACTGTATCTCAGTGCAAGAGGTGTCACTATAGTCCCTGTTTCAAATCTAGGTTGTATCACATCTGACTGTGATTTGGAGTCCCATAGAGCAGTGCACAATTGGCCCAGTGTTGTCCAGATTTGGCTGGCGTATGCAGTCATTGTAAATAAGAATTAACTTAACTGACTTGCCTAGTTATATTATAAACTGGGTTGTTCAAGCCCTGGATGCTGAGTGGCTTAAAGCTGTGGTATATGAGACAATATACCATGGCTAAGGGCTGTGTCCAGGCACTCCAGAAGAGGACTGGCCACCCTTCAGAGCCTGGTTTCTTCTTAGGTTCCGGCCTTTCTTGGGAGTTTTTCCAAACCACCGTTCTTATACATCTGCATTGCTTGCTGTTTGGGGTTTTAAGCTGGGTTTCTGTATAGCACTGTATAGACATTGGCTGATGTAAAAAGGGCTTTACAAATACATTTGATTGACTCCACGTTGCATCGTATACACACTGAATATACCAAACATTAGGAACACCTTCCTAATATTGAGTTCACCTGGTCTATGGAAAGAGCAGGTGTTCTTAATGTTTTGTACACTCAGTGTATATACCATATACCACATCCCCTCGGACATTATTGCTTCATTAAATTAAAGCATGAGCTCCTACCGCGTTTCTATTTCAGGCTGAGTGATTATAACGTAGTGTGACCTCCGACCTCCGCCTCCTCCTGTAGATTGTCTCCTACTTTGACCTCTGTTTATCTCCTGTAGATTGTCTCCTACTTTGACCTCCGTCTGTCTCCTGTAGATTGTTTCCTACTTAGACCTCTGTTTATCTCCTGTAGATTGGCTCCTACTTTGACCTCTGTCTGTCTCCTGTAGATTGTCTCCTACTTTGACCTCTGTTTAGCTCCTGTAGATTGTCCCTTACTTTGACCTCTGTTTACCTCCTGTAGATTGTCGCCTACTTTGACCTCTGTTTATCTCCTGTAGATTGGATCCTACTTTGGCAGCGTGCTCCAGACGGTGGATGTTGACCAGGACTCCTACACAGACATCCTGCTGGTGGGAGCTCCTATGTTCATGGGCCCAGAGAGGGAGGAACAGGGACAGGTGTACGTCTACAAACTCAATGAGGTGTGTGGTGTACTGTGTGTGTAGTTGACCTGATTCATCAATCAATCAATCAATCAGTCAAATGTATTTATAAAGCCCTTCTTACATCAGCTGATGTCACAAAGCGTTGTACAGAAACCCAGCCTATAACCCCAAACAGCAAGCAATGCAGGTGTAGAAGCACGGTGGCTCGGAAAAACTCCATAGAAAGGCCAAAACCTAGGAAGAAACCTAGAGAGGAACCAGGCTATGAGGGGTGGCCAGTCCTCTTCTGGCTGTGCTGGGTGGAGATTATAACAGTACATGGCCAAGATGTTCAAATGTTCATAGATGACCAGCAGGGTCAAATAATAATAATCTCAGTAGTTGTCGAGGGTGCAGCAAGTCAGCACTTCAGGAGTAAATGTCAGTTGGCTTTTCATAGCCGATCATTGAGAGTATCTCTACCGCTCCTGCTGTCTCTGGAGAGTTGAAAACAGCAGGTCTGGGACAGGTAGTAAATAATGTTCAAACAGTCATATAATTAATGTAACTATTACTATCTAACTTTACTACTATATTGTTTGTGCACTTTGGGGGTATGTGTGTTATCATAGAAATACAATTCAAATCAAATCAAAGTTTATTGGTATCATACATATATGTAGCAGATGATATTGTGGGTGTAGTGAAATGCTTGTGTTCCTAGCTCCAACAGTGCAGTATTATCTAACAATTCACAACAATACACACAAATATAAAAGTAAAAGAAGTATTAAGAAATATGTAAATATTAGGATGAGCAATGTCGGAGTGGCATTGACTAAAATACAGTAGAATAGAATACAGTATATACATATGAAATGAGTAAAACAGTATGTAAACATTATTAAAGTGACCAGTGATTCTATGTCTATGTATATAGGACAGCAGCCTCTAAGGTGCAGGGTTGAGTAACCGGGTGGCAGCTGGCTAGTGATGGCTTTTTAAAAGTCTGCTGTTGCCTTACCAGGCGGGGATACAGTCCAACAGCATGCTCTCAATTGTACATCTGTAAAAGTTTGTGAGGGTTTTAGGGGCCAAGCTGAATTATATCTCTGTGTGTTATAGTATGAAGGGACAGAGACACGGCAGTCTAAGGATGTGCACCAACCATCTATCTGTTACTCAACATCTCTCTATCCCCCCCTCTGTCTCTCCATCTCCCTCCCTTCCTACCTAGAAGGGCCTATTTGAGCACCAGACCACGCTGAAGCCAGACAACCAGACGTGTTGTACCTCGGCCCACTCCAACGGTTGCACCATCGTCAACATCAACGGCCCGTGTGGCGCCCGCTTCGGCACCGCCATCGCAGAGGTCAGTGACCTAGACCTGGACGGGAACCGGGACGTGGCCATCGGGGCGCCACTGGAGAACGACCACAAAGGGGCAGTCTACGTCTACCATGGAGCCAAGAAGACCATCAAGGAAAAATATGTGCAGGTAAAGAAAGACAAGACCATGTGTTCTCTGACTGTTCTACAGTAATATTACAGTAAATTACAGTAAGATTGCAATATTACAGTATTAAGAGTATACAGAAAAAGTGAGAGTCGTTAATGTTAGCCTTCTGAATGTGTGTGCTGGTGTGGTTTCAGCGTATCCCAGGCCCTGGAGACGGGGTGAAGACTAAGTACTTTGGCCAGTCGATCCACGGAGTCATGGATCTGAACGGAGACGGAATTATAGACATTACCATCGGAGGGCTGGGAGGGGCTTCTCTGTTCTGGTGAGTGTTTAGTGCCTCAGCGTTCAGTATCAAACACACGCATGCACCCACACACACATTCACACACACACACACACTCCACTTCAACTATTAGTAATAGCAGTAATCTCAAATATCATCTCACAAAACTTTATTATTATAACATTATCTCATCTATCAAAGACTGTCACTTTGGTTTATACAGCTGTGTCCCTTTCAGGATTTGAACCCACAAAACCTTCCTCTCCTTGTTCAAACCCCTGTTCCTCCTCTTCTCTCATGGAGCCTGTCCTGTCCTGCCCTCTCTTTCTCTTCTCTTCTGGAGTTGAGCCAACATTTCATACCACAGGGACCCCAGCCAGGGATGCGCCCACTCAGTTTCAGCTGGAACAGGCCTAGCTGACCAAGACCGACCAGGGCTATGTGGAAAAACTCCAACTCCCAGGAGGCAAAGCTCCTAAGACATGATTTGGCAGCCCTTCCTCCTGGGCTCTTGATTTAATCCATTTTAGAATAAGGCTGTAATGTAACAAAATATGGATTAATTCAAGGGGTCTGAATACTTCCCGAATGCACTGTATAGCTTGGCTATGGATCCTTTTGGGGTCTGAATACTTTCCGAATGCACTGTATAACTTGGCTATGGATCCTTTTGGGGTCTGAATACTTTCCGAATGCACTGTATAGCTTGGCTATGGATCCTTTTGGGGTCTGAATACTTTCCGAATGCACTGTATAACTTGGCTATGGATCCTTTTGGGGTCTGAATACTTTCCGGATGCACTGTATAACTTGGCTATGGATCCTTTTGGGGTCTGAATACTTTCCGAATGCACTGTATAACTTGGCTATGGATCCTTTTGGGGTCTGAATACTTTCCGAAGGCACTGTATAACTTGGCTATGGATCCTTTTGGGGTCTGAATACTTTCCGAAGGCACTGTATAACTTGGCTATGGATCCTTTTGTAGAGCCGCCATGGCCATCGACGTGGTTTATAGAGGGCTTGCACACATCTTTACATTATAAATTAATAAGGTGCTTTTAATTTGATTTTGAGGATTACTGTATAAAGAACTATAGCTATATCATTTTGGCTTCTCCTCTTTATATTTTTGTAGATAAAAAATAAATAAAAAATTGTTTCATTCACAGTTCATTGATTATTGTAACAGTTTCATATGCCAGTTACAAGTTTCTGAATTTCTGTTGTTTGTCATCCAGGTCCAAGGATGTTGCTGAGCTTTATGCCAACATGACCTTTGACCCAAACAAGATCAACCTACAGCAGCCCTCTGAAGACTGTGTGCTGGGTGAGAGAGCCACCGTGTGTGTGAAGACCAGGGTCTGCTTTAGCTACAGTGTCAAGTCTGAGAAGGACCACACTAACTTGGGCACAGGTGAGAGTCTGATAAACACACTTCCAGTATGTTTGAATGTTTACAGTGTAAACACTTCAATTAAATGCAATGATTGTAACTGATGCTGAATAAGAGCATCTACTAAAGGAGTAAAATATCAACTGTAAACCAGACAATCTTTTCTCCAGGATTTCTGGAAAACCTGGGAATTATGGGAAACTTACCAGATTTGGTGTTTGTTGTGTTTCAGCCATTAAGTACAACCTGACTCTGGACTCTCTGAGGGCAAAGTCGAGGGCAGCGTTTGTCAACCCTGACGACAAGAGTGAGAGGAAGGTCCAGGTCACCGCCAACATCATAGATGCTCTGTGTCTGGAACATTCCTTTGCCATGAAGGCAAGTAAATCATTCCTCAATCAGCCTGGTCAACATGGAGAGAGGAAGAGAGGAGGGTGAGATAGAGAGGGGGCGGAGAGAGAGAGGAAGAAAGAGAGCGAGTGACAGACAGACAGAGAGACATGAGAAGCATAGAGAGGCAGAGAGAGGCAGAGAGAGGCAGAGAGAAAGAGAGAAAGAGAGAGAGAGCGAGCGAGAGAACGGCCCCATAGAAAAACTCTTACATACTAGTAGAACACAGTTGAATGTGTTACTGGCCCCAGAGTTTGAACCGGAGAGGGGATATGGGTTTCATTTACATTATGATTGCATCAGAGAAAGCCTGGCCCCAGATTGTTTTGTGCTGTATAGCCAACTCTTATGTTTGGCATGACAATGACCATAGGAGTTGATAGGCAAGACAGCATAAAGCCTGGGACCAGGCTAAATGGCTGTTAGTATCTCAGTAGACTGGCCAGTGAATGTATTGGATGGATTTACAGTAGGAGGCCAAGTTGCTCTGGTATTGATTCATGGTAGGAAAGCTCTTAACATGAAAGTGGAGACAGATCTCCTTCCCTTGATCAAAGGAAAAGCATCTCCAATAAAACAACCCCTTTCCCAAAAGGCCCATTACTGTAGACACAAGTATTCGGGCTTAAAAGAGGCCTAGAAATCGATTCACATTACATTGATTGTTTTGTAGCAAATAGCAGTACAATATAAGGTTTTATTGAGGATGCAGATGAAAAGAACAGAGGTATAATAAAACAGAAGACTTTGACTGTAATGGGAACCAGAACCAGAGAGAATGCACGACAATGACTGGTTAACCACCCCCAGTACCTCTGAGATAGGGAGGGAGAGAGAGAGGGGGGGGACTTGTTAACCACCCCCAGTACCTCTGAGATAGGGAGGGAGGGAGAGAGAGAGAGAGAGAGAGAGGGGGGACTTGTTAACCACCCCCAGTACCTCTGAGATAGGGAGGGAGAGAGAGAGGGGGGGGGGGGGGACTTGTTAACCACCCCAGTACCTCTGAGAAAGGAAGAGAGAGAGGACTTGTTAACCACCTCCAGTATAGAGAGAGAGAGAGAGAGAGAGAGAGAGAGAGAGAGAGAGAGAGAGAGTGTGTTAAACTCTTAAACTACCCCCAGTACCGCTGAGAAAGTGAGAGGGGGGGGGGGGGGTGGAGAGAGGAGAGTAGTTGGAAAGAGAAACAAAATAGAGGAGTAGAGAGAGAGAGAGAGAGCTGGTGTACGGTTGGGGGGTGCATTCACAATGCATTCCAGTGGCGATATCCCCTAGTGATCTGGTCACCATGTGGCCAGACAGATCACATGCTGTCCATCCCAACTGGAACATAGATGCTTTCTGCTGTCTGATAGGGACACACATAACCCACATTGTCCTCCCGGGAGGAGAACTAACTGACATGCAGCCCTCATAATCCAGAGGGACTACTGATAACAGTACGGGTGTATAAACAGTTGAAGTCGGAAGTTTACATACACTTAGGTTGGAGTCATTAAAACTCGTTTTTCAACCACTCCACAAATTTCTTGTAACAAACTATAGTTTTTGGCAAGTTAGGACATCTACTTTGTGCATGACACAAGTCATTTTTACAACAATTGTTTACAGACATATTATTTCACTTATAATTCACTGTATTGCAATTCCAGTGGGTCAGAAGTTTACATACACTAAATTAACTTTGCCTTTAAACAGCTTGGAAAATTCCAGAAAAGTATGTCATGGCTTTAGAAGCTTCTGATAGGCATAATTTGAGTCAATTGGAGGTGTACCTGTGGATGTATTTCAAGGCCGACCTTCAAACTCAGTGCCTCTTTGCTTGACATCATAGGAAAATCAAAAGAATTCAGCCCCCAAAAATTGTAGACCTCCACAAGTCTGGTTCATCCTTTATCCTGAAGGTACCACGTTCATCTGTACAAACAATAGTATGCATGTATTAACACCATGGGACCACGTAGCCGTCATACCGCTCAGGAAGGAGACACGGTCTGTCTCCTAGAGATGAACGTACTTTGGTGCGAAAAGTACAAATCAATCCCAGAACAACAGCAAAGGACCTTCTGAAGATGCTGGAGGAAACAGGTACAAAGTATCTATATCCACAGTAAAATGAGTCCTACATTGACATAACCTGAAAGGCTGCTCAGCAAGGAAGAAGCTACTGCTCCAAAATCTTGATAAAATAAGCCAGACTACGGTTTGCAACTGCACATGTGGACAAATATACTACTTTTTGGAGAAATGTCCTCTTGTCTGATAAAACAAAAATAGAACTGTTTGGCCATAATGGCCATCGTTATGTTTGGAAGCTTGCAAGCCGAAGAACACCATCCCAACCGTGATGCACGGGGGTGGCAGCATCAAGTTGTGGGGGTGCTTTGCTGCAGGAGGGACTGGTGCACTTCACAAAATAAATGGCATCCTGAGGAAGGAAAATTATGTGAATATACTGAAGCAATATCTCAAGACATCAGTCAGGAAGTTAAAGCTTGGTCGCAAATGGGTCTTCCAAATGGACAATGACCCCAAGCATACTTCCAAAGTTGTGGCAAAATGGCTTAAGGACAACAAAGTCAAGGTATTGGAGTGGCCATCACAAAGCACTGACCTCAATCCTTGTGGGCAGAACTGAAAGTTGGGTGCTTGTGGAAGGCTACCCGAAATGTTTGACCCAAGTTCAACAGTTTAAAGGCAATGCTACCAAATACAATTTGAGTGTATTTAAACTTCTGACCCACTGGGAATGTGATGAAAGAAATCAAAGTTGAAATAAATCATTCTCTCTACTATTATTCTGACATTTCACATTCTTAAAATAAAGTGGTGATCCTAACTGACCTAAGACAGGGAATTTTTACTAGGATTAAATGTCAGGAATTGTGAAAAACTGAGTTTAAATGTATTTGTGTATGTAAACTTCCGACTTCAACTGTACATGTGTATCGTTGTGTATTGTTAAATACTACTGCACTGTTGGAGCTGGGAACACAAACATTTCGTGACACGGCATACAGAAGCCTACAGTACATAACAGTTGCGGTCAGTGCCGTTTAAGATGAGGGAGGACAGAACATTTTTCATGAGCATAGCCTTATTTCTATGAAAACATATTGGATGACTGTCATTCATATTTCATTCCCCCAGTTCAATGTAACAGTGATACGTTTAGGCTGCTACTCAATTTTCCCTATACCCATCATGAGGTTGCTACAACCTAGCCTATGAACGAAAGTTTACGACGTAGGTGCACACAGGTCGAGAGACAAATTTGAGGTGACAGATAGTGTCATTCAATAGCGCTTTGCACACTCTTGCCTGCGTCTAGCTGATATAGGGTGTAAACATTAGTCCAACAGTTGCAAACAAGAGTTTCTATTGGACAAATTCAGGTATGTTTATCCACGCTTTGTTCCGTTTGCTTCAGTTCAAGAAACGTTTTTCATCAGAATTGGCGGAATGAATACACCCCTGATCAAGCTGAAGTAACGTCATAGCCAGTATATCTAAAAGAACTAACGTGTTAGTAAACTTGCTACAATCATGCAATCATTTTAGTGTACAGTCAGTAAGCAGTTACACTGGTGGGCCCTGGTGGAAATAAATGAGTAAAAACCAAAAGATTACCTTGACTTGGAAGACTTCCAGTGTTGTGTTGGAAAGTCATAGCCAGCTAGCTAACATAGCATATCAACTAATGATATGATCTCCTCAGGCTAATCTGGACTTCAGAGACCCCATCATGATCTCCCTCGAGTTTGGTCTGGCTGAGGACACAGGCCCCGTCCTGGATGGAGACTTACCAACGTCACTCAACAAAACGGTAAAATGAACCACAATGTGGCAGATTTAACACACAAGCACACACACACACACCAGTAACTTTTGGCTTTCCATGAATTTTGTATACCTTGGCTTGCTTCCCTCTTTAGCCACTACAGGCCCTACTTGGCTAACAATACGTGTGGGCATGCACACATCTGATTTTCTTACCTTACTTTAGACCTCAGCTATCATATATTGCAACAGTGAATAGGCGCTGTGTGAGCAGAGTCAGTAATCAGTACTTTACACACTCATACAGTCTGGCTCCTTCCAGCGCTGTAGAGGGCGAATATTCTCTCCAACGGCTGTCCTCCATCCATCACTAGTTCCTATCAGAGGCTCTAAAACACTGACAGACTGTTATCCAGTTCCAATGGTGCAGCTCCCACACACATAGTTTTAATGAGTTGTTTGGCAGAGGGACAGAGGGAGACCAAACATGTGGCTGGATGTTAACACTGTGGTAGAACAGGATGTTAACACTGTGGAAGAACAGGATGTTAACAACGTGGTAGAACAGGATGTTAACACTGTGGTAGAACAGGATGTTAACACTGTGGTAGAACAGGATGTTAACACCGTGGTAGAACAGGATGTTAACACTATGGTAGAACAGGATGTTAACACTGTGGTAGAACAGGATGTTAACACCGTGGTAGAACAGGATGTTAACACCGTGGAAGAACAGGATGTTAACACTGTGGTAGAACAGGATGTTAACACCGTGGTAGAACAGGATGTTAACACCGTGGTAGAACAGGATGTTAACACCGTGGTAGAACAGGATGTTAACACCGTGGAAGAACAGGATGTTAACACCGTGGTAGAACAGGATGTTAACACCGCGGAAGAACAGGATGTTAACACCGTGGTAGAACAGGATGTTAACACCGTGGTAGAACAGGATGTTAACACAGTGGTAGAACAGGATGTTAACACCGTGGTAGAACAGGATGTTAACACCGTGGTAGAACAGGATGTTAACACTGTGGAAGAACAGGATGTTAACGCCGTGGTAGAACAGGATGTTAACGCCGTGGTAGAACAGGATGTTAACACTGTGGTAGAACAGGATGTTAACACCGTGGTAGAACAGGATGTTAACACCGTGGTAGAACAGGATGTTAACACCGTGGTAGAACAGGATGTTAACACAGTGGTAGAACAGGATGTTAACACCGTGGTAGAACATGATGTTAACACCGTGGTAGAACAGGATGTTAACGCCGTGGTAGAACAGGATGTTAACGCCGTGGTAGAACAGGATGTTAACGCCGTGGTAGAACAGGATGTTAACACTGTGGTAGAACAGGATGTTAACACCGTGGAAGAACAGGATGTTAACGCCGTGGTAGAACAGGATGTTAACGCCGTGGTAGAACAGGATGTTAACACTGTGGTAGAACAGGATGTTAACACCGTGGTAGAACAGGATGTTAACACCGTGGTAGAACAGGATGTTAACACCGTGGTAGAACAGGATGTTAACACAGTGGTAGAACAGGATGTTAACACCGTGGTAGAACATGATGTTAACACCGTGGTAGAACAGGATGTTAACGCCGTGGTAGAACAGGATGTTAACGCCGTGGTAGAACAGGATGTTAACGCCGTGGTAGAACAGGATGTTAACACTGTGGTAGAACAGGATGTTAACACCGTGGTAGAACAGGATGTGAACACAGTGGTAGAACAGGATGTTAACACCGTGGTAGAACAGGATTGTTAACACCGTGGTAGACTAGGATGTTAACACCGTGGTAGAACATGATGTTAACACCGTGGTAGAACAGGATGTTAACACCGTGGTAGAACAGGATGTTAACACCGTGGTAGAACAGGATGTGAACACAGTGGTAGAACAGGATGTTAACACTGTGGTAGAACAGGATGTTAACACCGTTGTTGAACAGGATGTTAACACCGTGGTAGACTAGGATGTTATCACAGTGGTAGAACAGGATGTTAACACCGTGGTAGAACAGGATGTTAACACCGTGGAAGAACAGGATGTTAACACTGTGGTAGAACAGGATGTTAACACCGTGGTAGAACAGGATGTTAACACCGTGGTAGAACAGGATGTTAACACCGTGGTAGAACAGGATGTTAACACCGTGGTAGAACAGGATGTGAACACCGTGGTAGAACAGGATTGTTAACACCGTGGTAGACTAGGATGTTAACACCGTGGTAGAACATGATGTTAACACCGTGGTAGAACATGATGTTAACACCGTGGTAGAACATGATGTTAACACCGTGGTAGAACAGGATGTTAACACCGTGGTAGAACAGGATGTTAACACCGTGGTAGAACAGGATGTTAACACCGTGGTAGAACAGGATGTTAACACCGTGGTAGAACAGGATGTGAACACAGTGGTAGAACAGGATGTTAACACTGTGGTAGAACAGGATGTTAACACCGTGGTAGAACAGGATGTTAACACCGTGGTAGACTAGGATGTTATCACAGTGGTAGAACAGGATGATAACACCGTGGTAGAACAGGATGTTAACACCGTGGTAGAACAGGATGTTATCACAGTGGTAGAACAGGATGATAACACAGTTTTAAGAAAATACCTTAAAGAAAGTAAGAGATAAGAATCGCAATGATTAAAGAGCAGCAGTAAATAACAGTAGCGAGGCTATATACAGGAGGTACCGGTACAGAGTGAATGTGCTGGGGCACCGGTGTTGAGGTAATTGAGGAAATATGTACATGTAGGTACATGTAAGCAGTTTTCGACTGCTTCATTGATAGAACTGTCTTGTACATGGTCTATTCCATTCTGCTTGTAACCATGCACACGTCATTCAGATTCCTTTGGTGGACTGTGGGAGCGATGACAAGTGCATAGCTGACCTATCCCTGAAGGCTGTGCCAAGTATACAAAGGTATTGTCACAAAGATTGTATTCTTTCAATCCATCTAACTGTCATGATTTTATGGCAGTTTCGTGGTAGTTCATTGATAGGTATGTTGCCCTTGTATTGTACTTTAGCGCCCTCTTGTGTTGGTCCAGATGAAGTGTCACAGCATTACAGTAAAATCTGCCCTGCTACAGTAATAACATTACAGTAAAAATCTGCCCTGCTACGGTAATAACATTACAGTAACATCTGCCCTGGCATAGTAATAACATTACAGTAAAATCTGCCCTGGAGCAGTAATAATATTACTGTAAAATCTGCCCTGCTACAGTAATAACATTACAGTAAAATCTGCCCTTCAACAGTAGTAAAATTACAGTAAAACCTGCCCTGCTACAGTAATAACTTTCCTATTCTTTCCAGTCTTGTGATCAAAGCCAACAAGGAAAAGTTCCATGTGCTCATTACCATTAGAAACAGTCAAGACAATGCCTACAATACCAAAGTCATGCTCAGCTTTACTGAAAACATAAACTACGTCAAAGTCAAGGTGAGATCCTTCCCTATGTTTGTAGAGCTTTGATTTACATTGATTTCTTGGATGTTGGGAATCAGTACGCCAGTATGAGTTTTGACATTGACATTGTATGTGATTTCAACCGTTTACTCTGCAGGCCAATGACAAAGTCTGCAGTCTGAATAATACCAAAGTTGAGTGTGCTGTGGGATATCCATTCCTCAAAAGCAATGTAGAGGTAAGACAATTCTTGCAATCACACGTATCTATCCTTGTACCATAAGACTCACTATGTACTTCATGTTTCATTTTGTGATGAATAGGCCACTGATCGGTTTTGCTTGTTCTCCCTCCAGGAGGTGTTTGAGATCCTATTTGAAGTCAACCCTGCACACGTCTGGAAAGAGATTCAGATCAACGTAACTGCAACCAGGTACAGTAAGCCATGGTGTCATTCATTTGATTTATTTAGCCAGGATAGTCCACACAGTAACAATGGCTAGTGTTTTCCGGGGAGTCCCGAGTTCCATGCTAAATCTCAACTATTTAAAATAAATGAGTGAGCAAAGAAGAAATATTGAAAAGTCAAAATTCTAATGCAATGACTTTTCTCATTTCTACAGTGACAGTGAGGAATTGAATACCACCCTCCATGACAACTCTGTGAGAATCTCCATCCCTGTGAAGTACGAGGCTGGACTCAGATTCACTGCGTGAGTACAGACAGCAGCAGCTACAACACGTACAGGACATTTTTAGTTCCATAAAAAATACAGGTACAGTATCAGAGTATGACCTTTTTTCAAATCTTTCCATCTCCTCTCATCTTTCCATATTCTGTCTCATCTTTCCATCTTCTGTCTCATCTTTCCATATTCTGTCTCATCTTTCCATCTTCTGTCTCATCTTTCCATATTCTGTCTCATCTTTCCATATCCTGTCTCATCTTTCCATATCCTGTCTCATCTTTCCATATTCTGTCTCATCTTTCCATCTTCTGTCTCATCTTTCCATATTCTGTCTCATCTTTCCATCTCCTGTCTCATCTTTCCATCTCCTCTCATCTTTCCATATTCTGTCTCATCTTTCCATATTCTGTCTCATCTTTCCATCTCCTGTCTCATCTTTCCATCTTCTGTCTCATCTTTCCATATTCTGTCTCATCTTTCCATCTCCTCTCATCTTTCCATCTTCTGTCTCATCTTTCCATCTCCTCTCATCTTTCCATATTCTGTCTCATCTTTCCATCTCCTGTCTCATCTTTCCATATTCTGTCTCATCTTTCCATCTTCTGTCTCATCTTTCCATCTTCTGTCTCATCTTTCCATCTCCTCTCATCTTTCCATCTTCTGTCTCATCTTTCCATCTCCTCTCATCTTTCCATCTTCTGTCTCATCTTTCCATCTTCTGTCTCATCTTTCCATCTCCTGTCTCATCTTTCCATCTCCTCTCATCTTTCCATCTCCTGTCTCATCTTTCCATCTCCTCTCATCTTTCCATATCCTGTCTCATCTTTCCATCTCCTGTCTCATCTTTCCATCTCCTGTCCCATCTTTCCACCTCCTGTCTCATCTTTCCATCTCCTTTCTCATCTTTCCATATTCTGTCTCATCTTTCCATATTCTGTCTCATCTGTCCATATCCTGTCTCATCTTTCCATATCCTGTCTCATCTTTCCATATTCTGTCTCATCTTTCCATCTCCTGTCTCATCTCCTCTCATCTTTCCATCTCCTGTCTCATCTTTCCATATCCTGTCTCATCTTTCCATCTCCTGTCTCATCTTTCCATCTCCTCTCATCTTTCCATATCCTGTCTCATCTTTCCATATCCTGTCTCATCTTTCCATCTCCTCTCATCTTTCCATCTCCTGTCTCATCTTTCCATCTCCTCTCATCTTTCCATATCCTGTCTCATCTTTCCATCTCCTGTCTCATCTTTCCATCTCCTGTCCCATCTTTCCACCTCCTGTCTCATCTTTCCATCTCCTTTCTCATCTTTCCATATTCTGTCTCATCTTTCCATATTCTGTCTCATCTGTCCATATCCTGTCTCATCTTTCCATATCCTGTCTCATCTTTCCATATTCTGTCTCATCTTTCCATCTCCTGTCTCATCTCCTCTCATCTTTCCATCTCCTGTCTCATCTTTCCATATCCTGTCTCATCTTTCCATCTCCTGTCTCATCTTTCCATCTCCTCTCATCTTTCCATATCCTGTCTCATCTTTCCATATCCTGTCTCATCTTTCCATATCCTGTCTCATCTTTCCATATCCTGTCTCATCTTTCCATATCCTGTCTCATCTTTCCATATCCTGTCTCATCTTTCCATCTCCTCTCATCTTTCCATCTCCTTACTAATTTTTCCATCTCCTGTCTCATCCCTCATCTCTCCATCCATCATCCCTCTATCTCACAGTGACAGGCATATGAAGGAGGACCACATCATAGTGAAAGAGGGAGAGCAGTACCCCAGCATCTTCAACCACACCAGTGTGATAGGAGAAGAGGTCAAGATCATCTATATGGTAAGACCTACATACTGTAGACCGTAGTAATACCTGCTTAGATAAGGCCAGGGGATAAGAACAATTAAATTAAATGTATTTATAAAGCCCTTTATACAGCAGCAGATGTCACAAAGTTCTTATACGGAAACCCAGCCTAAAACTCCAAACAGCAAGCAATGCAGATGTAGAAGTATGGTGGCTAGGAAAAACTCCCTAGAAAGGCAGGAACCTAGGAAGAAACCTAGAGAGGAACCAGGCTCTGAGGGGTGGCCAGTGCTCTTCTGGCTGTACTGGGTAGAGAGGGACCAGGCTCTGAGGGGTGTCCAGTCCTCTTCTGGCTGTACTGGGTAGAGAGGGACCAGGCTCTGAGGGGTGGCCAGTCCTCTTCTGGCTGTACTGGGTAGAGAGGGACCAGGCTCTGAGGGGTGGCCAGTCCTCTTCTGGCTGTACTGGGTAGAGAGGAACTAGGCTCTGAGGGGTGGCTGGTGGAGAGGGTAAGAGTACATGGCTATTAAGGCTAGATCGTTCTTCAAGATATTTAAACGTTCATAGATGACCAGCAGGGTCAAATAATAATCACAGTGGTTGTAGAGAATGCAACAGGTCAGCACCTCAGGAGTAAATGTCAGTTGGCTCTCTACCGCACCTGACAGCAGGTGTGGTAGAGAGAGAGAGGGTTGAAACAGCAGGTCCGGGATAAGGTAGCAGGTCCGGTGAACAGGTCAGGTTTCCATAGTCACAGTTAGAACAGCAGAAACTGGATCAGCAGCATGACCAGGGGACGAGGACAACCAGGAGTTGTCAGGCCAGGTAGTCCTGAGGCCTGGTCCAAGGGAAGAGAGAGAGTTAGGATAATTAGAGGGAGCACACTGAAGATCACACAGGACACCAGATAAGACACGAGAAATTCACCAGATAGGACAGACTGACCCTAGCCCCCCAAAACATTTTACAGTTTATTGCAGCATAGATATTGGAGACTGAGCCGGGGGGGTCGGGGGACACTGTGGCCCCGCCCGAGAATACCCCTGGACAAGGCCAACCAGGCAGGATATAACCAGACCCACTTTGCCAAATCACAGCCACCACACCACTAGAGGGATATCAACAGACCACCAACTTACTACCTAGAGACAAGGCGGAGTATAGCCCATGAAGATCTCACCCATAATGTCAGTGACTCAACACATTCAAGTCGAGAATAGCAACAAAAAAAAGCCTGGCAAGATGTGATTCACCCCTCCTAGGGAAAGCATGGGAGAGCACTAGCAAGCCAGTGACTCAGTCCCCGTAATAGAGCCCCACAGTGGAGGCATCATAATACCCATAAAACCTAGCGGTCAAACAGGGAAATGGTTCCAATCATTTTTTCCACCATACATTTTTCCCATAGGGGATTTTAGAAACACTTAAAATAAGTGCTGTGTTTCATACTGTGGTACTCTATAGGGTCAGAGGCAGAGAATCACAGTAGAAAGAGGGGAGCTGGCATATTACCTCAATTACCTCGACTAACAGGTTCCCCCGCACATTGACTCTGTACCGGTACCCCTCTGTGTATAGTCTCGCTATTGTTATTTTACTGCTGCTCTTTAATTACTTGTTCCTTTTATTTCTTATTCTTATTCATATTTTTTAAACTGAATTGTTGGTTAGGGGCTTGTAAGTAAGCTTTTCACTGTAAGGTCTGCACCTGTTGTATTCGACGCATGTGATTAATACAATTTGATTTGAAAACATTTGCCGCCATCACACTTCCTTATGTCTGAAACACAGGCTTCCAGGGTAGGCAATTTTGAGGCTTCACCATGTTTTATCGAAATGTACAGCTGTGTGTCGTCTGCATAACAGGTAAAGTCACCAAGAGGTAGAATATATAGTGAAAACAATAGTGGTCCTAAAACGGAACCTTGAGGAACACCGAAACTTACCATTGATTTGTCAGAAGACGAACCATCCACAAAGATGAACTAATATCTTACCGACAGATGAGATCTAAAACAGGCAAGACCTTGTCTGTGTAGACCAGCCTTTCTTAAAGTATGGGTCGTGACCCAAAGTGGGACCTGTTAATGGTGGGTCGCGACGTGTCAGTGAAAATGTATATTTATTTAATCAATTATTGGAACTGGTTTGACCAAGTGCATCTGCGCTCTTTGTTCAGTGCGCTTTCTGTTTAAGCAGCGGCCTCTGCTCAGTTTGGCTGCAGCGCGAGTGTGAGAGGGAGATGCCCGTGTGCTTCGCGTTTTACCAGATTTTTCTTGAAGATCACTCCACGACACACATGATGCAGGGCTGTCATTCTGGCAGCAGATGATGCGCTGTCAGCCACTGACTTGTCATTCCCACTCGCCATCACTTACCGCTGTCATCAAATGTACTCATGACTCAAGTTCTGACTGAGCTCCATTGTCATGAAACGCATATACAGCGATGGGTTTCTCTCTCTTTCATACAAACTTAAAACGAGGAGCGCCCACAGTGTGTTTTGTGTGTGGAAGTGCTTAGTAATGAGTCTCTCATAAGGAACAAATTAATAAAACGACACGTCCTGACCAAACATCCACAGCATGATGGTAAACCCAGGGAGTTCTTTCAGAACAGGGCAGAATGCTTCAGGAAACAGTGCTTCAGGAAACAGTTCTTCTGACAGTGGAAAAGTAAGTCAGCTAGCAAGGCATTGTTGTCATTTTATAACAGATGATGGATGATAAGCAGAAATAAGGGAGTACTAACTAACTGTCATAGTAGTAGATGTGAGTTTCTCTTTCAAACAATCCCCTGGCCTTGTACACAGCTAATAGCTAACATTTGCCAAAGCAAGCTAGCTACTGATAGCGCAAACCTAGTAACAGTACAGATGAAGAAATATGAACAATTATCAGGCCTACTGTACATCTTACTGTAGAAATTATTGTTGAAAACGAGTCTAGGTTGCAACCGTTGCTGTTAAAATACAACTATAATTGTAATTCTTACCTGGAATAAACTGATTGAAGCATTATATACACAAATTAAGACACTTATTCTAAGTTTCCAAGCTCAAAAAAACCAACATGTGGTCACATTTTGACTGAAAGAACTGTGACTTCCTGTCTCTCGCTCTGGTCTCTAGGTTAAAAAGGATGTGAATATGGAGACTCCTCCTCTAAAGCTGAGGGTGATGTACCCGTACCTATCACCTAGAGAGAACATCCTGCTATACCTGACACATGTCACCTCCTCACAGGTAAGGCTTCTCTACTGTGTACTGTACCATAGAGATAGACAGTCTACCAGTATCCCCTGCACATGGTTCAGTACCAGTCATCAGACAATCACACGGTGAAGTCAAACACTCTGTAGAACTGTGGTGGTGTGGATCAAGTTGATCCAAATGTGATTGATTGATAATTGATTGATGGACCTTTTCTCTCTCCCACAGGATGTGAGATGTCACATCAGGGACCTGATTAACCCTTTAAAGATCAACAACAACAACACGCACACCATCAATCCTAAAAAAGAGACCCTCAGTGTCTTCCTGGTGGTGAGTCAGCACTACTGTGTGTGAGTGTGAGTATGAGTGTGAGCAATGAGTGTGAGTATGAGTGTGTGTGTGTGTACGTGAGTGTGTGAGTCTCACAGTGTGTGTACTCTCCTTTGCAGGGCTGTAAGGACCACCCATGTAAGTCATTTGTCTGCTCCATCCCTCACGTCAACAACAGCCAGGTCAATGTTACCTTCAGGGTGTGGAAGCCCACCTTTATCAAAGTGAGTACAGTGAAGTGTCACTTGTTCATTCATTGTTTTTGATTGATTGATTGATTGATACATTTATTAATTGACAAATGTATTGGTATATTGAGTGATGAATTGGATTGCTCTTCGCTCCACAGGCAGAGTTCTCCAGCCTTCACATGATTGTTAATGCCACTCTGGAGAACCTGAACACTGATCTCTTCGTGTTGAGTGCCACCAATTACGCCAGAGATGTGAGTGCAATTACCTATTCATTTTCATGTGATCGGCTGCACTTACACAGGCAACACAATTTTGATCTTCTGCCCAATCAGAAGAGATTTTTTGCTAATAATTGGGCAAAATATCAAAATTGGTCTGCCTGTGTAAACACAGCCTTTATCTGTTGCCTTGTTGTCCTTTGCTTGTTTTAACACTGTTGTTTCCATCCAGGTGAAGATCCAGGTCTCTAAAGAGGCTTTGGGAGGTATACCACTGTGGATCATTATAGTCAGTATCCTCATAGGACTGCTGATTCTGGCACTGGTCATCTTCGCTCTATGGAAGGTATGTGTGTGTTCACAACCTTCTGTCTGCTTGTGTCTGCAGGGAACTAATAATCGATTATACATTGGATCTTCCCAAATAGAACAATAAGTATTATTATTATTAATAATAATAATAATTTGGTGGGTGCTTATATTTGTCCTATCTCACACATGTACAACTGTGTATTATATGCATGTGTGAATTGGAAATGTGTTTTTTGCATATCTCAACTCTCCCTGAGACACCCTTAGAGAGTAGGGTCAAGGCTTGTGTTATAGAGAGGCTCAACATGGTGTGATCATGTGTGAAATGCACTTTTAAATCTGTTAAACTTGAACTGAAACTTGAGACTTGAGTTTGGATGTGAATTGTGGATTATGTTGTGTTCACTGTTGTCTTCTCTGCTCCACCAGGCTGGATTTTTCAGGAGAAAATCCATAGAGGACATGGAGAACGAGGACATGAAGAATTAATCCTTCCACCACCATACAGATCTGTCTGTGCCCCACTGTCTTCAGGTCTGTCTTCAGGTCTGTCTTCAGGTCTGTCTTCAGGTCTGTCTTCAGGTCTGTCTTCAGGTCTGTCTTCAGGTCTGTCTTCAGGTCAGTTAGAAGGAAATACCCCATCAACCAATTCACCTGAACACCATCAGGTTAGAAGAAAAGCCAGTCTATTTATGGCTATTCAGCAACCATTCACCTGAATGTGATGTGGCCCATCTACCAGCCTTAAAACCCTGGTCTGGTTCAGTGGATACAGAGGCCTGGGAAAACATTGAACTTGTACAGTACACTTAGTTCTTCCATCTATTCAATGTGGATACCAAGACCTGGACCTAAAAGACCTAAGCTAGAAGGGCAATCAGAAGACCGTAAGGATAATGGCACCCTGACCCAGACCTGATCATATGCAGCCACACCAGCTTTATACAACAGGACAAAACGTTCTCAGGTTCACTTACAGCGTCAACATCCCAAAGACACTAAAAACACCTCAGATTACAGTATGGCATTACACCAAAGTTGTCCAAATGTCCAAGGCACTCTGCAATGGATTAGAATTCTGTGTTATAGTTTGACATTTTTTACTAATATACTGTAAATCTATACCATGTACTGTATTTATTTTTGTTTGGTATATTTTGATACGTGTTATTACCTATATTTTGACACTTGGGTTCATTCATCGTCTTCTAAGCATAATGTTTGCTTTTTGGAACACTGATATTTTCACATGAGTGTTTTTCTAGTCTTACAAGCGCAATCTGTAAAAAAATTTTTTTTTTTTTTACAAAAGTGTTCCATTGAATATTGAAGGTATCTATGCAATTATACCCTCTCCAAATATATATTCAGTATAAAAGGAGAGTAGGAATTTGATATTGACATAAATACAACGGTTTTAATCTAGTTTTTGTTTAATTTTGCTCCCACATGGGGGCAGAGAATTTACAGATTGCTCCTTTACTGTACTAGGAAAACCTTTGATTGTCCTGTAAATGTAATGTAAAGCTTGTACATAAAGTTATGTTTGCAATAATTCCTATAATTTAAGATCAAGTTAAGTCCAGCATGTATCACCAAGGCCCTATATATCAGTAATAGAGATAAAATAAGTAATTTGCTCCTACATTTCTCAGGTATTACTTATGATAGTATGGTGATAGTATGGTGATAGTAAGTGGATAATTTGATGATAGAATGATGATAGTATGGGGATAGTATGGCGATAGTATGAATTAGATAAAACAAACAAATGTAGTATTTTTAAATAAAATACTATTTTAAAAATATGTAAATATTGGTAAAAATGTAAATGTTTGATAAATGTGTATTGGAACTCGATGCATTTTGCATCCATTCGCTAAGATGTTATTTTTTTTGACTCATCTTTCTTTCGTTTCGGTCTTTTGTTTTGGGGCGAGAGTGATTTCTCTGAGTTAGCCTACAGTCACATAGAGCAATCCAAAAAGGATCTCAGCGGAGTGTAACTTGATTCCTGATGTTCAAACCTGTCAGTACCACAAAACAAAGAGATATTTGTCTCAGAGAAGGTCAAACTCTGGAAACTAGGCCATTGAACGTTACACACAGGGGGTGATGCATATGAACACCAGGTTATGCCTAAAGCCCTGTAGTCTCTGGTATGGCCGGAGCGGTAGCGACTGTCGTGATTGTGAGTAGAAATGTTTGATTCATGCATCGTTTCCTCTTTCTCTCCGCCTACATTCCTCTGCATATTTACATATTTTGCACAGGCAGTCCGGTGTAACCCCTGACTTTTTATTGTAAATAAGAGACACTCATCAGCTCACCCATTACTGTTGAAAGCACATGTAATAAATGAATAAATATCTGTAAAATGTGTAAGATAACCTTAACACGGGGATCCTCCATACTGTCCCCTTCTGGAGAGCTTATTTGTCACAGCTCAGCAGTGATAGAGTCAGCTGATCAAGGCTTTGAAGATTTAATTACTGATTAGTTCAATTGGAACCCAGAACCAAATCTTGTGTGCTGACCAGCTATGCAACTTGACATGTATTATAATTTATGTTCATGTGTTAAAAGTCTGTCACAGGATGTTGTTTGATGTATCAGGTGTGATGGCACATGTGGGACAAAAACCTACTGTACTTTGACTATCCAGGAGCAGGTTTGAGGATGAGAGAGAGCGAGAGACCGGAGAGGGTGACTGGAGAGAGAGAGGGTTAGGGACTGCTTCAGACTGATGTACTCCAGTCATACACACTGCTGTGAACTGTTAGTTTAATACACTGGTTTTTCATACTGTATGTACTCTGATCAGCACAGATTTGAAAGCATTGCACAAGCTGTCAAGGATCTTATGCCAAAAAATAAATAAATAAAAATGGTTTTAAATTAATACATGTTGGACATCAATGGCCATAGCACTGGATAAGTATTGTGGTATAGCAGGTGTGCGCGTGTGTGTGCGTGTGTGTGCGTGCGTGTGCGTGCGTGTGTGTGCGTGCGTGTGTGATCATTGTATGCTAAGATGTCATAAGTTATTTCCCTCTGCAGGGCAGGCAGCAGGTGAGCTATTTTTCTGCAGATAGGTTGCTCATGCGTTTGGGATTACTGTACACACTAGTTGATCCTTTCATCTGGATCCTGTTCAGTCAGTGGGCAGTCTGGGCCCTGCAGGCATACTGACCCCATTACACAGACGGGGTTCATTGTTTCTGACTGAGAGCTGAGAGAAAAGCGGTAAGACAGCGTCCAGTATGATTCTGCATCTGGTATCTGCCTTTCTTTGTAGGTGTTTGTGCCTACAGAACAATAACTCAAAACATGAACATAGACAGGCAGGAAGATTTGCAGAAAGACACACACCCATAGTTTGGGTTAATGATTCATGACAACGCTAATGTAACTTCTGTGAGTATAATGTTAACTGTACATTTGTATTGTTTATTTCACTTTTGTATATTATCTACTTCATTTGCTTTGGCAATGTTAACATATGTTTTCCTTGCCAATAAAGCACCTTGAATTGAATTGAGAGAGCGAGACAGACAGGCATACAGACAGACACATCAAAGAGAGAGAGAGGCAGAGAGAGACAGAGACACGGAGAGAGGCAGAGAGAGCGAGAGAGAGAGACCGGGAAAGAGACATACACAGAGAGAGAGAGAGAGGAAGTGAGCGAGATATACACAGAGAGAGAGAGAGAGAGACAGGGAGAGAGACATGCAGAGAGAGAGAGACAGAAAGAGAGACATACACAGAGAGAGAGAGAGGAAGTGAGCGAGATACACAGAGAGAGAGAGAGAGGGAGAGAGACATACCCAGAGAGAGAGAGAGAGGGAGAGAGAGAGAGACATACACAGAGAGCGAGAGAGAGAGATTTTCTTTTTATTTCCCTTTTGTGTATTGTCTATTTTATTTGCTTTCGGATATCATTAGGAATCTGTGGTGTGTGTGTGACAGACAGACAGACAGACAGACAGACAGACAGACAGACAGACAGACACATCAGAGAGAGAGAGGCAGAGAGAGAGAGACAGAGAGGGGGAGAGAGAGACAGACAGACACAGAGAGAGATTTCAAAGTTTTTTCCCCTTTTGTTTATTGTCTATTTTACTTGCTTTCTCAATTTAAACACGTTTCCCATTCCAATAAAGCCATTTGAGAGAGAGAGGGAGAGAGAGACAGAGAGAGAGAGAGAGAGAAAGAGAGAGAGAGGGGCACAGAGAGAGGGAGCGAGAGAGAGAGGCACATAGAGAGAGAGAGAAAGAGAGAGAGAGAGGGGCACAGAGAGAGAGAGAGAGAGAGATAGGCACAGAGAGAGAGAGAGAGATAGGCACAGAGAGAGAGAGAGAGAGAGAGAGAGAGAGAGAGATATTCACTTTATATATTATCTACCTCACTTGCTTTGGCAATGTTAACACGTTTCCCATGCCAATAAAGCCCTTGAATTGAATTGAATTGAGAGAGAGAGAGAGAGAGAGAGAGAGAGAGAGAGAGAGAGATAGGCACAAAGAGAGACGGAGAGAGAGAGAGAGAGAGAGAGGGACAGAGGCACAGAGAGAGAGAGAGCGAGACAGAGCGAGAGAGAGAGAGAGAGAGAGAGAGAGACAGAGAGAGAGAGAGAGAGAGACACTTGCCCTTTACGGTTGTGAGGTCTGGGGTCCGCTCACCAACCAAGACTTCACAAAATGGGACAAACACCAAATTGAGACTCTGCATACAGAATTCTGCAAAAATATCCTCCATGTACAACGTAGAACACCAAAAAATGCATGCAGAGCAGAATTAGGCCGATACCCACTAATTATCAAAATCCAGAAAAGAGCTGTTAAATTCTACAACCACCTAAAAGGAAGCGATTCCCAAACCTTCCATAACAAAGCCATCACCTACAGAGAGATTAACCTGGAGAAGAGTCCCCTAAGCAAGCTGGTCCTGGGGCTCTGTTCACAAACACAAACACACCCCACAGAGCCCCAGGACAACAGCACAATTAGACCCAACCAAATCATGAGAAAACAAAAAGATAATTACTTGACACATTGGAAAGAATTAACAAAAAAAACAGAGCAAACTAGAATGGTATTTGGCCCTAAACAGAGAGTACACAGTGGCAGAATACCTGTCCACTGTGACTGACCCAAACTTAAGGAAAGCTTTGACTATGTACAGACTTAGTGAGCATAGCCTTGCTATTGAGAAAGGCCGCCGTAGACAGACCTGGCTCTCAAGAGAAGACAGGCAATGTGCACACTGCCCACAAAATGAGGTGGAAACTGAGCTGCACTTCCTAACCTCCTGTCCAACGTATGACCATATTAGAGATACATATTTCCCTCAGATTACACAGATCCACAAAGAATTCGAAAACAAATCCAATTTTGATAAACTCCCATATCTACTGGGGGAAATTCCACAGTGTGCCATCACAGCAGCAAGATTTGTGACCTGTTGCCACAAGAAAAGGGCAACCAGTGAAGAACAAACACCATTGTAATATATATATATATATATATATATATATATATATATATATATATATATATATATATATATATATATATATATATAATATGACATTTGTAATGTCTTTATTGTTTTGAAATGTCTATATGTGCTCTGCCTCAGGGCTTCCATAGTACTACTGTACTACTGACTACTGGTCTGCCTCAGGGCTTCCATAGTACTACTGACTACTGGTCTGCCTGTCTGTTTATCTCAGAAGGTTCTTCCAGGGGTACACTATCAGTCAGTGTCCTAAGACCAAACATACGTGTCAGAATGTTACTACAGTGCAGCTGGGATTGTCTGTAGGGATACAGACCTATTCAATAAGACTGTGTGTGGTTCAGTCGGCCTATGGCACTTGTGATGATCTATGTAAGTTGAATCTAGATTTCAGCATGGCTCTCTGCACCCCTATTCAACCACACCGGCCTGATGCTGGGTAACCAATCACTCCGAGTTCTGCTGTCTTGGGATTGTAACAAACACACCCTGATACTCAGGTCAAATCATATCAAATAAAATGGTATTGGTCACATACACATGGTTAGCAGATGTTGTTGCGAGTGTAGCAAAATGCTTGTGCTTCTAATTCCGACAGGGCAGAAATATCTAACAAGTAATCTAACAATTCCACCACAACTACCTAATACATCTAAGTAAAGGGATGGAATATGTACATATGAATTTATGGATGAGCCATGACCGACCGGCATAGACGAGATGCAGTAGATGGTGTAAAATACAGTATATACATCTGGGATGAGTAGTGCAAGATACGTAAACATCATAATGAAAGTGGAATTATTAAAGTGACTAGTGATCCATTTGTTAAAGTGGCCAATGATTTAATGTCTGTATGTAGGCAGCAGCCTCTCTGTGTTAGTGATGGCTGTTCAACAGTCTGATGGCCTTGAGATAGAAACTATTTTTCAGTCTCTCGGTCCCAGCTTTGATGCACCTGTACTGACCCTTGTACTGAAATGCAGTATATCATTCTCTGGAAACATATACAGTTAACATTTGTATGGACACAGACTTAATGTCAATACTAAATACTACAACATAATGAGTCATTGGTCACCGTTCATACCATTTGGTTTATCACTTTATTGTTGAGTGTACAGAATTGTGTTATCTTGAATGGATAAAGAAGATAAAGTGCCACTTCCTGTCTGTGTAGATAACAGTAAATGGTTCCAGACATAGCTGTCCACTCATACCTCCCCACATCCCCTAGTGTGACTGTATAGGTGCAGTGGTGTTATCCAGTCATCATGTGAGATGTCATCATCAGCCACAGTCCACAAAATGAGAAGGGGCTTTTTGAGGCCGGCCATCGCTGCAAAATGCTGTGGTAGCCATACTGTTTAATATATATATATATATATATATATAGAAGTTTTTAAATATATTTTTTTACCTTTTATTTCAAACCTTACTTGCATTTGTATATGGTTTGTATAAAATTAAATCACTGATTTCCTGGTGTTTTTACAGTCTTTTATCTTGAGTTCAATTTGCAATCTACAAATTGTTCCAGACCGATCAAGAGAAAATCGGCCTGCGGTTGAATCTTGTTGATGTTCCCTGCTTTAGGCTATACTGGATTGAAGTGGATTACATCATAGGCGCCTTTTCACTCAGACAAGTCAATATTAAGGATATTAAAATGGGCTTGGTGAAGTTGGTGGAATTCTCTCCATATAAAAGCTCATGTTCAATATTTTAGCCCTGCAATTGTATACATGAACAATGGGGAAGATACATTGAAAAGGAAGTAACTACAATGCACGAAAAATATATATTTTAATTACTGAACTCCTGCAAATCCGTCAATGTTGTGTAATAATTTAATTGTCGCAGCACGAACATATTTGAGAAGATAACACAACACTACAGTACAGTATATTACCTTGCAAGGTCAAACCAACCAGATGTCGCAATCATTGAGCTGTAGCCTTCGCTCCTCAAAAAGAGCACTGCAATTGTGGGCCAGGTAGTGCGCTGTGACGTAGGTACACCCACTCCCTATCTGTCCTCAATATCTACAGTCCGGAGCGCCCGGTCCTGAACTTTACCAACCGTGAGAAGTCCGCTGAAGTTAAAACCCGGGACTCGAAGAGGCGCCCGCTGTCATCACCTACTTTTTACTCTTGCAACAATGGAGTTTAATCGAAAGAGGACTGTTTTAACGCTGATTTTCATCCAATGTAAGTCCTTTTTTGCACATTCCGTATGAGATTCTAAAACGTTATTTTGCATGGAGCGAGCGTCAAGTGCCACAGATATCCCAAGTGCGTGATCTACTTACTAATCAACACTATGAGCCATTGACTTCATATTAGGCAACTGTGTGGAAAGTATAACAGTGTTGAATGGCTCCTCTGAGATAACTGGCCACAAGACAATGTTGTTTCAATCTGTCAGTGACATTTTGAATTAGGTCTGCCTTCCATGCCTTTGAAAACATCATGCCAGTATAGATGAAGCTGGAGGGGTACTAAAATATTTTAAATATCATGGATATCAGGAATCAAATACTGTATTTGGAGTGCATATTTATTTATTTTATTTCTGACCATTTATCTGCTAGAAAGAGCAAGTTTTCTACAGTCTGTGTTGGGAAAGTAGGTTAGGTATATTTGTATGTGTTGTCAGGTCAGAGCTGTGTTTACATCCCCCATGTGATATGCAGTTGCCTGAAGCAATGAAAATCATTCATGCCAGACAGGCTCATATATCATCTTGATGAGGTCACAAAGGGCTGTGCCAAGGGGGAGCACATACACCTTATTCTCTGGCAGAGGTTGGTAGAGGTGTGGATGAACATGCTGCAACAATGGTCTAAACACCGCAGTCACCCACAATATATTAGACTATAGCCTGCAGAGATGCAAAGCATAGTTGTTAAACCATAGCTACTATTACACTCCTTGAAAAAAAGGTGCTAGTAACAACCAAAAAGGGTTATTCGGCCGTCCCCCATAGGAGAATCCTTTGAAGAACTCCATTTGGTTCCAGATAGAACCCTTTTGGGTTCCATGTAGAACCCGTTCCACAGCGGGTTCTACCTGGAACACAAAAGGGGCCCTTATTTCTAAGAATGTAATATTTATTGATGTATTTATAACCGTGTGCTATCTCGGCTTATAGTGCTACCTCCCTGAACCTGCCTCTGACTTCAATCAGGTTCCTCTACCTCGCCAACATACGTAACCGCGCGCTTGACAACGTACAAACCGGTTGAGGTATAGAATTCGATAGCTCCATTCGATACCATTCGATAGCTCCATTAGTGACATTTCAAGCTAGCTGTGAAGTGAGTTTACGGTACACATGGCTTCATGATTCCTCTTAGTGTTCCCTCAGAGAGCAGCTGACTACAGTTCTCACAGTCAAAACAAGCTATGTTTGCTATCATGTCATATGATAGGTTGTTGTTTGAGATGTTAGTGAAGGTAAAAAGACGACATAGATTGGGTCAGGGACTAGAGTTTGTCCTGACCAGCTGACTTGACCAGGAAGAACTCCCAATAGACATGGATTCACCGGAGCCCCCGCTGCCCAATGAGGTGCTCAGTCAGTCAGTCAGTCAGTCAGTCAGTCAGTCAGTCAGTTAGTCAATCAGTCAATCAGTCAATCAGTCACAGAGCAGTGGGTTATCCAGCTTGCTGCACACAAAGCATCCAGCCGCCTGGAATCACATTGGGACAGAATCAGCAAGGTTTACACAGGGCCAATGGGGACAGTCTCTTTTTGTATTTCTCTTTCACCCTGTCTCTCTCTCTCTCTCTCTCTCTCTCTCTCTCTCCCTTTCTCAGAGGTACTGGGGGTGGTTAACAGGTCCTCTCTTTCTCTCTCTCTCTCTGTCTACTCCTCTATTTTGTTTCTCTTTCCAACTACTCTGTCTGTCTGTCTGTCTGTCTGTCTGTCTGTCTGTCTGTCTGTCTGTCTGTCGGTCTGTCTGTCTCTATCTCTCCTTCTCTTTCTCTGTCTGTCTCTCTGTGACTCCTTTTTTATTTTTTTTTATCACTGCTATACCTCACTCTCTCCCCCTCTCTCACACTGTATACCTCACTCTCCCCCCCTCTCTCACACTGTATACCTCACTCTCCTTCAACCTCTGTATACCTCACTCTCTCCCTCTCTCTCACACTGTATACCTCACTCTCTCTCACTCTGTATACCTCACTCTCTACCTCTCTCTCACACTGTATACCTCACTCTCTCCCTCTCTCTCACACTGTATACCTCACTCTCCTTCTACCTCTGTATACCTCACTCTCTCCCTCTCTCTCACACTGTATACCACACTCTCCTTCTACCGCTGTATACCTCACTCTCTCCTTCTCTGTCACACTGTATCGGTCCACTTCAATAAAAGGTCCTCTTTGTGCCTCTGCCACTGCCTGTCCCGGAATCCCTGTTTCCACGGTGACAGTTGGGGAACACACTGACAAGGCATGTGAGTGGTCGTTGATGATTTTAGCCAAGAGTCGAAACATTTCTCACTCATATCTCACATAGTGTGTCAGTAACAACCACTGTCATGAGTCAAACAGTTTTTGTTGGAGTAGATGGACACCCAAGTTGAACTGTCAGGGCCATGTATATCACTGTGTTTGAGAAGTGTCTAAGGATCTATTCATTGGTGTTGATTCTGTACGTTATCTCACTCTCAGGGACTCTTCAGGCAGGCGCTACTTAGCTTAAAGCATATGTTAATATGGCTATAGACCCAGCAGTGTGATCACAACTCATAGGTGTGACAAATAGGAGGACAACCATATCCTCACATCCTGTTATCTGCCTACCACTTCTCTAACAGGTTGATAAGACTGCATCCCAAATGGCACCCTAGGGGCCATAGGGCTCTGGTCAAAAGTAGTGCACTATATCAGGAATAGCCTGGTCAAAAGTAGTGCACTATATAGGGAATAGCCTGGTCAAAAGTAGTGCACTATATAGGGAATAGCCTGGTCAAAAATAGTGCGCTATATTGGGAATGGAGTGCCATTTGGAGACGTTGGCCCCCTTACAGACCTGTTTTAGTGTTTGTCTGTGATGTGACTCACTGACTAGTTAGAAGACAACCAATGGTAAACATGCTAGAGCCTACAGAGGATGTTACCTGACAACGAGACGATGAGGAAACAGGAAGTTGTGAAAGTCTTTACCAGAATGATGTGGGCTGAGTGGGCGTGTGTGTATTTACATTCTGTTAACAAGTCCAATACAGCACCAGGGAATAGTCCAGTTGTACTTTTGAATCTGATCCTATCGTCATAGTGTATGATGACGTTTCCATAATGTTAACATACATAAACATCTCAGAACAGCTTCAGCTCATCGGGGCATGGACTCCACAAGGTGTTGAAAGCGTTCCACAGGAATGCTGGGCCACTTTGACTCCAATGCTTCCCATAGTTCTGTCAAGTTGGCTGTATGTCCTTTGGGTGGTGGACCATCACACAGGAAATTGTTGAGTGTGGAAAAACCCAGCAGCCTTGCAGTTCTTGACACAAAACGGTGCGCCTGGCACCTACTACCATACCCCATTCAAAGGCACTTCAATCTTTTGTCTTGCCCATTCACCCTCTGAACGGCACACATACACAATCCATGTCTCAGTTGTCTCAAGGCTTAAAAATCCTTCTATAACCTGTCTCCTCCCCTTCATCTACACTGATTGGTGGATTTAACAGGTGACGTCGATAAGGGATCATAGCTTTCACCTGGTCAGTCTGTGTCATGGAAAGAGCAGGTGTTCATAATATGTGCAGAGTTATTAGCAGTGTTATTACAACTTGATAATAGTGTCCCTAACCCTATAATATCTGAGCTGTGTAGTAGTATGGAGCAGAATGCTACAGTTATGGAAGTGTGAGCCTCATTTCTATATTTGTTTGAAGTGTAAAGTCCACCTGGCCTGTGTTGGGTTGGGTCTTGTTATGGTATGTGAACTTAACTTGATTCTGGTGTCACCACCCTACTTAGCAAAATGCTCTTTGTTGGTCTGCAGTATAAAATGCTCATACACCTTGTTCGGAACAATGTCTATTAAATCGATTTATATTGGCTCCCACATCATATGTGAAGAGTAGATTTTTAAAAATGCTTTATTGGGCAAGGCTAAATCTTAACCCATTCATTCTTTCTGTGCTGGTTCAGTTCTGAAGATTTTACCTTTGACATTTTAGTCATTTAGCAGACGTTCTTACCCAGAGCATTGTCATCATCAATCATCGTAATTAATTTTATTTATCCAGGATAGACCACAAAGCGACTTACAGTTCATTCTTTAATCTTAAGGTAGCTCGGTAAGACAACCACATATCACAGTCATAGTAAGTAAAACCTTTCCCTGATTAAAGAAGCTATCAGCGAAGTCAGTGACATTAAGAAAAGAAAATAACTTTGCCAGTGTTTCTAGCGTTCCTCTGTGTCTCTCTGTGTTGTTTCTGTTATAGTGATGGATGGTGTCGTGACATGAGTGTTGTTTTGTTGTCTTCAGAGGCCTAAGTAGTGGTTTGATAAACACTCACACTCATCTCAGTAGGCCCCTGTAAATACAGTGTTTTCCTTATGACCAGCCGACATGTCTGCTCCTCAGACCAGTAATCTGTACACATTGTCATGCTGCGACTTGTCCAGATAGGTGATCACTGACACAGTCACCCATGGCCAGATTCCCCCTTACTTAGCTTTACAGATAATTAGCACATGTGCAGTATCACATTTGAGCTTCAGGCTGCTGTATGAGTTGTGATCTGCAATAGCGAGGTTGTCTAAACATGAAGTTGATTATTATTATCTTTGTCATTATATTCAGACCTGAAGTTAACAGGGTGGAAGAATACTTTCTTCATGTTTCACTGTGAATGTGTAAAAGCTGTTATGCTTCATGGATGTGTTTGTATGTGTCACTCTGACACCTTACTGTAATAAGACCTGACGTTGCATAGGACTATACAGTATGCGTTGTTGTTTTTGTCATTGTTGCTATTTGTGTACTACTGCAGGACCCTGGGAACAAGGACACACACACATAAAAGCTGAGCTTTTCGTATCTCATATCACAGGTGATGAAAGTGTGTAGGAGAGTCTGTTATTTACGATGGTGGGATCTCCTCTCTCTCTCTCTCTCTCTCTCTCTCTCTCTCTCTCTCTCTCTCTCTCTCTCTCTCTCTCTCTCTCTCTCTCTCTTCTCTCTCTCTCTCTCTAGGTTGGAACGTGCCCGGGTCCTTATCCTTTAATGTGGGAACTGCTGGAGCCAAGGTATTCTCTGAACCTTCTGTAGAGGAGTTTGGATACACTGTGCAACAGTTCAGGAATCACCAGGGCAAATGGTGAGGCTACTGAGTCATGCATTGCATAGGCCGCAATGCAGAAGTATTGTGTGGTAGAATGCACTTGGTTCTGTTATAACTTAAAGGAAGTTAAATCATGGTAGGAATAGAATAATGATAATCGTACACTGTACACCACTATGCTGATGTTGTGTTTTGTCCAGTCACTCTCACACAGAAATACAACACACCCCAGCAGAGCAGCAGACCTAAACCCTACTGTTGTATCTGGGGTCGGAACCCCTACTGGGAACATCCGTTTTCTCAAGCCTCTGTTGTTCCGGTTCTTACCACTAGGTCACTTGACCCTCAGTAAAGTTGGCAACGGGACTGGATGCAGACACTTCAAACACAGTAGTGACACGCACACACACAGAGATACACATGCAGATACACACACAGATACACACACACAAACCCTTGACAAACCACCACACATACATTATACAGTTGTCTGCTGATCACATCTTTGCTCACATACACACTTCCTGTGGTCTGTAATGCTGTCTGTCTGCATCCTGGAGACTACAGAGGAGACATTTTCCTTTTGATACATCTATGCTTCCTTTCCTACCCATCATAAATAAACATGGAGACTGAGGCTTAACCTATTAACTCTCTCTGTGTGGATGGAAACGTCAGTAACCAAGGAAACTAAGGCTTAACCTATTAACTCTCTCTGTGTGGATGGAAACGTCAGTAACCAAGGAAACTAAGGCTTAACGTATTAACTCTCTCTGTGTGGATGGAAACGTCAGTAACAAAGGAAACTAAGGCTTAACCTATTAACTCTCTCTGTGTGGATGGAAACGTCAGTAACCAAGGAAACTAAGGCTTAACCTATTAACTCTCTCTGTGTGGATGGAAACGTCAGTAACCAAGGAAACTAAGGCTTAACGTATTAACTCTCTCTGTGTGGATGGAAACGTCAGTAACAAAGGAAACTAAGGCTTAACCTATTAACTCTCTCTGTGTGGATGGAAACGTTGGCAACCAAGGAAACTAAGGCTTAACCTATTAACTCTCTCTGTGTGGATGGAAACGTTGGCAACCAAGGAAACTAAGGCTTAACCTATTAACTCTCTCTGTGTGGATGGAAACGTCGGCAACCAAGGAAACTAAGGCTTAACCTATTAACTCTCTCTGTGTGGATGGAAACGTCAGTAACCAAGGAAACTAAGGCTTAACCTATGTCATATTAACTCTCTCTGTGTGGATGGAAACGTCAGTAACCAAGGAAACTAAGGCTTAACCTATGTCATATTAACTCTCTCTGTGTGTATGGAAACGTCAGCAACCAAGGAAACTAAGGCTTAACCTATTAACTCTCTCTGTGTGGATGGAAACGTTGGCAACCAAGGAAACTAAGGCTTAACCTATTAACTCTCTCTGTGTGGATGGAAACGTCGGCAACCAAGGAAACTAAGGCTTAACCTATTAACTCTCTCTGTGTGGATGGAAACGTCAGTAACCAAGGAAACTAAGGCTTAACCTATGTCATATTAACTCTCTCTGTGTGGATGGAAACGTCAGTAACCAAGGAAACTAAGGCTTAACCTATGTCATATTAACTCTCTCTGTGTGTATGGAAACGTCAGCAACCAAGGAAACTAAGGCTTAACCTATTAACTCTCTCTGTGTGGATGGAAACGTTGGCAACCAAGGAAACTAAGGCTTAACCTATTAACTCTCTCTGTGTGGATGGAAATGTCAGTAACCAAGGAAACTAAGGCTTAACCTATGTCATATTAACTATCTCTGTGTGGATGGAAACGTTGGCAACCAAGGAAACTAAGGCTTAACCTATGTCATATTAACTCTCTATGTGTGGATGGAAACATCAGTAACCAAGGAAACTAAGGCTTAACCTATTAACTCTCTCTGTGTGGATGGAAACGTCAGTAACCAAGGAAACTAAGGCTTAACCTATGTCATATTAACTCTCTCTGTGTGGATGGAAACGTCAGTAACCAAGGAAACTAAGGCTTAACCTATGTCATATTAACTCTCTCTGTGTGGATAGAAACGTCAGTAACCAAGGAAACTGAGGCTTAACCTATGTCATATTAACTCTCTCTGTGTGGATGGAAACGTCAGTAACAAAGGAAAGGGGCCTGAAGATGTTTCTCTGTCTGTGTGGATGGAAACGTCAGTAACAAAGGAAAGGGCCTGAAGATGTTTCTCTCTCTGTGTGGATGGAAACGTCAGTAACAAAGGAAAGGGGCCTGAAGATGTTTCTCTCTCTGTGTGGATGGAAACGTCAGTAACAAAGGAAAGGGCCTGAAGATGTTTCTCTCTCTGTGTGGATGGAAACGTCAGTAACAAAAGAAAGGGCCTGAAGATGTTTCTCTGTCTGTGTGGATGGAAACGTCAGTAACAAAGGAAAGGGCCTGAAGATGTTTCTCTCTCTGTGTGGATGGAAACGTCAGTAACAAAGGAAAGGGCCTGAAGATGTTTCTCTCTCTGTGTGGATGGAAACGTCAGTAACAAAGGAAAGGGCCTGAAGATGTTTCTCTCTCTGTGTGGATGGAAACGTCAGTAACAAAGGAAAGGGCCTGAAGATGTTTCTCTGTCTGTGTGGATGGAAACGTCAGTAACAAAGGAAAGGGCCTGAAGATGTTTCTCTGTCTGTGTGGAGGGAAACGTCAGTAACAAAGGAAAGGGGCTGAAGATGTTTCTCTGTCTGTGTGGATGGAAACGTCAGTAACAAAGGAAAGGGCCTGAAGATGTTTCTCTCTCTGTGTGGATGGAAACGTCAGTAACAAAGGAAAGGGCCTGAAGATGTTTCTCTCTCTGTGTGGATGGAAACGTCAGTAACAAAGGAAAGGGCCTGAAGATGTTTCTCTCTCTGTGTGGATGGAAACGTCAGTAACAAAGGAAAGGGCCTGAAGATGTTTCTCTCTCTGTGTGGATGGAAACGTCAGTAACAAAGGAAAGGGCCTGAAGATGTTTCTCTGTCTGTGTGGAGGGAAACGTCAGTAACAAAGGAAGGGGCCTGAAGATGTTTCTCTGTCTGTGTGGAGGGAAACGTCAGTAACAAAGGAAGGGGCCTGAAGACGTTTCTCTGTCTGTGTGGATGGAAACGTCAGTAACAAAGGAAAGGGCCTGAAGATGTTTCTCTCTCTGTGTGGATGGAAACGTCAGTAACAAAGGAAAGGGGCTGAAGATGTTTCTCTGTCTACACTCTCCACTAGACAAACATTTCATCAGAGATGTTAAGTGGGAAATGAACCAACAGAACAAATAATAATACGAGTTGTATTGTTGTTGCCCCAAGGACTTACAGGGCCTTGCAAAAGCATTCAGACCTGTTGGATTTCTTCATATTTTATTGTAATACAAAGTGGGATTAAAATGTATTTAGTTTTTTTTTTTACAATCCACACAAAATACTCTGTAATGTCAAAGTGTAATAAAAATGTATAAAATATATCAATTAAATAACTAAAATACAGTCGTTGCCTAAGTGTTCAGCTCCCTAAGTCAATACGCTAGAAAAACCTTTGGCAGTGATTACAGCTGTGAGTCTTCTTGGGTAAATCTCTAAGAGCTTTACACACCTGGATTGTGCAATATTTGCACGTTATTCTTTTCAAAATTCTTCAGGCTCTGTCAAGATGTTGGGGATCATGGCTAGCCAGCAATTATCAAGCAGATTTAAGTCTTTTCGATGTCAAGCATACCCACACCATGATGCTGCCAACACCATGCTTGAAAATGAAGAGAATCAGTTACTCAGTGTTGTGTTGGATTTGCCCCGAACATACAGCTTTGCATTTAGGCCAAAAAGTGTATTCCTTTGCTGTGTTTTTTTTCTTCTTCCAGTAGTACTTTAGTTGCATACAAGATGCATATTTTGGAGTATTTTTATTCAGTATATTTGTATTCTTTTCAGTCTGTCATTTAGGCCATTTTCGTGGAGTCACTACAATGTTGTTGATCCATCCTCAGTTTTCTCCCGTCACAGACATTGAACTCTGTAGCTCTTTTAAAATGACCAATGACCTCATGATAACATCACCGAGCAGTTTCCTTTCTGTCCTGCAGTTTAGTTCAGAAGGACAACTGTATCTTTGATTTGTCTGGGTGGTTTAATACACAATCCACAGCATCATTATTAACTTGACAATGTTTAAAGAGATATTCAATGTCTGATTTGTTATTGTTACCCATCTACCAATCACTGTCCGTCCTTCTTTATGAGGCTTTTCGAAAAGCTCCCTGGTATTTGTAGTTGAATCTGTGCTTGAAATTCACTACTTGACTGAGTGACCTTACAGATGTTGTATGTATGGTGGACAGAGGAAGGGGTGGTCATAAGAAAATCATATAAACCCCTATTATTTCACACAGACTGAGTCCATGTAACTTATTATGTGTTTGTTAATCCAACTAATTTAGGCTTGATTAAACAAAGAGGATGAATACTTTTTATAACAACTTTACACTGATTATACAAAACAAAACTGGGAGTCAACATGGGCCAGATTTTTCTTCCACTTTGACATTACAGTATTTTTAGTAGATTGTTGACACAAAAGATAATTCAATCAATTTTAATCCCTCTTTGTAACACAATAAAATATGAAGAAATCCAAGGGGTCTCAATAATTTTGCAAGGTCCTGTAAGTGGATGTTTTTTATATGGTTTTGACTAACCTTTTCCCTGGGCTAATTCAACAGGTTTTAACTAACCTCCTCCCCGGGCTAATTCAGCAGGTTTTGACTAACCTCCTCCCTGGGCTAATTCAACAGGTTTTAACTAACCTCTTCCCCGGGCTAATTCAACAGGTTTTGACTAACCTCCTCCCTGGGCTAATTCAACAGGTTTTAACTAACCTCTTCCCCGGGCTAATTCAACAGGTTTTAACTAACCTTTTCCCTGGGCTAATTCAACAGGTTTTAACTAACCTCTTCCCTGGGCTAATTCAACAGGTTTTAACTAACCTCTTCCCCGGGCTAATTCAACAGGTTTTAACTAACCTCCTCCCTGGGCTAATTCAACAGGTTTTAACTAACCTCTTCCCCGGGCTAATTCAACAGGTTTTGACTAACCTCCTCCCTGGGCTAATTCAACAGGTTTTAACAAACCTCGTCCCCCCGGGCCAATTCAGCAGGTTTTGACTAACCTCCTCCCTGGGCTAATTCAACAGGTTTTAACTAACCTCTTCCCCGGGCTAATTCAACAGGTTTTGACTAACCTCCTCCCTGGGCTAATTCAACAGGTTTTAACTAACCTCTTCCCCGGGCTAATTCAACAGGTTTTGACTAACCTCCTCCCTGGGCTAATTCAACAGGTTTTAACAAACCTCGTCCCCCCGGGCCAATTCAGCAGGTTTTGAATAACCTCCTCCCTGGGCTAATTCAACAGGTTTTAACTAACCTCTTCCCCGGGCTAATTCAACAGGTTTTGACTAACCTCCTCCCTGGGCTAATTCATCAGGTTTTAACTAACCTCTTCCCCGGGCTAATTCAACAGGTTTTAACAAACCTCGTCCCCCCGGGCCAATTCAGCAGGTTTTGACTAACCTCCTCCCTGGGCTAATTCAACAGGTTTTAACTAACCTCTTCCCCAGGCCAATTCAGCAGGTTTTGACTAACCTCCTCCCTGGGCTAATTCAACAGGTTTTAACTAACCTCTTCCCCGGGCTAATTCAACAGGTTTTGACTAACCTCCTCCCTGGGCTAATTCAACAGGTTTTAACTAACCTCCTCCCTGGGCCAATTCAGCAGGTTTTGACTAACCTCCTCCCTGGGCTAATTCAACAGGTTTTAACTAACCTCTTCCCCGGGCTAATTCAACAGGTTTTAACTAACCTCGTCCCAGGACTAATTCAACAGGTTTTAACTAACCTCTTCCCCGGGCTAATTCAACAGGTTTTGACTAACCTCCTCCCTGGGCTAATTCAACAGGTTTTAACTAACCTCTTCCCCGGGCTAATTCAACAGGTTTTAACTAACCTTTTCCCTGGGCTAATTCAACAGGTTTTAACTAACCTCTTCCCCGGGCTAATTCAACAGGTTTTGACTAACCTCCTCCCTGGGCTAATTCAACAGGTTTTAACTAACCTCTTCCCCGGGCTAATTCAACAGGTTTTAACTAACCTTTTCCCTGGGCTAATTCAACAGGTTTTAACTAACCTCTTCCCCGGGCTAATTCAACAGGTTTTGACTAACCTCCTCCCTGGGCTAATTCAACAGGTTTTAACAAACCTCGTCCCCCTGGGCCAATTCAGCAGGTTTTGACTAACCTCCTCCCTGGGCTAATTCAACAGGTTTTAACTAACCTCTTCCCCGGGCTAATTCAACAGGTTTTGACTAACCTCCTCCCTGGGCTAATTCAACAGGTTTTAACTAACCTCTTCCCCGGGCTAATTCAACAGGTTTTGACTAACCTCCTCCCTGGGCTAATTCAACAGGTTTTAACTAACCTCCTCCCTGGGCCAATTCAGCAGGTTTTGACTAACCTCCTCCCTGGGCTAATTCAACAGGTTTTAACAAACCTCGTCCCCCCGGGCCAATTCAGCAGGTTTTGACTAACCTCCTCCCTGGGCTAATTCAACAGGTTTTAACTAACCTCTTCCCCAGGCCAATTCAGCAGGTTTTGACTAACCTCCTCCCTGGGCTAATTCAACAGGTTTTAACTAACCTCTTCCCCGGGCTAATTCAACAGGTTTTGACTAACCTCCTCCCTGGGCTAATTCAACAGGTTTTAACTAACCTCCTCCCTGGGCCAATTCAGCAGGTTTTGACTAACCTCCTCCCTGGGCTAATTCAACAGGTTTTAACTAACCTCTTCCCCGGGCTAATTCAACAGGTTTTAACTAACCTCGTCCCAGGACTAATTCAACAGGTTTTAACTAACCTCTTCCCCGGGCTAATTCAACAGGTTTTGACTAACCTCCTCCCTGGGCTAATTCAACAGGTTTTAACTAACCTCTTCCCCGGGCTAATTCAACAGGTTTTAACTAACCTTTTCCCTGGGCTAATTCAACAGGTTTTAACTAACCTCTTCCCCGGGCTAATTCAACAGGTTTTGACTAACCTCCTCCCTGGGCTAATTCAACAGGTTTTAACTAACCTCTTCCCCGGGCTAATTCAACAGGTTTTAACTAACCTTTTCCCTGGGCTAATTCAACAGGTTTTAACTAACCTCTTCCCCGGGCTAATTCAACAGGTTTTGACTAACCTCCTCCCTGGGCTAATTCAACAGGTTTTAACAAACCTCGTCCCCCTGGGCCAATTCAGCAGGTTTTGACTAACCTCCTCCCTGGGCTAATTCAACAGGTTTTAACTAACCTCTTCCCCGGGCTAATTCAACAGGTTTTGACTAACCTCCTCCCTGGGCTAATTCAACAGGTTTTAACTAACCTCTTCCCCGGGCTAATTCAACAGGTTTTGACTAACCTCCTCCCTGGGCTAATTCAACAGGTTTTAACTAACCTCCTCCCTGGGCCAATTCAGCAGGTTTTGACTAACCTCCTCCCTGGGCTAATTCAACAGGTTTTAACTAACCTCTTCCCCGGGCTAATTCAACAGGTTTTAACTAACCTCGTCCCAGGACTAATTCAACAGGTTTTAACTAACCTCTTCCCCGGGCTAATTCAACAGGTTTTGACTAACCTCCTCCCTGGGCTAATTCAACAGGTTTTAACTAACCTCTTCCCCGGGCTAATTCAACAGGTTTTAACTAACCTTTTCCCTGGGCTAATTCAACAGGTTTTAACTAACCTCTTCCCCGGGCTAATTCAACAGGTTTTGACTAACCTCCTCCCTGGGCTAATTCAACAGGTTTTAACTAACCTCTTCCCCGGGCTAATTCAACAGGTTTTAACTAACCTTTTCCCTGGGCTAATTCAACAGGTTTTAACTAACCTCTTCCCCGGGCTAATTCAACAGGTTTTGACTAACCTCCTCCCTGGGCTAATTCAACAGGTTTTAACAAACCTCGTCCCCCTGGGCCAATTCAGCAGGTTTTGACTAACCTCCTCCCTGGGCTAATTCAACAGGTTTTAACTAACCTCTTCCCCGGGCTAATTCAACAGGTTTTGACTAACCTCCTCCCTGGGCTAATTCAACAGGTTTTAACTAACCTCCTCCCTGGGCCAATTCAGCAGGTTTTGACTAACCTCCTCCCTGGGCTAATTCAACAGGTTTTAACAAACCTCGTCCCCCCGGGCCAATTCAGCAGGTTTTGAATAACCTCCTCCCTGGGCTAATTCAACAGGTTTTAACTAACCTCTTCCCCGGGCTAATTCAACAGGTTTTGACTAACCTCCTCCCTGGGCTAATTCATCAGGTTTTAACTAACCTCTTCCCCGGGCTAATTCAACAGGTTTTAACAAACCTCGTCCCCCCGGGCCAATTCAGCAGGTTTTGACTAACCTCCTCCCTGGGCTAATTCAACAGGTTTTAACTAACCTCTTCCCCAGGCCAATTCAGCAGGTTTTGACTAACCTCCTCCCTGGGCTAATTCAACAGGTTTTAACTAACCTCTTCCCCGGGCTAATTCAACAGGTTTTGACTAACCTCCTCCCTGGGCTAATTCAACAGGTTTTAACTAACCTCCTCCCTGGGCCAATTCAGCAGGTTTTGACTAACCTCCTCCCTGGGCTAATTCAACAGGTTTTAACTAACCTCTTCCCCGGGCTAATTCAACAGGTTTTAACTAACCTCGTCCCAGGACTAATTCAACAGGTTTTAACTAACCTCTTCCCCGGGCTAATTCAACAGGTTTTGACTAACCTCCTCCCTGGGCTAATTCAACAGGTTTTAACTAACCTCTTCCCCGGGCTAATTCAACAGGTTTTAACTAACCTTTTCCCTGGGCTAATTCAACAGGTTTTAACTAACCTCTTCCCCGGGCTAATTCAACAGGTTTTGACTAACCTCCTCCCTGGGCTAATTCAACAGGTTTTAACTAACCTCTTCCCCGGGCTAATTCAACAGGTTTTAACTAACCTTTTCCCTGGGCTAATTCAACAGGTTTTAACTAACCTCTTCCCCGGGCTAATTCAACAGGTTTTGACTAACCTCCTCCCTGGGCTAATTCAACAGGTTTTAACAAACCTCGTCCCCCTGGGCCAATTCAGCAGGTTTTGACTAACCTCCTCCCTGGGCTAATTCAACAGGTTTTAACTAACCTCTTCCCCGGGCTAATTCAACAGGTTTTGACTAACCTCCTCCCTGGGCTAATTCAACAGGTTTTAACTAACCTCTTCCCCGGGCTAATTCAACAGGTTTTGACTAACCTCCTCCCTGGGCTAATTCAACAGGTTTTAACTAACCTCCTCCCTGGGCCAATTCAGCAGGTTTTGACTAACCTCCTCCCTGGGCTAATTCAACAGGTTTTAACTAACCTCTTCCCCGGGCTAATTCAACAGGTTTTAACTAACCTCGTCCCAGGACTAATTCAACAGGTTTTAACTAACCTCTTCCCCGGGCTAATTCAACAGGTTTTGACTAACCTCCTCCCTGGGCTAATTCAACAGGTTTTAACTAACCTCTTCCCCGGGCTAATTCAACAGGTTTTAACTAACCTTTTCCCTGGGCTAATTCAACAGGTTTTAACTAACCTCTTCCCCGGGCTAATTCAACAGGTTTTGACTAACCTCCTCCCTGGGCTAATTCAACAGGTTTTAACTAACCTCTTCCCCGGGCTAATTCAACAGGTTTTAACTAACCTTTTCCCTGGGCTAATTCAACAGGTTTTAACTAACCTCTTCCCCGGGCTAATTCAACAGGTTTTGACTAACCTCCTCCCTGGGCTAATTCAACAGGTTTTAACAAACCTCGTCCCCCTGGGCCAATTCAGCAGGTTTTGACTAACCTCCTCCCTGGGCTAATTCAACAGGTTTTAACTAACCTCTTCCCCGGGCTAATTCAACAGGTTTTGACTAACCTCCTCCCTGGGCTAATTCAACAGGTTTTAACTAACCTCTTCCCCGGGCTAATTCAACAGGTTTTGACTAACCTCCTCCCTGGGCTAATTCAACAGGTTTTAACTAACCTCTTCCCCGGGCTAATTCAACAGGTTTTGACTAACCTCCTCCCTGGGCTAATTCAACAGGTTTTAACTAACCTCCTCCCTGGGCCAATTCAGCAGGTTTTGACTAACCTCCTCCCTGGGCTAATTCAACAGGTTTTAACTAACCTCTTCCCCGGGCTAATTCAACAGGTTTTAACTAACCTCGTCCCAGGACTAATTCAACAGGTTTTAACTAACCTCTTCCCCGGGCTAATTCAACAGGTTTTGACTAACCTCCTCCCTGGGCTAATTCAACAGGTTTTAACTAACCTCTTCCCCGGGCTAATTCAACAGGTTTTAACTAACCTTTTCCCTGGGCTAATTCAACAGGTTTTAACTAACCTCTTCCCCGGGCTAATTCAACAGGTTTTGACTAACCTCCTCCCTGGGCTAATTCAACAGGTTTTAACTAACCTCTTCCCCGGGCTAATTCAACAGGTTTTAACTAACCTTTTCCCTGGGCTAATTCAACAGGTTTTAACTAACCTCTTCCCCGGGCTAATTCAACAGGTTTTGACTAACCTCCTCCCTGGGCTAATTCAACAGGTTTTAACAAACCTCGTCCCCCTGGGCCAATTCAGCAGGTTTTGACTAACCTCCTCCCTGGGCTAATTCAACAGGTTTTAACTAACCTCTTCCCCGGGCTAATTCAACAGGTTTTGACTAACCTCCTCCCTGGGCTAATTCAACAGGTTTTAACTAACCTCTTCCCCGGGCTAATTCAACAGGTTTTGACTAACCTCCTCCCTGGGCTAATTCAACAGGTTTTAACAAACCTCGTCCCCCCGGGCCAATTCAGCAGGTTTTGACTAACCTCCTCCCTGGGCTAATTCAACAGGTTTTAACTAACCTCTTCCCCGGGCTAATTCAACAGGTTTTGACTAACCTCCTCCCTGGGCTAATTCAACAGGTTTTAACTAACCTCTTCCCCGGGCTAATTCAACAGGTTTTAACAAACCTCGTCCCCCCGGGCCAATTCAGCAGGTTTTGACTAACCTCCTCCCTGGGCTAATTCAACAGGTTTTAACTAACCTCTTCCCCAGGCCAATTCAGCAGGTTTTGACTAACCTCCTCCCCGGGCTAATTCAACAGGTTTTAACTAACCTCTTCCCCGGGCTAAGTCAACAGGTTTTGACTAACCTCCTCCCTGGGCTAATTCAACAGGTTTTAACTAACCTCTTCCCCGGGCTAATTCAACAGGTTTTAACTAACCTCGTCCCAGGGCTAATTCAACAGGTTTTAACTAACCTCTTCCCCGGGCCAATTCAGCAGGTTTTGACTAACCTCCTCCCTGGGCTAATTCAACAGGTTTTAACTAACCTCTTCCCCGGGCTAATTCAACAGGTTTTGACTAACCTCCTCCCTGGGCTAATTCAACAGGTTTTAACTAACCTCGTCCCCGGGCTAATTCAACAGGTTTTGACTAACCTTTTCCCTGGGCTAATTCAACAGGTTTTAACTAACCTCCTCCCCGGGCTAATTCAACAGGTTTTAACTAACCTCTTCCCCGGGCTAATTCAACAGGTTTTGACTAACCTCCTCCCTGGGCTAATTCAACAGGTTTTAACAAACCTCGTCCCCCCGGGCCAATTCAGCAGGTTTTGACTAACCTCCTCCCTGGGCTAATTCAACAGGTTTTAACTAACCTCTTCCCCGGGCTAATTCAACAGGTTTTAACTAACCTCCTCCCTGGGCTAATTCAACAGGTTTTAACTAACCTCTTCCCCGGGCTAATTCAACAGGTTTTAACTAACCTTTTCCCTGGGCTAATTCAACAGGTTTTAACTAACCTCTTCCCCGGGCTAATTCAACAGGTTTTGACTAACCTCCTCCCTGGGCTAATTCAACAGGTTTTAACAAACCTCGTCCCCCCGGGCCAATTCAGCAGGTTTTGACTAACCTCCTCCCTGGGCTAATTCAACAGGTTTTAACTAACCTCTTCCCCGGGCTAATTCAACAGGTTTTGACTAACCTCCTCCCTGGGCTAATTCAACAGGTTTTAACTAACCTCTTCCCCGGGCTAATTCAACAGGTTTTGACTAACCTCCTCCCTGGGCTAATTCAACAGGTTTTAACAAACCTCGTCCCCCCGGGCCAATTCAGCAGGTTTTGACTAACCTCCTCCCTGGGCTAATTCAACAGGTTTTAACTAACCTCTTCCCCGGGCTAATTCAACAGGTTTTGACTAACCTCCTCCCTGGGCTAATTCAACAGGTTTTAACTAACCTCTTCCCCGGGCTAATTCAACAGGTTTTAACAAACCTCGTCCCCCCGGGCCAATTCTGCAGGTTTTGACTAACCTCCTCCCTGGGCTAATTCAACAGGTTTTAACTAACCTCTTCCCCAGGCCAATTCAGCAGGTTTTGACTAACCTCCTCCCTGGGCTAATTCAACAGGTTTTAACTAACCTCTTCCCCGGGCTAATTCAACAGGTTTTAACTAACCTCCTCCCTGGGCTAATTCAACAGGTTTTAACTAACCTCCTCCCTGGGCTAATTCAACAGGTTTTGACTAACCTCCTCCCTGGGCTAATTCAACAGGTTTTAACTAACCTCGTCCCCGGGCTAATTCAACAGGTTTTGACTAACCTTTTCCCTGGGCTAATTCAACAGGTTTTAACTAACCTCCTCCCCGGGCTAATTCAACAGGTTTTAACTAACCTCTTCCCCGGGCTAATTCAACAGGTTTTGACTAACCTCCTCCCTGGGCTAATTCAACAGGTTTTAACAAACCTCGTCCCCCCGGGCCAATTCAGCAGGTTTTGACTAACTTCATCCTCGAGCTAATTCAACAGGTTTTGACTAACAACGTCCCAGGACTAATTCACAAATGTTTGACTAACCTCCTCCCAGGGCTAATTCATACATTTTTGACTAACAACGTCCCAGGACTAATTAATCAATTTTTGACTAACCTCGTCCCGTGTGCTAATTCATCAGGTTTTTTACTAACCTCACCCCCCCGGGCTAATTCGGCAGGTTTTGACTAATAATGTCCCAAGGCTAATTCAGCAGGTTTTGACTAATAATGTCCCAAGGCTAATTCATCAGGTTTTTTACTAACCTCACCCCCCCGGGCTAATTCAGCAGGTTTTGACTAATAATGTCCCAAGGCTAATTCAACAGGTTTTGACTAATAATGTCCCAGGGCTAATTCAGCAGGCTTTGACTAATAATGTCCCAAGGCTAATTCAACAGGTTTTGACTAATAATGTCCCAAGGCTAATTCAGCAGGTTTTGACTAATAATGTCCCAAGGCTAATTCAGCAGGTTTTTTACTAACCTCACCCCCCCCCCCCCCCCCCAGGCTAATTCAGCAGGTTTTGACTAATAATGTCCCAAGGCTAATTCATCAGGTTTTGACTAATAATGTCCCAGGGCTAATTCAGCAGGTTTTGACTAATAATGTCCCAAGGCTAATTCAGCAGGTTTTGACTAATAATGTCCCAGGGCTAATTCAGCAGGTTTTGACTAATAATGTCCCAAGGCTAATTCATCAGGTTTTGACTAAAAATGTCCCAGGGCTAATTCAGCAGGTTTTGACTAATAATGTCCCAGGGCTAATTCAGCAGGTTTTGACTAATAATGTCCCAGGGCTAATTCAGCAGGTTTTGACTAATAATGTCCCAAGGCTAATTCATCAGGTTTTGACTAAAAATGTCCCAGGGCTAATACAGCAGGTTTTGACTAATAATGTCCCAGGGCTAATTCAGCAGGTTTTGACTAATAATGTCCCAGGGCTAATTCAGCAGGTTTTGACTAATAATGTCCCAAGGCTAATTCATCAGGTTTTTTACTAACCTCACCCCCCCGGGCTAATTCAGCAGGTTTTGACTAATAATGTCCCAAGGCTAATTCAACAGGTTTTGACTAATAATGTCCCAAGGCTAATTCATCAGGTTTTTTACTAACTTCACCCCCCCCCCCCCCCCCCCCGGGCTAATTCAGCAGGTTTTGACTAATAATGTCCCAAGGCTAATTCAACAGGTTTTGACTAATAATGTCCCAAGGCTAATTCATCAGGTTTTTTACTAACCTCACCCCCCCGGGCTAATTCAGCAGGTTTTGACTAATAATGTCCCAAGGCTAATTCAACAGGTTTTGACTAATAATGTCCCAAGGCTAATTCATCAGGTTTTTTACTAACCTCACCCCCCCCCCCCCCCCCCCCCCGGGCTAATTCAGCAGGTTTTGACTAATAATGTCCCAAGGCTAATTCAACAGGTTTTGACTAATAATGTCCCAAGGCTAATTCAACAGGTTTTGACTAATAATGTCCCAGGGCTAATTCAACAGGTTTTGACTAATAATGTCCCAGGGCTAATTCAGCAGGTTTTGACTAATAATGTCCCAAGGCTAATTCATCAGGTTTTGACTAACCTCCTCCCAGGGCTAATTCATCAGGTTTTGACTAACCTCGTCCCAGGGCTAATTCAACAGGTTTTGACTAACCTCCTCCCCGGGCTAATTCAACAGGTTTTGACTAACCTCCTCCCCGGGCTAATTCAACAGGTTTTAACTAACCTCCTCCCCGGGCTAATTCAACAGGTTTTGACTAACCTCGTCCCAGGGCTAATTCAACAGGTTTTAACTAACCTCTTCCCCGGGCTAATTCAACAGGTTTTGACTAACCTCCTCCCCGGGCTAATTCAACAGGTTTTAACAAACCTCGTCCTCCGGCTAATTCAACAGGTTTTAACTAACCTCTTCCCAGGGCTAATTCATCAGGTTTTGACTAACCTCGTCCCAGGGCTAATTCAACAGGTTTTGACTAACAAAATCCCAGGGCTAATTCAACAGGTTTTGACTAACCTCGTCCCCGGGCTAATTCAACAGGTTTTGACTAACCTCGTCCCAGGGCTAATTCATCAGGTTTTGACTAACCTCGTCCCAGGGCTAATTCAACAGGTTTTAACTAACCTCTTCCCCGGGCTAATTCAACAGGTTTTGACTAACCTCGTCCCAGGGCTAATTCAACAGGTTTTAACTAACCTCTTCCCCGGGCTAATTCAACAGGTTTTGACTAACCTCGTCCCCGGGCTAATTCAACAGGTTTTGACTAACCTCCTCCCAGGGCTAATTCAACAGGTTTTGACTAACCTCGTCCCCGGGCTAATTCAACAGGTTTTGACTAACCTCGTCCCAGGGCTAATTCAACAGGTTTTGACTAACCTCGTCCCAGGGCTAATTCAACAGGTTTTAACTAACCTCCTCCCCGGGCTAATTCAACAGGTTTTGACTAACCTCCTTCCCGGGCTAATTCAACAGGTTTTGACTAACCTCGTCCCAGGGCTAATTCAACAGGTTTTGACTAACCTCGTCCCAGGGCTAATTCAAAAGGTTTTGACTAACCTCGTCCCCGTGGGCTAATTCAAAAGGTTTTGACTAACCTCGTCCCAGGGCTAATTCAACAGGTTTTGACTAACCTCGTCCCCGTGGGCTAATTCAAAAGGTTTTGACTAACCTCGTCCCCGTGGGCTTATTCAAAAGGTTTTGACTAACCTCGTCCCAGGGATAATTCAACAGGTTTTGACTAACCTCGTCCCAGGGCTAATTGACCAGGTTTTGACTAACCTCGTCCCAGGGCTAATTCAACAGATAGAGAGTCAGCTGGTGGATGACACTGGGTTTATTACAAAATAACAGTAGAGATTTAGCCTGGGTAGCAGAGACTGATTCTCAAACTAGTATAGATTTATTGTTTGGTCATTTGTAATCTTGACAAATACCCCACTTGAAACAAGGAGGGTAAAGGATAAAAACAGTGAGTGAATATAGGGAAAACCCAGAGTCCCTGTGAACCCCAAAGAATAGAGGTGCCTTGTTGTATTGAAAGGCTGAATGTATGACATCACAGAGAAATCCGGGGTCAAAGTACACTCCCTTTGTCTAATTGGCGGCTTCCTGTCTCAGAGTGTAGGTTTTGGCTCTAACACAAAGTCAGGGGACATTTATCACCCTCTGAATCACACTACTTGCTGAATCACTATTCCTATGAAGCACAATTAAATAAGGGGAGTTTTGGAATATTCCAGGAAACAACATTGAACACAAATACCAAGAATTGTAGACTTAATGGTATCAGTTCATCTAACACCAGCAATGAGAAGCACAACACAATAGTGTGTATTCTGTAGCCAGTGGAAGGCATGTTTCTCTTCTTTGTGACACCAGGCATGCAAAGAACTTTGCCCACCGTCCATCAAGTCCTGCATCCAGCTGATGCTATGGACTTTCATTCAGTCTTTACTAGGTTTAATATCACACCAACATATAGATTTGTTTGCAATAGAACATCATACAGGTATTCCCAGAACTCCAGATGTACCCTCATGAATGGCCAATCAAAACACAGCTAGACTTCACTGACACACCCCAATGACCATAATTTCAGTATGTCTGTGCCCACTCTTTCTCAGTCTGAGTGGTGCTGTTGTGTTGTTATACTGTACCTCACAGGATGTTGTAGTGAGTCCATCTGTGTGTCAACAGTTTAGAAACGCTAGGTGGTCTGTCTGTCCACACTGTGTAGTCTAGCAAGGTGGGGCTTTCCTCCATGATGTGTCATGTGTAATGGATTGGGCTCTGTTGTGTATGTGTGTGTATGTGTGTGTGTGTGTGTGTGTGTGTGTGTGTGTGTGTGTGTGTGTGTGTGTGTGTCTGTCTGTATGTCTGTGTCTGTATGTCTGTGTCTGTATGTCTGTGTCTGTATGTCTGTGTCTGTATGTCTGTGTCTGTATGTCTGTGTCTGTGTCTGTGTCTGTGTCTGTGTGTGTGTGTGTGTGTGTGCGCGTGTGTGCGTGTGTGCGTCTGTGTGTATATAAGCTAATCAAGAAAGGGTAATATGTGTGGCTGGTTTTTGTGGGAGGGTGTTTGACATCACATTGTGTAATGTAGTGGGCATGTGTGTCTTGACTGGCTGACTCACATGGTGGTAATGCTGTGTAATCACCATGGTTACCCAGCTCCTGATCCACCAGCAGCAGACAACGGGACTGCCACTGATTATGGCTCTCTCCTTCGCATGCAACAGAAGGAGACTGAAAACATCCCCTTACAGATGTAGGATCTTAATTTGAGCCAGTTTGTTAGAGCAGGAAAATAATCCTGCAGCAAGAGGAAATGTGAATTATTATGTGGATTTATATAATGGACATTTATTTTATAGGGATTGATACATTTTTCGTAAGGGGAAATCAAGTCTAACATTCTAAAGTCGAAATTACAATTTTTAGAAGCCTTTTTAAACCTCGAACACACTACAAGTTTGTATTTCCTGCTGTGCAGGAAAATTCTCTGCGACAAAAGAGTGATCAGCACTTTGAGATATCAGCTGAAATAAATGTTATTTTATTTTATTTGATCAAATTAAGACCCTACATGTCTGCACTTTGCCCCTCAGGGTTAAGGTGCTTATTATACATTCCACCCTAAGATGAACTGTGATGATGTTGGTAGAGTATGTGTTTACCTTCCACACCTGTAGAAAAAAACTAACTCTGCTTACAGATCATGTTACTCTAATTGTCTTGTTGTGAATGTATGGTACTGTATCTAACTATTTCCTGACAATGGCATTACAGTAGTTGCCATTAATGAAGTAATTTAGATCTTCACACCATTGTAAGTAATTATTTGTAATATGTATGTGTGTGTGTGTGTGTGTGTGTGTGTGTGTGTGTGTGTGTGTGTGTGTGTGTGTGTGTGTGTGTTTCCCCCCAGGTTGCTGGTTGGTTCTCCCTGGAGTGGATACAACCAGGACAGGAAAGGAGACGTCTACAAGTGTGAGATAAGAGGGGCCAGTTCAGGATGTCAGAGACTCAACCTGCAAAGTATGACAGCTCCAGCTATTTTCTATAACCAACTCTTATTCTTTTAGCAATCCTTGTGTGACTCGTGTAGTGTTATCTTGTGTTTTACCATAGCATTCCTTTAAATCTCTTTGAATCCTGTCAAATCTGCCTGTCAGTCAGAATTATGGCCACAGAAGTTAGGATGGGATTTTGTTCAGAGTTGAGAGTTCTCATTGAACTCTGTGCTCATTTTGTTTTTTAATGAATGATAGTAAACGTCTGTAAATACACCATGAGAATGTATTTAATAACACTTTAAAGTGTTTTTCTTATTACAGCATAGTTATTCCTGTAAGTACAGTGTACTAACTGTTCTTCCTCTCCTGTTACAGATTCAGTCAGCATATCAACAGTGAGTAATGTCAATGTCAACATGAGCCTGGGGCTGACCCTAACCCGTACAGCTACAGCAGATACATTTATGGTAAGCAGATTTTACATCACTACTTCTGTACAGTTGTAGAACTACCCTAACCCTAGCTACCCTGACCCAAGCTACCCTAACCCTAGCTACCCTAACCCAAGATATCCTAACCCTAGATACCCTAGCTACCCTAACCCTTGCTACCCTAACCCAAGCTACCATAACCCTAGCTACCCTAACCCTAGCTACCCTAACCCTAGATACCCTAACCCGAGCTACCCTAACCCTAGCTACCCTAACCCAAGATACCCTAACCCTAGATACCCTAGCTACCCTAACCCTTGCTACCCTAACCCGAGCTACCCTAACCCTAGATACCCTAACCCGAGCTACCCTAACCCTAGATACCCTAGCTACCCTAACCCTAGATTCCCTAGATACCCTAGCTACCCTAACCCTAGATACCCTAGCTACCCTAACCTCAGCGACCCTAACCCTAGATACCCTAGATATCCTAGCTACCCTAACCCTAGCTACCCTAACCCTAGATACCCTAACCCTAACCATAGCTACCATAACCCATAGCTACCATAACCCTAGATACCCTAATCCTAGCTACCCTAATCCTAGCTACCCTACCCCTAGATACCCTAACCATAGATACTCTAACCCTAGATACCCTAGCTACCCTAACCCTAACCCTAGCTACCCTAACCCTAGATACCCTAACCCTAGCTAACCTAACTCTAACTATAGCTACCATAACCCATATCTACCATAACCCTAGATACCCTAGAAACCCTAACTACCCTAAACCTAGATACCCTAGATACCTTAACCCTAGATACCCTAGCTACCCTAACCCTAACCATAGCTACCATAACCCATACCTACCATAACCCTAGATACCATAGAAACCCTAACTACCCTAAACCTAGAAACCCTAACCCTAGATACCCTAACCCTAGATACCCTAACCCTAACCCTAGATACCCTAACCCTAGATACCCTAACCCTAGATAACATAACCCTAGATATCCTAACCCTAGCTACCATAACCCTAGCTACCCTAACCCTAAATACCCTAGATACCCTAAGCCTAGATACCCTAAGCCTAGCTAACCTAACCCTAGCTACCATAACCCTAGCTACCCTAACCCTAGATACCCTAGATACCCTAGATACCCTAAGCCTAGATACCCTAAACCTAGCTAACCTAACCCTATCTACCCTAACCCTGGATACCCTAGATATCCTAAGCCTAGCTAACCTAACCCTAGCTACCATACCCCTAGATACCTTAATCCTAGCTACCCTAATCATAGCTACCCTAAACCGTGATATCCTAGCTACCCTAATCCTAGCTACCCTAAACTGAGATACCCTAGATATCCTAAGCCTAGCTAACCTAACCCTAGATACCCTAACCCTAAATAACTTAACCATAACTATCCTAATCCTAGCTACCCTAACCCTAGATACCCTTGTTACCCTAGCTACCCTAACCCTAGATACCCTAAACTGAGATACCCTAGATACCCTAACCCTAGCCTGCACGGTCACAAAGGAAAAATGTATTCATGGTAAGCAGATTTAACCTATATCTGATTATACAGTTGGAAAACTCCTAGACGATCTGTTTGGGATTGGCTGATAGCCTAAAGGTTGTTTTGGATGTTTTACCGTCTGTCTCATGCGTCTTCTTTTCCTGGTAGACATGTGGACCTCTGTGGGCTCAGAAATGTGGCAGTCAATATTACTACCCAGGGATCTGTGCAGAAGTCAGCCCTCTCTTCAACCCCCTGTCTTCATTCTCACCTGCCCTTCAGAGTAAGAGTCCACAATCATTTTTACATGTGTATCCTTAGAATTAGAATTCTGTATTGTTTTCACCTTTGATTAAAAGTACAAATTAAGTCCTACTGTATATCATATTTAACACCCCTTTGTAATTGGAGTTATACATGGCTACCGTCTTTCCAGCTTGTGGGGGTCCCATGGATATTGCTATTGTCTTGGATGGCTCTAACAGTATATATCCCTGGCCACCAGTTGTGGCTTTCCTCAAGAAACTGTTGGAGAACTTGGATATTGGACCTGACAATACTCAGGTAAGTGGGATCACAGTTATCAGTGTACTGTTCATAATTTCTGTACAACATAATTTCTGTACATAATTTCTACCTGGGCTCAGGTAGAATGAAATGCCACGACTGACATTTATTTATAGGAATTGTCAAAAGCCGGATGCAATCGACAATGCAGCTTTTAAAGGCAATGTTCCTGCGTTCTAGATCTCATTCAAGATAAACCATGCATATTTCGTCTCATTTTGAAATTGCCTTTAAAAGCCGCATTGCCGACAACCCACTGTCGGATTGAATCCTGACCCAAGTAAATGACATGCATTTGTCCCTATCAGTTTGTTTGTTGACTTTATGTTTTTGCTTTCAGGTAAGTATTATACAGTACGCGGTTGATCCGGATTTTGAATTCTATCTGAACTCCTACAAAACCAAAGACTCAATCATTGCGGCCGCAGCGAACATACCCCAGAAGTCAGGCCTGGAGACTAACACCTTCCGGGCCATTGAATTTGCCAGGTGCGTCTCAGTGAGCAACACTTTCCCTGCCTGCAATGCCAACATTCTCAGCAATTTCCTCTTGTTTTCTGGTAGTCAATGGGTCCTTAAGTGACCGTGACCTCATGTATTCTAAATAAACATATCCTGCCTCTGTTGACTCAACATATTTATAAAAAGACTTGAACAAAAGGATTAGAACCTCTATTTGCAAACTGAAAACCCCCCAAAGAGGGGGTTAGAATGGAACACTTGAATAGAATAGAAAGGAATACAACACTTGGAAGAATGGAATTCAATGGAATCCAACACAATAAAATGTGTTCAGAACAAGCGTTTTAGAAGCTATGCTTATTGCTATTGACTTGGGTTTGAGATGGATGTTGCTGTTTGACACCTATTGAGTGTGCATCTCAGACGGCAGGCGTTCCTGCCTACGAACGGTGCCCGACCTGGAGCCAGCAAGGTGATGGTGGTGGTGACGGATGGAGAGTCTCACGACAAGGGCCTCAAAGACGACGTCATCGGCAAGTGTGAGCAGGAGAAGATCACCCGGTTTGGTATTGCTGTAAGTTAATATCACATTTAGCTTGACGTTTATATATCTAGGTTTGTCTCTCTTTAGCAAAGGGCACATAGGTATACATACGTATACACAGTGTTGAGTGTGAGGTATTAACATTTACTGTTTGATCCCTTTATAACATGACATGTTTATGTTTGATTAATCGTCCCTTTCATTCTAATATAAATCGCTTTAAGATGTATTATTTATTATGTTTCTAGGTCCTCGGGTATTACATAAGGAATGACATCGACACTAAAAACCTGATTGCTGAGATCAAGTCCATCGCCAGTACCCCGACAGACAGGTACTTCTTTAATGTGTCAGCTGAGGAAGCTCTGCTTGAGATCGCTGGAACTCTGGGAGACAGAATCTTCAATATAGAGGGTACACTACCGTTTTCTAAAGTCATTTATTCCGATTTTTTTTATAGAGGTCAAATTTGTATCCATATTGAAAAAATATCGACCTATATACATTCCAGCAATATGAATGGACCTTGAAGACATGTTATCTTTTAAGAAGGTAGCAGTCTTACTCTGTACAGGACAGTAAACAAAGCCACTAATCTTTTCATTGTGTGTTGTCTCGAGAGACAGGTACTGGGAAAGGGGGTGATTTTCAGATGGAGATGTCCCAAGTGGGCTTCAGTGCCCACCAAACCAAGAAGCAGGTATGTATGGGCTATGGATACTATCACACAAACCTCCACATGTATTTCCAACCTGTAAGCCACTATTCAGCATGTTTAAACAGGCCATTCTCTCCCACTTGTTCTAGAATATGATGATGCTGGGTGCAGTGGGGGCCTATGGCTGGAGTGGTACTGTGGTTCACTACACTCCTCAGAAATCAGACATCTTCCCCAAGACGGCCTTCGAGAACATTCTAGAGGACAGAAACCACAGTTCACTATTAGGTATGTGAGTTTGATATGTTTTCCAAGTCAATATTTGCTCCTTTATCTTAATTTTAAGCGGTGCTATTTTATTGTTGGTTTATCATACAGCACCAAGCCATTCTTACGCCTCTTGATTTTCCAACAATTTCTAAGCCAATTTGAATGTTTATTGGAGCTCAAACTAAATATATCTTGATTTACAGTGTGACTGGTAGTAAAACCTCTAGTACTGGATATTGTTACAGATCAGTCCATAATGTTCTGTTTGGCTGTTCGGTTCAGGCTACTCTGTGACAACGCTGAATGATGGCAGCACGGAGTACTACGTGGCTGGCGCTCCTCGGTCCAACCACACTGGACAGGTCATAGTGTACATCATCAACAGCAAGGGACAACCCACCGTCATAGACTCCCAGAGAGGAGATCAGGTATTAGGGTGGGACTGGCTGACAGAGAAGAGCATGTACCTTTTTTTCTGGTGGTAGATGTCATAGCTTTCTATTATCTCTGTTCTCTCTAGTATCTCTGTTCTCTCTAGTATCTATGTGTGATCTATCATATCTGACTTGTTAATGTTGTTATCCTTTGTTTCTGCTCACTGGCTCTGAAGATACTGTGTGTTCCATGTGCTTTCTATTCTGTAGATAGGCTCCTACTATGGCAGTGTACTCTGTCCTCTGGATGTGGATAAAGATGGTGTGTCTGATATACTGCTGGTCGGCGCTCCCATGTTCATGAATGAACAGAAGAAGGAGACTGGGAAGGTCTATCTCCTCTCTTTCACCAAGGTAAGCCACACATACTGCACTCTACTGCACTGTGCTGTATTCTACTGTACTGTACTCTACTGTACTGTACTCTACTGTACTGTACTCTACTGTGCTGTACTCTACTGTGCTGTACTCTACTGTGCAGTATTGTACTGTACTCTACTGTACTGTAACCTACTGTAGTCTACTGTACTGTATTGTACTGTACTCTACTGTACTCTACTGCAACCTACTGTACTCTACTGTACTGTAACCTACTGTAGTCTACTGTACTGTACTCTACTGTACTGTAACCTACTGTAGTCTACTGTACTGTACTCTACAGTACTGTAACTTACTGTAGTCTACTCTACTGTACTCTACTGTACTGTTACCTACTGTAGTCTATTGTACTGTATTGTACTGTACTCTACTGTACTCTACTGTACTGTAATCTACTATAGTCTACTGTACTGTACTTTGAGATACTCTGAGATATCTACTGCAGCCCTCATCCTCCACATACAACACCCGTTCTGCCAGTCACATTCTGTTAAAGGTCCCCAAAGCACACACATCCCTGGGTCACTCGTCTTTTCAGTTCGCTGCAGCTAGCGACTGGAACAAGCTGCAACAAACACTCAAACTGGACAGTTTTATCTCAAACTCTTCATTCAATAACTCAATCATAGACACTCTTACTGACAGTTGTGGCTGCTTTGCATGATGTATTGTTGTCTCTACCTCCTTGCCCTTTGTGCTGTTCTCTGTGCCCAACAATGTTTGTACCCTGTTTTGTGCTGCTACCATGTTGTGCTGCTGCCATGTTGTGTTGCTAACATGTTGTTGTCATGTTGTGTTGCTACCATGCTGTGTTGTCATGTGTTGCTGTCATGCTATGTTGTTGTCTTAGATCTCTCTTTATGTAGTGTTGTCTCTCTTGTCGTGATGTGTGTTTTGTCCTATATATTTTATTTATTTATTTTATTTTATCCCAGCCCCCTTCCCCGCAGGAAGCCTTTTGCCTTTTGGTAGGCCGTCATTGTAAATAAGAATTTGTTCTTAACTGACTTGCCTAGTTAAATAAAGGTTCAATCAATGTTTTTTTTATACTGTACTCTACTATACCGTAACCTACTACAGTCTACTATATGTACTGTACTGTACTATACTGTACTCTACTCTACGGTACTGTAGCCTACTGCAGTCTACTATATGTACTGTACTCTACTCTACTATACTGTACTCTACGGTACTGTAACCTACTGCAGTCTACTATATGTACTGTACTCTACTCTACGGTACTGTACTCTACTCTACGGTACTGTAACCTACTATATGTACTGTACTATACTCTATGGTACTATACTCTACGGTACTGTACTCTACTCTACGGTACTATACTCTACGGTACTGTAACCTACTGCAGACTACTATATGTACTGTACTCTACTCTACGGTACTGTAACCTACTGCAGTCTACTATATGTACTGTACTCTACTCTACTATACTGTACTCTACGGTACTGTAACCTACTATATGTACTGTACTCTACTCTACTATACTCTACTCTACTCTACGGTACTGTAACCTACTGCAGTCTACTGTATGTACTGTACTCTACTCTACGGTACTGTACTCTACTCTACGGTACTGTAACCTACTATATGTACTGTACTCTACTCTACTATACTCTACTCTACTCTACGGTACTGTAACCTACTGCAGTCTACTGTATGTACTGTACTCTACTATACTGTACTCTACTCTACGGGACTGTAACCTACTGCAGTCTACTGTATGTACTGTACTCTATGGTACTGTACTCTACTCTACAGGACTGTAACCTACTGCAGTCTACTGTATGTACTGTACTCTATGGTACTGTACTCTACTCTACGGTACTGTAACCTACTGCAGACTACTATATGTACTGTACTCTACTCTACGGTACTGTACTCTACTCTACGGTACTGTAACCTACTCCCAAAGCTTTCTCATGACAATGCCCGGCACATCTTCCTAAAGCCTTTCATGTCTTTTTCATCTCTCTAATGCTTTCCCTTTGGTCTCCACACCACAACTTCTGAGCACAGTGGTTCAGGACATTCTGAAAGAGATCATCCTAAGCACACTTACAATATATTCAATATGAATGATTTTGCATTGGTGTTTCTAGGGCATCCTAAGTGACCAGGGGATCCTGAGGGGTCCGTCCCCGGTGGACAACGCTCGTTTTGGGATGTCCATCTCAGCGGTGCCTGACCTCAACATGGATGGTTACAGTGATGTAGTGGTGGGAGCCCCGCTGGAAGACAACAACAGGGGGGTCATTTATGTCTTCAACGGGGACAAGAAGAAACTGAGGACACAGTGTTCTCAGGTAGCGATAGGACTCAACACTGTCCTCTGAATACAGACCTGCTGATGATGCAGATGGTGCTCAGGCTGTTAGAAATCAGTCAACAGGAGCATTGGATGTGAGATCCAGTTGTGAGATCATCTTTTATCCTGTTCATTTCAGAGAATCCTGGGCTCCAAGCTGGACCCTGCATTGAAGTATTTTGGGCGGTCCCTAGACGCCAACTCTGACCTAAACGATGACACCATCCCAGATGTATCAGTGGGGGCTTATGGGAAGGTGGTCCAGCTCTGGTGAGATTTGCTAGTTTCTTCTCTTTTCTTTGTATTAACCCTGTTCCCCCCCCAACTATAGCATTTTGTTTCCCACAATTCCAACACGTCCCACTCAAGTTGCCTGCTGTTCTTAGCAGCTGGCCAACTTATTTTGGGTGAAAGTAACTCTAAACCAAACCAATGGAATTACAGTAGGTTGTGAGAGAAACATCCAATACTTGTCTCCTCAAGTTTTAGTTGACTGAGGGAGATGTGCTGTCTCATGGACAGCTTGCTATTAACAGTGTAAACTAATTGAGTGTTGTTATCTCGTCCCACTCCATATGAAGAGCAGAACAGCTAGCTGAAATACAATAATGTCCATTCCCCACTGGGTCTGACACTGCTGCTAACCACTTCTACATAGCTGTTGATGTCCATTATATCATTATTTAAAGAATGAATCAACCAGTCAGTCAACCAATTAACCAATCAATGAACCAATAAAGGAATGAATCAATCAACCAATCTAAAGTCGACTCCTACAGTATGACTTAATGATTAGGATTATGACAAGAAATCTCAGTAGACTGTTCCTCTCCCAGGTCGCGAGGTCTGGCCGTGGTGACAGCGAGGGCGACCTTTAACCCTGACAAGGTCAACATCCTGAGTAAGACGTGCAGGGTCAGTGGGAGGCTGGTGTCCTGCTTCAATACCACTGTCTGTTTCAGTGCAACCTTCAGGCCCAAGATACCTGTAGGACCTGTGGGTAAGCCCTGCTTTCCTGCGTCAATCTATCTCTCTCTCATTCTCCTTCTCTTCCACTTCCTCTCTCTCCCCCTCTCCACAGTCACTGTCATATCAGTGGCCCCGTTCAGTATTACAGGGGCTTCTCACATCATAGCAATGGTCTTAGCGCCCTCTAATTGTGTCTTGTTGCCTCTGTTACGTCTCACCTCAGCTCTCAGGTACAACCTGACCCTGGATGCTGATCTCCAGTCGTCTCGTGTCACCTCCAGAGGTCATTTCAGTAACTCGGAGAGAGTCCTGCAGAAAGACATCCGGGTTTCCACCAGCGAGCTCTGTGACACCTATGAGGTTTTTGTTCAGGTAAAGATAGATAATATGAAATGATGGTTTGCTGAATGAAGTGTGTCTGGTTTTCCTCCTTCATCAGTTCTTATTGAATGACTGTGTTCATTTTGAATGGAGGAAGCATCCTTTCAACACTTAAAGGGGCAATCCGCAGTTGAAACAATAACAAAGCATAACCACTCTCAAATTCATAGCTGGAGCTATGGATGCAAGGACTGACCAATCCATGATATAACAATTATAGTTTTAACCATGTTTTGAGGCTATACAGTTGTTGTTCACATTTACATTGTTTAGAAACATTGGAGTAAAACAAGCTTATGTTTAACCTCTCTGGGATATTCGGGACGGTAGCGTCCCATCCCACCAACAGCCAGTGAAAGTGCAGGGCGCCAAATTAAAATTCCTCAAGCATACAAGTATTTTACACCATTTTAAAGATAACATTCTCGTTAATCCAGCCACAGTGTCTGATTTCAAAAAGGCTTTACAGCGAAAGCACTACAAACGATTATGTTAGGTCACTACCAAGTCACAGAAAAACACAGCCATTTTTCCAGCCAAAGAGAGGAGTCACAAAAAGCTGAAATATAGATCAAATTAATCACTAACCTTTGATGATCTTCATCAGATGACTTGTTACACAATACATGTATGTTTTGTTCAATAAAGTGCATATTTATATCCAAAAATCTAATTTTACATTTGCGTGTTATGTTCAGTAGTTCCAAAACATGCAATGATTTTGCAGAGAGCCACATCAATTCACAGAAATACTCATAATAAACATTGATAAAAAATACAACTATTATATATGGAACTTCTGATAAACTTCTCCTTAATGCAACCGCTGTGTCAGATTTTTAAAAAAACTTTACGGAAAAAGCACAACATGCAATAATCTGAGTACGGCGCTCAGAGACCAAAACAGCCAAAGAGATATCCGCTATGTTGTGTAGTCAACATTAGTCAGAAATAGCATTATAAATATTCACTTACCTTTGATGATCTTCATCAGAATGCACTCTCAGGAATCCCAGTTCCACAATAAATGTTTGATTTGTTCGATAAAGTTCATAATTTATGTCCAAATACCTTCATTTGTTAGGGCGTTTGGTAAACAAATTCAAACACGCGTGCAAGTCCAGCCGAAAGGTCGAACGAAAAGTCAAAAAAGTTATATTACAGGTCGTAGAAACATGTCAAACTAAGTATAGGATCAATCTTTAGGATGTTTTTAACATAAATCTTCAATAATGTTCCAACCGGAGGATTCCTTTGTCTATAGAAAAGCAATGGAACGTGAGGTAACTCTCACATGACCGCGCGTCACGAGCTCGTGCCTCTCTGCCGGACTCATTCCCCTCTCAATCGGCCCCACTTCACAGTAGAAGCATCAAACAAGGTTCTAAAGACTGTTGACATCTAGTGGAAGCCTTAGGAAGTGCAACATGACCAATATCCCACTGTAACTTCAATAGGGAATAAGTTGAAAAACGTCAATTTTTTCTCAGGTTTTTGCCTGCCATTTGAGTTCTATTATACTCACAGACATCATTCAAACAGTTTTAGAAACTTCAGAGTGTTTTCTATCCAAATATACTAATTATATGCATATTCTAGCTTTTATGGCTGAGTAGCAGACAGTTTACTCTGGGCAACTTATTCTTCCAAGCTACTCAATACTGCCCAGTCACCAAGAAGTTAAGGTACTGATGGGGTACGACAGTTGAACTAAGCTCATGAGGCATTTCTAAGTTATATTCTTCAAGAATCAATTGGTACATGTCATTAATATATCAATCTCTTTAAAAATAAATATATTATTATTTGAGGAACATTGCCAAGACTAATATTTACATGTAGGTATAAACATTAAAAGGGATATAAAGTACACTACATTGCTGTATTCTCATGTGGTTTTCCTTATACAATTCCAAAAATGTTACTAAGTTCGGATCCTGTAGAGAATTAGCTATGTACAGTATGTAACTAAAATGTTACTAAGTTCGGATCCTGTAGAGAATTAGCTATGTACAGTATGTAACTAAAATGTTACTAAGTTCGGATCCTGTAGAGAATTAGCTATGTATAGTATGTAACTAAAATGTTACTAAGTTCTGATCCTGTAGAGAATTAGCTATGTATAGTATGTAACTAAAATGTTACTAAGTTCTGATCCTGTAGAGAATTAGCTATGTACAGTATGTAACTAAAATGTTGCACAATGTTTGTTGTGTTGCACATGTTCCCAGTCAAATGAATCAAACAAATCAAATAAATCCTATCTTATTGTCTGACAGGAGGCCCCTGACTTTGTGAGCTCCATCGGTCTGCGTGTGGACATCGCTCTGCATGACCCAGACTCCAGTCCTGTTCTAGATGTCCTCCGTCCTACTTCATGGGAGTTCTTTGTGAGTTTCAATAATATGTGATAGAGTATACAGTTCCAGTATAAAGTTTGGACACTCCTACTCATTCCAGGGTTTTTCTTTATTTTATTGTTTTACTATTTTCTACATTGTAGAATAATAGTGAAGAAATAACACATATGGAATAATGTAGTAAACAAAAAAGTGTTAAACAAATCAAAACATTTTATATTTGAGATTCTTCAAAGTTGCCACCCTGTGCCTTGATGACAGCTTTGCACGCTATTGGCAGTTGCTTAAATGTCTATTGATGGTAGTATCTGTGCTTTATGTGTTAGTGCAGGGATAGGGTTAGGGTTAGGGTTAGGGATAGGGATAGGGTTAGGGATAGTGTTAGGGTTAAGGTTGTGGTTGAGGCTAGGGTTAGGGTTGTGGTTAAGGCTAGGGCTAGGGTTAGGGTTAGGGATAGTGTTAGGGTTGTGGTTGAGGGTTAGGGATAGTGTTAGGGTTGTGGTTGAGGCTAGGGTTAGGGTTAGGGTTAGCGTTATGGCTAGGGTTAGGGCTAGGGATAGTGTTAGGGTTAGGGTTGTGGTTGAGGCTAGGGTTAGGGTTAGGTTTAGAGCTAGGGTTAGGATTAGTGTTAGGGTTAGGGTTGTGGTTGAGGCTAGGGTTAGGGTTGTGGTTAAGGGTTAGGGCTAGGGTTGTGGTTGAGGCTAGGGTTAGGGTTGTGGTTGTGGTTGAGGCTAGGTTTAGGGCTAGGGTCGTGGTTGAGGCTAGGGTTAGGGCTAAAGTTGTGGTTATGTCTAGGGTTAGGGCTAGGGTTGTGGTTGAGTCTAGGTTCAGGGCTAGGGTTGTGGTTGAGGCTAGGGTTAGGGCTAAGGTTGTGGTTGAGGCTAGGGTTAGGGTTAGGGTTGTGGTTGAGGCTAGGGTTAGGGTTGTGGTTGGGGCTAGGGTTAGGGCTAGGGTTGTGGTTGAGGCTAGGGTTAGGGCTAGGGTTGTGGTTGAGGCTAGGGTTAGGGTTGTGGTTAAGGCTAGGGTTAGGGCTAGGGTTGTGGTTGAGGCTAGGGTTAGGGCTAGGGTTGTGGTTTAGGCTAGGGTTAGGGTTGTGGTTGAGGCTAGGGTTAGGGTTGTGGTTAAGGCTAGGGTTAGGGCTAGGGTTGTGGTTGAGGCTAGGGTTAGGGCTAGGGTTGTGGTTTAGGCTAGGGTTAGGGTTGTGGTTGAGGCTAGGGTTAGGGTTGTGGTTGGGGCTAGGGTTAGGGCTAGGGTTGTGGTTGAGGCTAGGGTTAGGGTTGTGGTTGTGGTTGAGGCTAGGTTTAGGGCTAGGTTTGTGGTTGAGGCTGGGGTTAGGGTTGTGGTTGAGGATAGGGTTAGGGCTAGGGTTGTGGTTGAGGCTGGGGTTAGGGTTGTGGTTGAGGTTGAGGCTAGGGCTAGGGTTAGGGTTAGGGTTAGGGTTAGGGTTAGGGTTAGGGGTAGGGTTAGGGTTGTGGTTGAGGCTGGGGTTAGAGTTGTGGTTGAGGATAGGGTTAGGGCTAGGGTTGTGGTTGAGGCTGGGGTTAGGGTTGGGGTTGAGGTTGAGGCTAGGGCTAGGGTTAGGGTTAGGGCTAGGGTTAGGGCTAGGATTAGGGTTGTGGTTGAGGCTGGGGTTAGAGTTGAACTGGGATGTAGAACTGGGATAGGGCACCTCCACATCTGAATTCCCAGTTCAACCCTTAAACAGAGTGTCATGTCTCTCTTAACACAGATCCCATTCTCCAAAGACTGTGGCTCTGATGAGCTGTGTGAGAGTGACCTGCTCTTGAACGTCAAGAAAGGAGAGATGATTCCCAGGTGAGATCTGACACTCTCAATCCAGCATAATAAATCCATACTGAACACGGCGCTCAGTGGTGCAGGCCACCTTAAACCTAAATCAATTCAATTCAAATGGCCTTTATTGGCATAGCGGAAACAAATGTTTACATTGCCAATGCTTGTGAAACACAACAAACAAAAGTGAAATAAACAATCAGAAATTAACACTCCCTATAAGATCTCATGAATAGCAAACACAGTATTCCAAAATGTTTGTCTGTGGGACCGGAAAAATAAGTAATTTTCTGTTCTGCTTTAGTGAGAATAAACTTCCTCTATCAAGCCTTGCTGGATAAAGAAAATAAATTCAGATAGTTTCATAAGTTGAAAGACAGAGGCCATGATTCAAACACACCACAATGTAGCAACATTGCACTGAACTTGACTTTTAAAATCAATTTCCCTGACGTGATAGCATTGACAGTAAACACTATGGATGTCGGCTCAAACATAATTACCTTTAACAGTTAAGTGCAGTGCGATTTGTTTGAATCCCAGCGAGTCATTAACAGACACACAGTACAGACCCACAGTACAGACACACAGTACAGACAGACAGACAGACAGACAGACAGACAGACAGACAGACAGACAGACAGACAGACAGACAGACAGACAGACAGGCAGACATTACAGACCAGACAGACAGACATTACAGACACACAGTACAGACAGACAGTACAGACAGACAGACAGACAGACCAGACAGACAGACATTACAGACCAGACAAACATTACAGACAGACAGACATTACAGACCAAACAGACAGACATTACAGACCAGACAGACATACATTACAGACCAGACATTATAGACAGACATTACAGACAGACAGACATTACAGACCATACAGACATTACAGACAGACATTACAGACCAGACAGACAGACATTACAGACCAGACAGACATTACAGACCAGACATACAGACAGCACAGACATTACAGACAGACATTACAGACCAGACAGACATGACAGACATTACAGACAGACAGACATTACATACTGACAGGCATTACAGACCAGACAGACAGACATTACAGGCCAGACAGTCCCACCCCATCATAATATAGTGTCTTCATTACAAAGCACTGAAACAGTCTCACCCCATCATAATATAGTGTCTTCATTACAAAGCACTAAAACAGTCTCACCCCATCATAACATAGTGTCTTCATTACAGTCTCACCCCATCATAATATAGTGTCTTCATTACAGTCTCACCCCATCATAATATAGTGTCTTCATTACAATCCCATCCCATCATAATATAGTGTCTTCATTACAATCTCATCCTATCATAATATAGTGTCTTCATTACAATCTCACCCCATCATAACATAGTGTCTTCATTACAAAGCACTGAAACAGTCTCACCCTATCGTAATATAGTGTCTTCATTACAATCTCACCCCATCATAATATAGTGTCTTCATTACAGTCTCACCCCATCATAATATAGTGTCTTCATTACAATCTCACCCCATCATAATATAGTGTCTTCATTACAAAGCACTGAAACAGTCTCACCCTATCATAATATAGTGTCTTCATTACAATCTCACCCCATCATAATATAGTGTCTTCATTACAGTCTCACCCCATCATAACATAGTGTCTTCATTACAGTCTCACCCCATCATAATATAGTGTCTTCATTACAATCTCACCCCATCATAATATAGTGTCTTCATTACAATCTCACCCCATCATAACATAGTGTCTTCATTACAGTCTCACCCCATCATAATATAGTGTCTTCATTACAATCTCACCCCATCATAATATAGTGTCTTCATTACAATCTCACCCCATCATAATATAGTGTCTTCATTACAATCTCACCCCATCATAATATAGTGTCTTCATTACAATCTCACCCCATCATAATATAGTGTCTTCATTACAATCTCATCCCATCATAACATAGTGTCTTCATTACAGTCTCACCCCATCATAATATAGTGTCTTCATTACAGTCTCACCCCATCATAATATAGTGTCTTCATTACAATCTCACCCCATCATAATATAGTGTCTTCATTACAATCTCACCCCATCATAATATAGTGTCTTCATTACAATCTCACCCCATCATAATATAGTGTCTTCATTACAATCTCACCCCATCATAATATAGTGTCTTCATTACAAAGCACTGAAACAGTCTCACCCCATCATAATATAGTGTCTTCATTACAATCTCACCCCATCATAATATAGTGTCTTCATTACAATCTCACCCCATCATAATATAGTGTCTTCATTACAATCCCACCCCATCATAACATAGTGTCTTCATTACAATCTCACCCCATCATAACATAGTGTCTTCATTACAATCTCATCCCATCATAACATAGTGTCTTCATTACAGTCTCACCCTATCATAACATAGTGTCTTCATTACAATCTCATCCCATCATAACATAGTGTCTTCATTACAGTCTCACCCTATCATAATATAGTGTCTTCATTACAATCTCACCCTATCATAACATAGTGTCTTCATTACAATCTCATCCCATCATAACATAGTGTCTTCATTACAGTCTCACCCCATCATAATATAGTGTCTTCATTACAGTCTCACCCCATCATAACATAGTGTCTTCATTACAATCTCATCCCATCATAACATAGTGTCTTCATTACAGTCTCACCCCATCATAATATAGTGTCTTCATTACAATCTCACCCCATCATAATATAGTGTCTTCATTACAGTCTCACCCCATCATAATATAGTGTCTTCATTACAAACCACTGAAACAGTCCCACCCCATCATAATATAGTGTCTTCATTACAAAGCACTGGAACAGTCTCACCCCATCATAATATAGTGTCTTCATTACAAAGCACTGGAACAGTCTCACCCCATCATAATATAGTGTCTTCATTACAATCTCACCCCATCATAATATAGTGTCTTCATTACAATCCCACCCCATCATAATATAGTGTCTTCATTACAATCCCACCCCATCATAATATAGTGTCTTCATTACAATCCCACCCCATCATAATATAGTGTCTTCATTACAATCTCATCCCATCATAATATAGTGTCTTCATTACAATCTCACCCCATCATAATATAGTGTCTTCATTACAATCTCATCCCATCATAATATAGTGTCTTCATTACAATCTCACCCCATCATAATACAGTGTCTTCATTACAATCTCACCCCATCATAATATAGTGTCTTCATTACAATCTCACCCCATCATAATATAGTGTCTTCATTACAATCTCATCCCTTCATAATATAGTGTCTTCATTACAATCTCACCCCATCATAATACAGTGTCTTCATTACAATCCCACCCCATCATAATATAGTGTCTTCATTACAATCTCACCCCATCATAATACAGTGTCTTCATTACAATCTCACCCCATCATAATACAGTGTCTTCATTACAATCTCACCCCATCATAATATAGTGTCTTCATTACAATCCCACCCCATCATAATATAGTGTCTTCATTACAATCCCACCCCATCATAATATAGTGTCTTCATTACAATCCCACCCCATCATAATATAGTGTCTTCATTACAATCTCATCCCATCATAATATAGTGTCTTCATTACAATCCCACCCCATCATAATATAGTGTCTTCATTACAATCTCATCCCATCATAATATAGTGTCTTCATTACAATCTCATCCCATCATAATATAGTGTCTTCATTACAATCTCACCCCATCATAATATAGTGTCTTCATTACAATCTCACCCCATCATAATATAGTGTCTTCATTACAATCTCATCCCATCATAATATAGTGTCTTCATTACAATCTCATCCCATCATAATATAGTGTCTTCATTACAATCTCACCCCATCATAATATAGTGTCTTCATTACAATCTCACCCCATCATAATATAGTGTCTTCATTACAATCCCACCCCATCATAATATAGTGTCTTCATTACAATCCCACCCCATCATAATATAGTGTCTTCATTACAATCTCATCCCATCATAATATAGTGTCTTCATTACAATCCCACCCCATCATAATATAGTGTCTTCATTACAATCTCATCCCATCATAATATAGTGTCTTCATTACAATCTCACCCCATCATAATATAGTGTCTTCATTACAATCTCACCCCATCATAATATAGTGTCTTCATTACAAAGCACTGAAACAGTCTCACCCCATCATAATATAGTGTCTTCATTACAAAGCACTGGAACAATCCCACTCACATACTGCAGGTATATTTTAACATTCATTCTTATCCCCTCTGTATTGTTTTGAGTAAAATGAGTGTTGTGTTTTGCAGCTCATCTAAGATGTTGGTCAGCTTTAAGAACAAGAGGCTGTCCTTCACTGTGTCTGTGACCAACAAGAAGGAGAATGCGTACAACACTCGAGTCATGGCCACATACTCCAAAAACCTCTTCTACGCCTCCATCACTCCTCCAGTATGGATCAGCCTCTTTGATTTTTAGCATGACACCCACTATAGGATGACTATTTGCATATTTATCAGTAAACATTCCCTAAAATTGTGGGATTCATTTCAGAGTGATGAAACAGAGGTGAAGTGTAGCTCCACCCGAGAGACTCGTAGCCTCTCGTGCCAGGTGGGATACCCAGCTTTAAGGAAGAACCAGGAGGTAAGACCTGACGACAAAACTAAAAACTATGGGCGTGTGTGTAGGTCTCTCTCTCTTTCCTTGTCAGCCAGGGTTGTCGTTTCCTAAACAATACGCATCTGTTCCCTGCAGGTGACATTCGTAATCAACTTTGACTTCAACCTGAATCAACTGCAGACCGAAGCCGACGTGAGCTTTGAAGCTCTAAGGTAGGAGTACACAGAACTTGCTTGTTTGTTGATCACATAGTAATCTCTCTTAGTCCTATGGAGCTTCTGTTACATGACTGATTGATTGATTACATGTGCTTATTACAGTGACAGCACAGAGGTGAACCCCTCAGACAACCACGCCTCTATCTCCATCCCTGTCCACTATGATTCAGAGATCGCTCTCTCCAGGGAAGCAAATCTCAATTTCTACGTGGTTGATATGGACAATGAGGTGAAGACCACAGTGAATACTTTCAATGACATCGGTCCTGAGTTAAAATTCTCTCTGAAGGTGAGAAATAATGCACAACCAGGTACACCGTCATTATGTGTCAGTCAGTCTGTGGTAAAATACTTCCCCCTTGTGGTAGAAATGGTAAGACACGTGTTTTCTCTTCTGTTCAGGTTTCTACAGGGAATTTCCCAGTGAATATTGCCTACCTCACAGTCTCACTGCCCAGCGATACAGCAGGAGGCAACCCATTACTGTATGTGACAGGAGTCAACACTGCACCTGTGAGTAAAAAATAACCAGTCAACCTGTTTTTAAATAACTAGGTATGGCCCAGGGTTGCTGGTTCAAATCCCAGGTTTGATGGGGGAGAATCTGGCAAGAATTACCTTTCTGGTGGACTTAGTTATATTTTAAAGAGATCGACTGTTGCCCTCTTGTTGTTCTGCAGGCTGGAGATGTTAGCTGTGAAGTAGCCAGCCTCGTCAATCCTCTGAAGATCAGTGAGAAGCCTTACACACCATCCTTCTCCAAGGAGAACCTCATGAGCACAGAGGAGCTGGTGCGTTTGTGTGTGCATTCCTGTGTGTATTGTTTGTGACAGAGAGAGACAAAGATAGGTTCACAGTTTTACATCTAATGATCTCCTCTGAATGCATATCTGGGTCATTCCTATGATGGTTCACAGTTTTACATCTAATGATATCCTCTGAATGCATACCTGGGTCATTCCTACGATGCGGTGCCTTTTGGAACTCATAACTTTTTAGGAAAAAATTATATATATTTAAAAGAAAAATAGCATTCTAATCAGAAAAAAGGACATATTGAAAAACATTTTGGTCAAGCTCAGGCACTTTATTTGTTTTTTTCAGGTTCTTTTTATAACCTGTCAGGTGCATAATCCTAACAGGGTGGACATTTGGAGCCCAAATTCAAATCAAATCAAGATCAAATGTTATTGGTCACATACACACATTTAGCAGATGTTATTTTGCGTGTAGCGAAACGCTTGTGTTCCAAGCTCCAGCATTGCAGTAATATCTACAAATTCACAACAATAAGCACAAATCTAAAAGTAATAGAATGGAATTAAGAAATATATACATTTTAGGACGAGCAATGTCGGAGTGACATTGACTAAAATACAATAGAATAGAATACAGTATATACATATGAGATGAGCAAAGCAGTATGTAACATTATTACAGTGACTAGTGTTCCATTATTAAAGTGACCAGTGATTCCATGTACAGTGGGGAGAACAAGTATTTGATACACTGCCCGATTTTGCAGGTTTTCCTACTTACAAAGCATGTAGAGGTCTGTAATTTTTTTAATCATAGGTACACTTCAACTGTGAGAGACGGAATCTAAAACAAAAATCCAGAAAATCACATTGTATGATTTTTAAGTAATTAATTTGCATTTTATTGCATGACATAAGTATTTGATACATCAGAAAAGCAGAACCTAATATTTGGTACAGAAAACTTTGTTTGCAATTACAGAGATCATACATTTCCTGTAGTTCTTGACCAGGTTTGCACACACTGCAGCAGGGATTTTGGCCCACTCCTCAATACAGACCTTCTCAAGATCCTTCAGGTTTCGGGGCTGTCGCTGGGCAATACGGACTTTCTGCTCCCTACAAAGATTTTCCATTGGGTTCAGGTCTGGAGACTGGCTAGGCCACTCCAGGACCTTGAGATGCTTCTTACGGAGCCACTTCTTAGTTGCCCTGGCTGTGTGTTTCAGGTCGTTGTCATGCTGAAAGACCCAGCCAAGACCCATCTTCAATGCTCTTACTGAGGGAAGGAGGTTGTTGGCCAAGATCTCGCGATACATGGCCCCATCCATCCTCACCTCAATACGGTGCATTCGTCCTGTCCCCTTTGCAGAAAAGCATCCCCAAAGAATTATGTTTCCACCTCCATGCTTCACGGTTGGGATGGTGTTCTTGGGGTTGTACTCATCCTTCTTCTTCCTTCAAACACGGCGAGTGGAGTTTAGACCAAAAAGTTATATTTTTGTCTCATCAGACCACATGACCTTCTCCCATTCCTCCTCTGGATCATCCAGATGGTCATTGGCAAACTTCAGACGGGCCTGGACTTGCGCTGGCTTGAGCAGGGGGACCTTGCGTGCGCTGCAGGATTTTAATCCATGATGGCGTAGTGTGTTACTAATGGTTTTCTTTGAGACTGTGGTCCCTGCTCTCTTCAGGTCATTGACCAGTTCCTGCCGTGTAGTTCTGGGCTGATCCTTCACCTTCGCCATGATCATTGATGCCCCACGAGGTGAGATCTTGCATGGAGCCCCAGACCGAGAGTGATTGACCGTCATCTTGAACTTCTTCCATTTTCTAATAATTGCACCAACAGTTGTTGCCTTCTCACCAAGCTGCTTGCCTATTGTCCTGTAGCCCATCCCAGCCTTGTGCAGGTCTACAATTTTATCCCTGATGTCCTTACACAACTCCCTGGTCTTGGCCATTGTGGAGAGGTTGGAGTCTGTTTGATTGAGTGTGTGGACAGGTGTCTTTTATACAGGTAACGAGTTCAAACAGGTGCAGTTAATACAGGTAATGAGTGGACAGGAGGACTTCTTAAAGAAAAACTAACAGGTCTGTGAGAGCCGGAATTCTTACTGATTGGTAGGTGATCAAATACTTATTGCATGCAATAAAATGCAAATTAATTACTGAAAAATCATACAATGTGATTTTCTGGATTTTTGTTTTAGATTCCGTCTCGCACCGTTGAAGTGTACCTATGATTTAAACATTTACAGGCCTCTACATGCTTTGTAAGTAGGAAAACCTGCAAAATCGGCAGTGTATCAAATACTTGTTCTCCCCACTGTACATAAGGCAGCAGCCTCTAAGGTGCAGGGTTGAGTTACCAGGTGGTAGCCGGCTAGTGATGGCCAAGAAATGACACACAAAAAAACAAATACTGCAAAGTTGCTTAGGAGCTAGAAGCAGTGCTGTCATGTCTGTCAATGCCATCTTTGTTCAAAATAGCCATAGCTCTGTGAGCAAGCAAGTTCGACCTAGCATAATGTTGAACACTTGAACAGGATTTTAACTTCTCCATGAAACATATTTTAACATTTTGAAATGTTGTTGATTTTTCTCTATAATTAAGCCTAGCAGGGTGGAAATGTATGAGTGGGACATACAGACTAACAACATGAAACATGGAAGAATAGATAAAGCTGAATGTTTACATTTATGTAGCTTTGCACTATTGTTTTCCCACCAAAGAAATTATGACACTTCCTGAATGTGGTGTCATTGTAGGAAGGGGTTGTTTTCTTAGATGGAGAATTACAACAAACTAACAGGGTGGAAAGGGATATCAGGGACACTCAGAAAATCTACAATAAAATAATAATAAATACAATAATCATGAGGGAAAAAAACATTGATGAGAGAGAATTTAAATAGGGCTATAAAATAATGAAGAAAGATTTTAATTATGCTATTACTTTAAGGCTTTCTTGTGGAAGTTGATGAATAACACCGGAGGACATGGCAAAAACACCTACATCCACTGAAACAAAGTGTTCAAAATGCAGAGAATTCCCTTTCAAGATCCATATATATATATATATATTTTTTTTTTTTAAGGTAAAGGACACCTGACCTTATATTTAAAGCCTTTTGTACTCCACATTTTACACTAAATAAGAAGTGGTATTTCCTCGGGACAGAAAAGGCACTGCATGGTAGGAATGACCCATCTATTGTTTTCGGATTCTTCCAGAACTGTAAGACAGCCAAGTGCCAGCCTATGAAATGTGTCCTGAAAGACATGGGGATGATGAGTGATTTCTTTGTGAACGTGACCACACGGATATGGAACGGTACCTTTGCTGCTGTAAGTATAGACAGACAAATTCATCTGTTCCACATTGTTTACATGCTTGCTTCTCCTCCTCTTTTATGGTGTCCAGACATCACCTCATTAGTCCTCCTCTTGTGTTGTCTTTGAGCAGTCCTCATTCCAGTCCACTGTGCTGACTGTGAGCACAGAGATAGAGACTTCCCAACCTGAACTGCTGGTCATCTCTCACAAGCACCTGACGGTACAGGACTAATACATAAAGTACTTCTCAATACACTTTAATGTTATATCTCTGATGTCCAGGCAGAGTTTGTTCATTTGTACAAGTTCAATGTGTTTAGATGACCAGCATATTAACAGCTACACTCGTTGTATTGCCTGACTGCTGGTGTGAAATATCCCGTCTTCTCCTGAACACTGTCATCTGTCTCCTGACCTGTCTGCAGGTTGGCGTCACCATCAGTAAACCAGGGGTGAAAGGGGAGATCCCTGTAGGCGTTATTGTGGGCAGTGTGATTGGAGGCCTGCTTCTATTGGCTCTCGTCATTGGCCTGCTTTGGAAGGTATGTGCCAGTCTTTTGCACTTTATGATGTAAAACTCTCTTATACTGAACTACTGAAAAATAGCAGAAGCTCTGAGCTATCCTAACTAGACCTGCTATCCTTACCTCTATCACTCCAGTCTAGTCACCTTATCCCTGTACATTTACCTCCATCACGCCAGTATCCCTCCACATTGTAAATATGGTATTAGAACTGACTCTATATATACAGCGCTCTCCTTAATTATTGGGACAGTGAAGCATTTTTTTAACATTTTGGCCAAAGGTTTGGATTTGTCTGCACTTTACCTCATGCTCATTGTTTGATTTCAAATCCAAACTTTTGGAGTATAGAGCCAAAATGTAAAAAAGAAAATAAATGCTTCACTGTCTCCATTATTATGGAGTGCACTGTAGCTTCTCCCTTCATAGTGTTCTTATCGCTTAGCGTGTGTTTGTGTTCTACCTTGTTATTTTTAGTATTACATTGATATTGATTACGGCATTGTTGGGTTTGGAGCTTGCAAGAAAGGCATTTCACGGCACTTGTGTATGTGTCATTAAAAACGTGAAATATGAAATACTCCTACGTCATCTCTTATTCTTCCTTCACGTCTTCTGTTTGTGTGCCTTTCTCTCCCTCTGTCTCACTCTCGCTCTGTCTCTCTCTGTCTCTCCTTCCAGTTTGGTTTCTTCAGGAGAAAGTACCAGCAGCTGATGAAAAACACTGATGAAGACCAGGCGGAGACCGAGGGCCTGCAGGAGAACGCAGCAGCGTGAGAACCAGGCGCAGGAAAGATCCCATCTTAGAAACCACAATGTGCCAACAGACTGAGAACACAATGACCAAAGACCACAACCACAACCACACACAAACTGAACAAACATGATTTGTACTTACATATTGAGCAAATGGCTTGTTAGTGGAAGGGGCTGTTTGGGTGGTGGCTTTAACATGGTTTTGGTTGTGGAGTGAACGATTGCTTGGAGTGAACAGAAACACATTGTTTGAGCGTGTTAGAGAGTGTGTTTTGATTGGGACCAAAGAGACAACAGATTTTATTAGTGGAGGTAACATGATTCTCTCACCACCAAACACTTCCAAGCGAAGACCCCGTTATGTCGGCCATCTTGGATCCTCCATAGGGAAGTTATTTATCTACAGTGCATTTTTTCTGGCCGAATTCATACTTCAGTACTGGTATTCCTTTTTATATATGTTCACGGAATTGTTGAGGCCTATTGTTGAGTAAGAAGCTTGTGTATAGTAATTTGTCATATCAATTGATATTATTGATATCAATTGTTGAAAAGCACAGTAGTATACTGTAAACAGCCTTTCAAATGGATATAGACAATAGTTTACACATGAGAGATTATTGACGTTATCATATATGCTAGCATATGGCGTTCTCGGTGCTTTACATTGCAGTGGGAGGGGTTTGGCATTATGTTGATGCCGAGGCATCCTTATTTGTGAAAGAGAAATTTACTTGAATATCAAAATAATAACAGAACATCAACAACCCATCTTTTCTACTTTCACTAAGGTACTTCCTGGCTTTGAGTATCTCAGTCACTGTTTTACAGAGACAACGCTGTATAATTACCCCAGCCATACAACTGCCTTGGGAGACACTGTGAAGATGCTGTCTTTACAATATACACTGTATTCAGATCAGATTAATGTAACATTTGATTCATTGTACCATTTGTAAAAATGTAGTGACATTAATCAAAGCAGAGTTATTGAATGTGTAGAAAATAAGTATATTTATTGTGTGGTTTCTATATTAAATATGTATCATTCAAATATTTTATTATCAATAGATAAAACATAACACTTAAACAAGTGTTTAACTTATTCCCTACATAGCTATGGTGAAAATGCAATATTAGAAGCACTTACTGGTTAATCCGTTTATTTTGTACAGTCATTGTATCATGACTGAGAGAAACAACAGCAACTAATTAATTGTAGGATACAGACAGTAGCAGAGACTAAACTCTCTGAGATAGTGTTTATGAGATATATTTTTGCACTGATATTTTTCCAGGTGTATTTTCAAAGGGTACATACCACTTCCTTCATTACGATTTTCGAGCATTCATTTTTTTTATGACAACGTTATTGTGTTCATTGAAACTTTTGATTTTGTGTTGTAAATATGCTGATGGGGAATTTTATTTCATTAAAACTTTACGTACATAAAGGTGTGAATGACTTATTTTCTGTATTGTTGGGGACAGCTTTAGATTCACTGGTACTGTGTGTGATCTAATATTTGCCATAGAAAAGCTCCTAGATGAGGTCAGAGTTCAACTCTGTCCTGTCCACTGGCACTCCTTGTTCTCTTTCCAACAGGACTCGTCAGCTTCATACACCTTCTACCAAAGACAGAAAAAATCCTCCAGTATTAGCTTCCCGTGGAACTAATGCTGCGGTCATAACCAAGTGGAAGGTGGTAATTACCAGTTGAGAATTTGTAAATAGCATCAACCTTAAAATACAGCTATCATTATATTAAACAAATTATAATGTTTAAAAAACATATTAATAGATAGTTTTTTATGACTGAATGTTTTGTTGTTACATTAAACTGCCAAAACTTCTGTTATAGAGGTAATTTCTTTAGTAGGTCCTGTCAGAGGTCAGCATGTAGGAGAAGTCTGTGATCAGGATGATAGAAGTTACCCACTAGTAATTACCAATTAGATTATTCCAAGTCCAATGTGGTAAATACCACCTTCTCACTTGGATATGAATTCAGCATAATGCACCAATTCAAACTGTGTCAGACAGGCTTCAGACAGGCTCTGGAGCCGTGTGACTGTCACTTGACAATGATTAGTTTCACGCAACTCTTACTTAATGAGTACCCTATGCCTTGTGATCATTATGCAGAGCATTGTGCAAAGTACACCATACATACATTTTGTAAACACTTTACATTTAGTTGCTCTTATACCTGTGTAGTAAAAATGTAATTATTACTATAGTACTGTAACAACATTGTATTAACACATATAGCATTTCCGTGATGACAATAACTGGTAATCTGTAACTCAGTTGGTAGATCATGGTGCTTGTAACTCAGTTGGTAGATCATGGTGCTTGTAACTCAGTTGGTAGATCATGGTGCTTGTAACTCAGTTGGTAGATAATGGTGTTTGTAACTCCGTTGGTAGATCATGGTGTTTGTAACTCAGTTGGTAGATCATGGTGTTTGTAACTCAGTTGGTAGATCATGGTGTTTGTAACTCAGTTGGTAGATCATGGTGCTTGTAACTCAGTTGGTAGATCATGGTGTTTGTAACTCAGTTGATAGACCATGGTGTTTGTAACTCAGTTGGTAGATGATGGTGTTTGTAACTCAGTTGGTAGATGATGGTGTTTGTAACTCAGTTGGTAGATCATGGTGTTTGTAACTCAGTTGGTAGATCATGGTGTTTGTAACTCAGTTGGTAGATCATGGTGTTTGTAACTCAGTTGGTAGATCATGGTGTTTGTAACTCAGTTGGTAGATCATGATGTTTGTAACTCAGTTGGTAGATCATGGTGTTTGTAACTCAGTTGGTAGATCATGGTGTTTGTAACTCAGTTGGTAGATCATGGTGTTTGTAACTCAGTTGGTAGAACATGGTGCTTGCTACGCCAGGAAAGTGGCTTTGATTGCCAGAACCACCCATAATGTATGCACATATGACTAAGTCGCATTTGGATAAAAGATCTGGTAAATGTCATATATTATTATATTAGATTATTATTACATATTAGATTATAAACAACGTTATTTGCTTATCTATCTGTAACTACATGATCAGGTTTTTACCTTCTTCCATGTGGAAACGGTGGCTTTCAGGGTGTTTTTATCTTCTTCCAAATGGAAACGGTGGCTTTCAGGGTGTTTTTACCTTCTTCCATGTGGAAACGGTGGCTTTCAGGGTGTTTTTACCTTCTTCCATGTGGAAACGGTGGCTTTCAGGGTGTTTTTACCTTCTTCCATATGGACACGGTGGCTTTCAGGGTGTTTTTACCTTCTTCCATGTGGAAACGGTGGCTTTCAGGGTGTTTTTACCTTCTTCCATGTGGAAACGGTGGCTTTCAGGGTGTTTTTACCTTCTTCCATATGGAAACGGTGGCTTTCAGGGTGTTTTTACCTTCTTCCATATGGACACGGTGGCTTTCAGGTTGTTTTTACCTTCTTCCATATGGACACGGTGGCTTTCAGGGTGTTTTTACCTTCTTCCATATGGAAACGGTGGCTTTCAGGGTGTTTTTACCTTCTTCCATATGGACACGTGGCTTTCAGGGTGTTTTTACCTTCTTCCATATGGACACGGTGGCTTTCAGGGTGTTTTTACCTTCTTCCATATGGAAACGGTGGCTTTCAGGGTGTTTTTACCTTCTTCCATGTGGAAACGGTGGCTTTCAGGGTGTTTTTACCTTCTTCCATGTGGAAACGGTGGCTTTCAGGGTGTTTTTATCTTCTTCCAAATGGAAACGGTGGCTTTCAGGGTGTTTTTACCTTCTTCCATGTGGAAACGGTGGCTTTCAGGGTGTTTTTACCTTCTTCCATGTGGAAACGGTGGCTTTCAGGGTGTTTTTACCTTCTTCCATATGGACACGGTGGCTTTCAGGGTGTTTTTACCTTCTTCCATGTGGAAACGGTGGCTTTCAGGGTGTTTTTACCTTCTTCCATGTGGAAACGGTGGCTTTCAGGGTGTTTTTACCTTCTTCCATATGGAAACGGTGGCTTTCAGGGTGTTTTTACCTTCTTCCATATGGACACGGTGGCTTTCAGGTTGTTTTTACCTTCTTCCATATGGACACGGTGGCTTTCAGGGTGTTTTTACCTTCTTCCATATGGAAACGGTGGCTTTCAGGGTGTTTTTACCTTCTTCCATATGGACACGTGGCTTTCAGGGTGTTTTTACCTTCTTCCATATGGACACGGTGGCTTTCAGGGTGTTTTTACCTTCTTCCATATGGAAACGGTGGCTTTCAGGGTGTTTTTACCTTCTTCCATGTGGAAACGGTGGCTTTCAGGGTGTTTTTACCTTCTTCCATGTGGAAACGGTGGCTTTCAGGGTGTTTTTACCTTCTTCCATATGGACACAGTGGCTTTCAGGGTGTTTTTACCTTCTTCCATGTGGAAACGGTGGCTTTCAGGGTGTTTTTACCGTCTTCCATGTGGAAACGGTGGCTTTCAGGGTGTTTTTACCTTCTTCCATATGGAAACGGTGGCTTTCAGGGTGTTTTTACCTTCTTCCATATGGACACGGTGGCTTTCAGGGTGTTTTTATCTTCTTCCATGTGGACACGGTGGCTTTCAGGGTGTCTATACAGAACTGCACTGCCTCCAGGGCGTTCCCTCTGTGAGGAGATGAGATGCCGATGATCACACCGGCCTCATTCACAGGCACCAGCTTGGAAAACAGAAGAATGAACTTGAAGTCTTGAAGCAGTCTCTCATAAAGTTACAGTTCCCTGCCCATAGTCTCACATAGTAACAGAGTTACTGTCTCAGAGTTACAACACTGTTAGTCGTTAGTTAGTTAGTTAGTTAGTTAGTTAGTTAGTTAGTTAGTTAGTTAGTTAGTTAGTTAGTTAGTTAGTTAGTTTGCCAGGAATGCGACACGGAGAGTTTTGTGAAGCTCACTCCAGTCGATGATGGACACATGTGCCTGACAGTGGGCCATCTTGCCCTGATGTCTGTGTAGATCTTCCTGAGTTCTGATTGGGCCATAGGGACATAGGCTTCATACTCCAACTGCACCACCTTCTTCCCCTCAAAATTGTTCCTTGTCGTCCCTGAAATAATTAATGAATCACCATCACGGACATCCTGGCCTTGACTGAACATGTGTGAGCGACTGTGTTCAAACTTCCAACCGGGGTCTATTGTGTGCCACGAGACTGACTGTATTAGCCTGCTGAGCTAAAGCCTAACACAAGCCTTCAGTGTAAATGGGTGCGCTCTGATCAGTGGTGTAAAGTCCTTAAGTAAAAATACTTTAAAGTACTACTGAAGTAGTTTTTTGGGGTATCTGGACTTTACTATTTATATTTTTGACAACTTTTACTTCACTACATTTCTCAAAAAAATAATGTACTTTTTACTCCATACATTTTCCCTGACACCCAAAAGTACTCAATATATTTCAAATGCTTAGCAGGAAAATGGCACTTCTCATGAGAACATCCATGGTCATCCCTACTGCCTCTGATCTGACTCACTAAACACAAATGCTTAGCAGGACAGGAAAATGGCACTTCTCATGAGAACATCCATGGTCATCCCTACTGCCTCTGATCTGACTCACTAAACACAAATGCTTAGCAGGAAAATGGCACTTCTCATGAGAACATCCATGGTCATCCCTACTGCCTCTGATCTGACTCACTAAACACAAATGCTTAGCAGGACAGGAAAATGGCACTTCTCATGAGAACATCCATGGTCATCCCTACTGCCTCTGATCTGACTCACTAAACACAAATGCTTAGCAGGACAGGAAAATGGCACTTCTCATGAGAACATCCATGGTCATCCCTACTGCCTCTGATCTGACTCACTAAACACAAATGCTTAGCAGGACAGGAAAATGGCACTTCTCATGAGAACATCCATGGTCATCCCTACTGCCTCTGATCTGACTCACTAAACACAAATGCTTAGCAGGACAGGAAAATGGCACTTCTCATGAGAACATCCATGGTCATCCCTACTGCCTCTGATCTGACTCACTAAACACAAATGCTTAGCAGGACAGGAAAATGGCACTTCTCATGAGAACATCCATGGTCATCCCTACTGCCTCTGATCTGACTCACTAAACACAAATACTTAGCAGGACAGGAAAATGGCACTTCTCATGAGAACATCCATGGTCATCCCTACTGCCTCTGATCTGACTCACTAAACACAAATGCTTAGCAGGACAGGAAAATGGCACTTCTCATGAGAACATCCATGGTCATCCCTACTGCCTCTGATCTGACTCACTAAACACAAATGCTTAGCAGGACAGGAAAATGGCACTTCTCATGAGAACATCCATGGTCATCCCTACTGCCTCTGATCTGACTCACTAAACACAAATGCTTAGCAGGACAGGAAAATGGCACTTCTCATGAGAACATCCATGGTCATCCCTACTGCCTCTGATCTGACTCACTAAACACAAATGCTTAGCAGGACAGGAAAATGGCACTTCTCATGAGAACATCCATGGTCATCCCTACTGCCTCTGATCTGACTCACTAAACACAAATGCTTAGCAGGACAGGAAAATGGCACTTCTCATGAGAACATCCATGGTCATCCCTACTGCCTCTGATCTGACTCACTAAACACAAATGCTTAGCAGGACAGGAAAATGGCACTTCTCATGAGAACATCCATGGTCATCCCTACTGCCTCTGATCTGACTCACTAAACACAAATGCTTAGCAGGACAGGAAAATGGCACTTCTCATGAGAACATCCATGGTCATCCCTACTGCCTCTGATCTGACTCACTAAACACAAATGCTTAGCAGGACAGGAAAATGGCACTTCTCATGAGAACATCCATGGTCATCCCTACTGCCTCTGATCTGACTCACTAAACACAAATGCTTAGCAGGACAGGAAAATGGCACTTCTCATGAGAACATCCATGGTCATCCCTACTGCCTCTGATCTGACTCACTAAACACAAATGCTTAGCAGGACAGGAAAATGGCACTTCTCATGAGAACATCCATGGTCATCCCTACTGCCTCTGATCTGACTCACTAAACACAAATGCTTAGCAGGACAGGAAAATGGCACTTCTCATGAGAACATCCATGGTCATCCCTACTGCCTCTGATCTGACTCACTAAACACAAATGCTTAGCAGGACAGGAAAATGGCACTTCTCATGAGAACATCCATGGTCATCCCTACTGCCTCTGATCTGACTCACTAAACACAAATGCTTAGCAGGACAGGAAAATGGCACTTCTCATGAGAACATCCATGGTCATCCCTACTGCCTCTGATCTGACTCACTAAACACAAATGCTTAGCAGGACAGGAAAATGGCACTTCTCATGAGAACATCCATGGTCATCCCTACTGCCTCTGATCTGACTCACTAAACACAAATGCTTAGCAGGACAGGAAAATGGCACTTCTCATGAGAACATCCATGGTCATCCCTACTGCCTCTGATCTGACTCACTAAACACAAATGCTTAGCAGGACAGGAAAATGGCACTTCTCATGAGAACATCCATGGTCATCCCTACTGCCTCTGATCTGACTCACTAAACACAAATGCTTAGCAGGACAGGAAAATGGCACTTCTCATGAGAACATCCATGGTCATCCCTACTGCCTCTGATCTGACTCACTAAACACAAATACTTAGCAGGACAGGAAAATGGCACTTCTCATGAGAACATCCATGGTCATCCCTACTGCCTCTGATCTGACTCACTAAACACAAATGCTTAGCAGGACAGGAAAATGGCACTTCTCATGAGAACATCCATGGTCATCCCTACTGCCTCTGATCTGACTCACTAAACACAAATGCTTAGCAGGACAGGAAAATGGCACTTCTCATGAGAACATCCATGGTCATCCCTACTGCCTCTGATCTGACTCACTAAACACAAATACTTAGCAGGACAGGAAAATGGCACTTCTCATGAGAACATCCATGGTCATCCCTACTGCCTCTGATCTGACTCACTAAACACAAATGCTTAGCAGGACAGGAAAATGGCACTTCTCATGAGAACATCCATGGTCATCCCTACTGCCTCTGATCTGACTCACTAAACACAAATACTTAGCAGGACAGGAAAATGGCACTTCTCATGAGAACATCCATGGTCATCCCTACTGCCTCTGATCTGACTCACTAAACACAAATGCTTAGCAGGACAGGAAAATGGCACTTCTCATGAGAACATCCATGGTCATCCCTACTGCCTCTGATCTGACTCACTAAACACAAATGCTTAGCAGGACAGGAAAATGGCACTTCTCATGAGAACATCCATGGTCATCCCTACTGCCTCTGATCTGACTCACTAAACACAAATGCTTAGCAGGACAGGAAAATGGCACTTCTCATGAGAACATCCATGGTCATCCCTACTGCCTCTGATCTGACTCACTAAACACAAATGCTTAGCAGGACAGGAAAATGGCACTTCTCATGAGAACATCCATGGTCATCCCTACTGCCTCTGATCTGACTCACTAAACACAAATGCTTAGCAGGACAGGAAAATGGCACTTCTCATGAGAACATCCATGGTCATCCCTACTGCCTCTGATCTGACTCACTAAACACAAATGCTTAGCAGGACAGGAAAATGGCACTTCTCATGAGAACATCCATGGTCATCCCTACTGCCTCTGATCTGACTCACTAAACACAAATGCTTAGCAGGACAGGAAAATGGCACTTCTCATGAGAACATCCATGGTCATCCCTACTGCCTCTGATCTGACTCACTAAACACAAATGCTTTGTTTGTAAATGATGTCTGAGTGTTAGAGTGTGCCCCTGGCTATCCATAAAAAAATGTCAAAGTTATGGTGCCGTCTGGTTTGCTTAATATAAGGAGTGTGAAATGATTTATACTTTTGATACTTAAGCATATTTTAGCAATCAAATGTAATTTTGATACTTCAGTAAAAGTCTACATTTTTTGGGTTTTAAATATACTTTAATGAAGACATTCAAACTATGAAATAACACATATGGGCCAACTCATTCAAGGGTTTTTCTTTATTTTTACTATTTTCTACATTGTAGAATAATAGTGAAGACATCAAAACTATGAAATAACACATGGAATCATGTAGGAACCAAAAACGTGTTAAACAAATCAACATATATTTTATATTTCAGATTCTTCAAAGTATTCACCTTTTGTCTTGTTGACAGCTTTGCACACTCTTGGCATTATCTCAACCTGCTTCATGAGGAATGCTTTTCCAACTGTCTTTATTAAGGAGTTCCCACATATGCTGAGCACTTTTTGGCTGCTTTTCCTTCACTCTGCGGTCCAACTCATTCCAAACCATCTCAATTGGGTTGAGGTCAGGTGATTGTGGAGGTCAGGTCATCTGATGCAGCACTATATCACTCCCCTTCTTGGTGAACACTGCCTGGAGGTGTGTTTTGGGTCATTGTCCTGTTGAAAAACAAATGACAGCCCCACTAAGTGCAAACCAGAAGGGATGGCTTATCGCTGCAGAATACTGTAGCCATGCTGGTTAAGCTTGCTTTGAACTGTAAATAAATCACTGACAGTGTCAAGAGCAAAGCACCCCCACACCATCACACCTCCTCCTCCATGCTTCACGGTGGGAACCAAGCAACCCTTGAATGAGTAGGTGTGTCCAAACTTTTGACTGATACTGTATATGAAGATGAGATATGTGTAAAGTCCCTACTCACCTATGAAGATGGAAATAGCACCACAGGAGGGGCTGGTGAGGAGTGACACTGCATCCACAGAGAGCTTGTCATGGGTCACCTTGATCAGGTCCCTCGGACCCCTTCCTCCTTCCTCAGACATCTCTGTGTTAGGAACGAGGGATAAGGAAGCTAAAATAAGCAGTCAGTGGATCATATAAGTAAAACTGAAATTAGTAGAGATAGATAGATTTCTGCTGGAAAAATAAACTATACACTAGATGAAATTGAGATCACAATTCACCTCGATATTCTGAGATAGTGTAATTAACTATTGTGTGTTTGAGTTCTGGTAGGCTATTGTTGACAGCAACATGTCTCACCTGAATTAAGAGACCTATTTATCCCCCACTTAGAGGTGGAATGACAGCAACCTCGCCACAGTCCCTCAGGCTCATGCGCTAGTCCCCAAGGGCCACATACTCCTGACGCACAGCCAAAACAAATGAATGGTGCACGGCAAACAGTCTGGGGAATAAAGACGATACATTACATCATGAGTTAAATGACAAATAGCTCTTCAAATTCAACTTGTATGGTCTCTTATTTACTTGGGGTGTCTGTTGGCAAGGTTCCCCCACAGCTCAAGGGTCATCAGTTCTGAAGGGACCCTGATCGTCTCTGATTTGTGTCCCGTCAACTCAGCACTTTTGGCGAAATACAACACTGACATCTATTATAAACGTAAAGACAGTAAGACACTAATCAATTGTAGTTCCACTCATGACAGAGAGACAATTCAACAACAACAATTCAGATAAACCTTGAGCTGTCACTGTCATGTTGGAGAGTTCTGCAAATAGTGGTTTCAAATTAGCTCAATAGGCTGTTTAAAAGTGTTAATTTGCCAGGCTATTTGAAACCAGTATTTGCAGAACTCTCCAACATGACAGTGACAGGTCAACACTCTTAAACAGCCTATTGCTCTTACTTCAGTAGTCATGAATGAAGTTGTATCCGCAACATTGATCAAATGAATGTAGGCTGCTATGTTACTACTGCCAGACCCTGGACCATGTGTATTTACCTCCTCAGTCGCTCATCCTCGCAGTCAGCTGACTGGTATGCAGGAAATAGGAGGCGTACATATTCACGCCAATATTATTCTTGCGGACAGACCACTAGATGTCCCCCTAACGCATGTAGGCTAGACCCAAACAAATCAAAATTATGCCATAAAGAACATTTGAAACCACATTTTCCCCTCTATCATACATAGTTGATATGCCATGCTCACTTCTTATTCTGTCTATGTTGTGTTGCTATTTGAGGTTTAGCCTATATAAACTATGACTAATATGTATCGGTTGCAAAACGTTAGAAATGTAAATTTAACCACTTAACAGATTATTAGAGGTTAGGTCATTCGATTTGATAATTTCAACTATCACAAAATCATTGCTCTCTTGGCACACCCTTGGCACACATTGGCACCAGCACAAAGAAACTGGACCAGGTGAGGTGCAGTTCTAGATGTCTACCAACGGAGGGCGCACGATATCACCATTTGAAAGCAGAGCCGTTATGGCTGAGGATGTAAATCTAGTCTACCTGTCCAGAGGTGGCACATGTGAGATGCCACCTGTTAAGGCGTTGCGACATATGCGGGAAGCTATTCACACTAAGGCAGCTCAACAGCTAAGCGTTGGCTAATGTATATGTTTATCTTTAAAAGCCTCTTTGTAGACGGGATTGGACAGCCTATATTTATATGTTTGACCCCAGAGAGCGAGGGCCAAACTACTCACCAATCTATTATTGGAATGGTTGTATTCCTGTGGCTATTATTATCATTTCTTATAGGCTATCTATCCACAGCAATGGAGAATTTAGAAAGATTAACGCATAACCAAAACCGGCGTGGGCCGGTGGGTGTACTAGCCCACTTGGCGAAAGAAATTCACATATATTTAACCCTATTGTATTTGTATTTCTTGCGAATAACTCTGATAACGAATATAGTGCATCATACGAACTTTTAATGACATCTCAAAACAGCTGACATTTTACGCTACTAAAATGAGCAAACAGCCGCAAATTAATGTCGTTTCAGAAGGTGTACAATTGATGACACAGGTACAACTGTCGATCAGAATTAAATATGTGTGTTTAATGCCCTCTGATCAACATTGTGTTCTTGACCATCTCTTTACGCACCAATGTCGTCAGTACTCCTGCCCCGAAACCATTCTTTAAAATCCTTTAATGCACACTCACTATTGAGAAACTCTATAGAGTCTAGTTACTGTTCAGGACCTGATGAAGGGAGAACTATACAACAGCAAAAATATCCCCCACCCCACCAATTTGAAGACCGCCCACTTTAGATATTTAGCTAGAGACCCTTAAAGATTTTAAAAGAGAGACGGAGTCAGACAGTTTGACAGTCACTCACTGAGCTTTGCATCGCGTGCGCACAGACACAACTTATCCGCTGCGCGTCAGGACTGCAAGTCGTTCGCGCCACTCTCCCATCCGTTCCCATGTTTAGGATGCTACAAACACCACAGCTCCGTCAAGGCGTGATTGCACTTTTCATGTGGTTCACTCACTTTATGGAGGACTACAAAGTCCAGGGTGAGTATGCTGTGATTGATTATGTGACCAGTTATACTGTTGAGTAAGGATGGTATAACTTTTTATGGTCAAATTGTAGGCGACATTGAAGCATGAGCCAAGCGAGAACAGTACATGTATCTTCCAAATACCTCATAAGAAAATATGGGTTATTGTGTGGGTTGTGTACTCAGATTTGTCTTGAATGATTGGGATTGTGTCTAAAGCAAAATATGTTGGATCTAACGTAGTTAATCAAAACATGCGATCAATCATAAAATTACGCATGGGTAGGCCTAGTCTGAAAGAAAATCTATGACCAATTGGTAGACGGACAGGTACAAGCTTTATTGCATAATAGGGTCGGAGACTAGTCAATGTGACTTCCTATACCTTTACAAGTGGGTCATTCTCCTACAAGCTGAGCTGATAGCCTGAGACAGATGGACTGGTGGGTCCCAAGGAGGAGTGAGTACACGCTGCTCCTCCCTTGAGTCCTCCGGTGAAATCACGCTGCATTGGGATTTATTGGTCTTTACGCAATCAGAACACATTTGGCATAACCTGTATTGTAAAACTTTTCTCTAAACAAAAAAGTAGAAATTGATATAGGGTGCTATGGGGAAAAGTTGGCGTTGTTAAAGATTTAGCATGCTCAAATAAGGCAATACTCTACCGTTATACGCGTGCGCATACGATACTTTAATTGGACACGGACCCTCTCTCTCCAGCGGGTAACTGCTGGTTGCAGCAGGGAAAGAATGGCCGGTGCCAGGTGCTCTACATGTCCGGGATGACCCGAGAGGACTGCTGCCGGAGTGGCCGTCTGGGCACCGCATGGACCGAGGAAGATGTGCCCAACAGCACGCTGTTCCGATGGATGATCTTCAATGGAGGCGCGCCTAATTGCATACCTTGTAAAGGTGAGTGATGATCAATATCATGACTTCAAGTGGAGCAACATTTATTCTGATGGAAATTTATTCTGGTGGAACTTCTTACAAAAAATTCCAACATGTTATCATGTGTATGGCATGTCATATGTTAATGTCCTATAATTACTCTCCATATAGTATCCTGCTATAATTGGTTTTGATAAAGGAATTTGGCCTTATATCATATTCATTATGTATGATGACTTGATTTGTTTCTAAATTAATCCATCCACCCAACCACCCAACCACCCACCGACATCCACCCATCTATCCATCCATCCATCCATCCATCCATCCATCCATCCATCCCAGAAACATGCGATAGCGTTGACTGCGGTCCTGGGAAGAGATGCAAGATGAACAAGAGGAACAAGCCCAGGTGTGTGTGTGCTCCGGACTGCTCCAAAGTCACAAGGAGGGGGTCCATCTGTGGGTCGGATGGAAAATCCTACAAGGATGAGTGTACAATGCTCAGGGCCCGCTGCAGGAACCATCCTGACCTGGAGGTCCAGTACCACGGACGCTGCCGCAGTAAGTCCCCCTCGGGATTAAGGTAGCAAAATTCATGAAACTTTCCCCAAAATTCCCAAGTTTTCCAGATATCCCGGTTGGAGGATTCCATCCCTGTTTATTCCATCCTGATTCTAAGAATTTTGGGAACGTTTCATGAATTTTGCAACCCGACCAATTAATTTATAAAGTATGTGTATAAGGGTCAGTGAGTACCATTGCCAGACTTGGTTTTCATTTCCAGTCTATCACATATAAGTGATATTTCTGAAATAATTATCTGACTTGTGAGACTATTCCAGACTTGGGTTAAGCGATTGTTTGCCCATGTATGGCACAAGGGGGCTAACTGTACTGCCTGTATATGGTCTGGAGACAGTAGACTAGACATTACAGTACCATGGTCTGGAGGCAGTAGACTAGACATTACAGTACCATGGTCTGGAGGCAGTAGACTAGACATTACAGTACCATGGTCTGGAGGCAGTAGACTAGACATTACAGTACCATGGTCTGGAGGCAGTAGACTAGACATTACAGTACCATGGTCTGGAGGCAGTAGACTAGACATTACAGTACCATGGTCTGGAGGCAGTAGACTAGACATTACAGTACCATGGTCTGGAGACAGCAGACTAGACATTACATTTAGGTTTTAGGTAGAACTCTTTTTAGGTAGCACTTACATTTTTGGTTTTAGGTAGAACTCTTTTAAGTTCCTTGTAGAACCCTTTCCACAGAGGCTTCTACCTGGAACCAAAATAGGTTCTTCAAAGGGTTATGCTATGGGACAACCAAAGAACCCCTTTTGGTTATAGATAGCACCTTTATTTTTAGGAGTATAGTACCATGGCCTGGAGGCTGTAGAATAGGCATTACAGTAACAGACTCAGACACTGGAAGACTGTACACACAGCTCAGGGAAGACTACCCTATCGACCTGATTCATATAACATGTTTTGGTGCATGGGCACAGAGGCAGATGGGTTTAGGCAGCTCTAGTTCTGCAGGCAGGGCCGTAAGCGGGATTTTATTGGCCCCTCTCTGTACGACGGAGAGAAACATTTTAGTTTTAAAGTTGCAATTCTACACATTTTGCCTCGGGGCGGAGAGATTTAAAAAAAAAAATGTTATAACAAAATTTATGCAACTATACTCATTTTGCCATGGGGCAGAGAGAATAAATTTGCAGTTTTACAGCTAATTTCCTGCAATTCAACCCATTTTGCCATGGGGTGGAGAGAACATTTTAGCAGTTTTAAAGGCCCAGAAGTGCGGAAATGCACTTTTTTTCAGCTGAAAGACGATGCCCATGATGTTGCACAATGATTTCAATCAATAAGTAATAAATTAAGTCAAAGTATGATATATTTTTGGTTGAAGTACCAATGCTGTGTGTTTCCCCTGTGATAGGACGTGCTAATACTTTCCTGTCTACATTTCTTTTCAGGGCTGGGTTTTGTTTGAATGTTACCACCCACCAGCATGGCTAATCAGAAACACCTGCAAAGTTCTTCCTCTTCACGAGTTGCAATTAAGCTGAGCAATACAATAGACCATGTTTGGCTGAGCCAAACAGCTTTTCGCTGTAGTCTACATTTGGCTGCCTGAGCCATGGAGCAAATTAAAATAGGGTGTGCACACTTGTGTTTTTGCAACTCCACTTTTTTACCAGCAAATTATCATAATCCATTGGATAATTTGTCAAGTTTTACTTATTTTTGAGTTAGTCTGTATTAAAAAAAAATATATGACCATTTTATAAATTGTAAAATTGCGTGTGATATGATTGCATTTTGGAACCCCGCTCCCCCCAAGATGAATGGTTTTGACCACATTCCACTGCTTTGATTGGTACAGATTCCACAAACTTGTTTATCTATACTGAACAAAAATATAAACGCAACATGTAAAGTGTTGGTCCAATGTTTCATGAGCTGAAATAAAAGATCCCCAAAATGTTCCATATGCATGAAAAGCTTATTTCTCAAAAAGAAATTGCGCACATTTGTTTACATCCCTGTTAGTGAGCATTTCTCCTTTGCCAAGATAATCCATCCACCTGACAGGTGTGGCATATCAAGAAGCTGATTAAACAGCATGACCATTACACAGATGCCATAGATGTCTCAAGTTTTGAGCGAGCGTGCATTTGGCATACTGACAGCAGAATGTCCACCAAAGCGGTTTCCAGAGAATTTAATGTTCATTACTCTACCATAAGCCACCTCCAACGTTGTTTTAGTGAATTTGGCAGTACATCCAACCGCCTCACAACCGCAGGCCACTTGTAAACAAGCCAGCCCAGGACCTCCACATCTGGCTTCTTCACCTGCAGGATCGTCTGAGACCAGCCACCCAGACAGCTGATGAAACTGTGGGTGTGCACAACCAAAGAATTTCTGAAGAAACTGTCAGAAACCATATCAGGGAAGCTCATCTGCTTGCTTGTCATCTTCACCAGGGTATTGGATTTACTGCAGTTCAGCGTCATAACCGACTTCAGTGGGCAAATGCTCACCTTCGATGGCCACTGGCACGCTGGAGAAGTCTGCTCTTCACGGATGAATCCCAGTTTCAATTGTACCGGACAGATGGCAGACTGTGTGGGCGAGCGGTTTGCTAATGTCAACATTGTGAACAGAGTGCCCCATGGTGGCAGGGGTTATGGTATAGGCAGGCATAAGCTACGGACAATGAACACAATTGTATGTTATCCTGAGGCCCGTTGTCGTGCCATTCATCTGCCCCCATGACCTCATGTTTCAGCATGATAATGCACAGCCCCATGTTGCAAGGATCTGTACACAATTCCTAGAAGCTGAAAATGTCCCATTTCTTCTGTTGCCTTCATACCCACCAGACATGTCACCCATTGAGCATGTTTGGGATAATCTGGCTCGACGTGTACGACAACGTGCTCCAGTTCCCGCCAATATCCAGCAACTTTGCACAGCCATTGAAGAGGAGGGGAACAACATTCCACAGGCCACAATCAACAGCATGATCAACTCTATGTGAAGGAGATGTGTCGCGCTGAATGAGGCAATTAGTAACATTAGCTAGCTATATAAGGTTAGCATGCTAGCTAGCTACACTGATGGATGCCAGTGCCCTGCTTGATATTATTTCTACACTCCATGTTGAAACCCTCAATTCTCCACTCCATGTTCCCACCCTCAATTCGTGAATATGTATTATCATTCTTCGGAGGTGGAACCTAAACGAGAATTTCTGCTATTGGACAGAAATTATGTCGAAATAGTGATAGCATTGCCCTCTATTGGGGGCCTTTAAAGCTAAATTCCTATAACTTTACACATTCTGCCATGACTTATGCCATGTTAATATGATATCTGAGTGAGAATGACAAAAAAAATCAATAGGGGCCCCCTGAAAGTCAGGGCCCCTGGGCACAGTCGGTACTCAGCCAAGATTGCTACAAGTTTAGACAGCATGCTAGACTAACTACCAATCAAAAAATTGACATGGCTAATTGTCAGCTAATTGAGTGACTGACATAACAAGAGAAAAACTACTGATGCACAACCAAATTTTGAAATTGCTCCTGGTGTATTTCACTATTTTTACTCTCAATAGACCTGTTATGTCGCTTATGCCTGGAGCCGGCCCTGTCTGCAGGTCCAAAAAAGACCAGAAGTGTGAGGTGGAGTCTGCCATCTGATATCACAGATAAGCTAAGTCAAACTTAGGCAGTAAGAAAGCGTATAGATAGACTAGCAGCAAGGAAAAATAAACAGGTGGGGGAATATTTACCTGGTGTAACCTGAGAGTTGTGAAGTGAAATGTTTAAATTGTGTGTAATTTGAATGTTTCACATGACATGAATAGTGTCACATGTGAGTCATGCCTCTACATGTGTGTGTGTGTCTTTCCATTCACAGAGACGTGTCATGGAGTTCGCTGCCCTGGCTCTGCGTCGTGTGTCGTGGACCAGACCAACAATGCCTACTGTGTGGCCTGTAATCACCAGTGTCCAGAGGTGAAGTCACCTGACCAGTACCTGTGTGGCAACGACGGCGTTGTTTATGCCAGCGCCTGTCATCTGAGGAGAGCCACGTGCATCCTGGGAAGGTCCATTGGCGTGGCGTACGAAGGGAAATGCATTGGTAAGTATTGGAGCATCAATATGGGGTGCCGTTTGTAAAGTTGATACATCACACTTAGATCAATGAAGAGTTCAGTGTTTTGATGCCCCAAGACCTTTGTCAGAACATACCAGAGTAGTAGGCCTAATAAACATCAAAAACATGTCTGTTCTGTCTGTTCTCATACACACAGACAGGACACTATGTCTATCTCCATCACCAGAGTCATGATGTCTGTGTGAATCAGAAATAGATCCGTGCTGGCCTGGGTCTGTGTGGGAGTGTGATAATATTGTCTGATGCTTTCTGTGTGTGTCTCCTCTCTAGACGCCCGGTCATGTGGCGACATCGTGTGTCGGGGAGCGAAAAGGTGTCTGTGGGATGAAGCGAGTGGCCGCGGACGCTGCTCTGTGTGTGACGAGCCATGTCCGGAGAGTCGCCCGGGTGAGAGTGTGTGCTCCAGCGACAACAACACCTACCCCAGCGAGTGTTCCATGAGGCAGGCCGCATGCGCTCAGCAGCGTCACCTGGAGGTCAAACACTCAGGATCCTGCAACTGTAAGTCGACGGTTGATGCGTGAAATGACACCCTATTCCCTACATTGTGCCCCACAGCGACGCACACCCACTGAGAACTTATGAGAAAGTGTCTTAAACTTCAAAACAGGCTTTTCCTCAGTCACTTCACCCAAAGTCATAAATAATAATCCTAAATCCTAACTTTCACTTAAGCCGAATTTTCACTTAGTCTCCCATTGACATCGATGCATGACTAAGTGAACATTTAACTTAAGTGGAAGTTAGGATAAACTCCGGAGGAAAGATGATGTGGGTCCAACTACAACACATCCCTCACCCAATTTTTCCAATGTGATTAAAGTCACCTTATATTAGTCCCCTTATACCATTGTTGAATATTAATTTCTGATTGGCTAGAAGGGCATTCTAGAATGGGCATTAAAACCAGATAATGGGACAGTTGGAAAAGATATCGGGACACTTTGCAATCATAATGCAATAAGCACCTACACAAGCAGACCGTATTTGCTACAAAGTTACAGAAAGGTAAACCAACAACCACACAAAGTGAAATTGGATACATTGTAAACGCAGGAAAAACTACCAGCTTTGATTTGTTTTTGCAGAGACTTATTTTTTGGGAGCATCTAATGACCTAGTGTGGTGAGTGATGAACATGCATTTCTGAGGTCCTTACTGTTACAGTCATTACCCATTACGCTATAGCGACTCCTTGTGGCGGCCGGGCGCACGCACGCTGGCTTCGGTTGCCAGCTGTGCTGTGTTTTCTCCAACACATTGGTGTGGCTGTCTTCCGGGTTAAGCGAGCAGTGTGTCAAGAAGCAGTGCGGCTTGGCGGGGTCATGTTTCAGAGGACGCATGGCTCTCTACCTTCGCCTCTTTCGAATCCATACAGGAGTTGCAGCTGTGGGACAAGACTGTAACTACCAATTGGAAATTACGAAATTGGGGAGAAAAAAAGGTAATAATAAAAATTATAAATATAAATATAAAAAAATACTCCCACATGTTTCTAGTTTGACCAGCTGTTTTCAGCAATTTTTATTTTTGAATAAGGTCGTCATATTGGCAGGTTTGCTAGCAACAAACTATTTAGCTAGCTTCTAGCCTAGTGTTTGATATGCAGTGCAATCTCCTCGTAATGAACTATGTTGAATGTTCTGACGAGAAGGCAAACTTTTATAGCTATGCCAGGCTAAATCAGGCACCGTCATTCATTTGGATGTATCCAAATTAATGTCAATTGGAAACAGCTTAAAACAAACGCAAATGCAGCTACTTTTCTGTTATTCTGACTGCAGAGGTTGTGACTGTTAGCCATAGTTAGTTGGCTAGCTAGCAAGCAAGGGATAAGAACGTAAAGAACAAGGGACTGGGTCGCATCCATATATGTCAAACTAATCAAAGAAAATATGAAAAAGTATGAATTCACTTATAAAATAAAAATATCAACAGATGACAAAACATTTCCATTATTTCCAATGTAATGTACAGAACGTCGCCTTTTAATCCCTAACTTAGTGGCCTCTGTGTCAAAGCCACTTACACAAAAACAACTTACTGGTATGATGAGGTAGTCTTGCCCACCAGCAAAGTCCCTCTCTCTCTCTCTCTCTCTCTCTCACTCTCTCCTGTCTCTGTCTCTTCTCTCTCTCTCTCTCTCTCTCTCTCTCTCTCTCTCTCTCTCTCTCTCTCTCTCCCCCTCTCTCTCTCTCTCTCTCTCTCTCTCTCTCTCTCTTTCTCAATGTAGGGGCAACCCTTATGACTGACCACTTCATAGTTTATTGCCATTCTGTTGTTCCCATGATGTTTGGTTCACTCATAACATAGATCATGTGTCTCTCAGCTTATCCTCCCTCTAATTACAACAATGCCTCGTTTTTCTCCTGTAAACAGTAATGTTGCTGTAATTAAATTATTTCAGCATGTGGATTATGAGGACTGGGTTTTGGATGGGATACTTTTTTGGATGGGGTTTTCTACATCTGCCTGTGGCTGTTTGTTTTGGAGATAAATCTTTTCTGAGGGCAAATACACTCCAACAGGGTGGTCCTTTGTAGAAATGGGTCCCGGTCCCCTGTCTTGTGCATCAAATGAAGTTGTATTGTGTTATAAGGATGCGTATATGAGCCCTGTTCTGTTCTCTCTGTTTTCAGGTTTAAACCAGGTTTAAACCATCACCCCACTGCCCAGCCCAGCCCCCCCTCTCAGCCTCCAGCCTCTCTCATAACCACAATCACTTTTCTTTATGTCCCGTACTCTGGTCCATGGAAGAAGAGAAGCAGACTGTCAGTGAATCAAGTCAAGGAAAATTTGATTAATGTTGGAGTTGGATTCTGTGCTGTTGTTAGGGTCAATGGGGCGGTGGTTAGAGAATTGGACTAGTAGTTAGTTAGAGCATTAGTAGTGGTTAGAGCGTTGGACTAGTAACTGAAAGGTTGCAAGATCGAATCCCCTAGCTGACAAGGTAAAAATCTGTCGTTCTGCCCCTGAACAAGGCAGTTAACCCACTGTTCCTAGGCCGTCATTGAAAATAAGAATTTGTTCTTAACTGACTTTCCTAGTAAGATGAAATAAAATAAATAAACAATTATGCTTAATTTTGCTGTGAGATTCTGTGCTGTTGTTAGGGTCAATGATGCTAAATGTTGCAGTGAGATTCTGTGCTGTTGTTAGGGTCAATGATGCTTAATGTTGCAGTGAGATTCTGTGCTGTTGTTAGGGTCAATGATGCTTAATGTTGCAGTGAGATTCTGTGCTGTTGTTAGGGTCAATGATGCTTAATGTTGCAGTGAGATTCTGTGCTGTTGTTAGGGTCAATGATGCTTAATGTTGCAGTGAGATTCTGTGCTGTTGTTAGGGTCAATGATGCTTAATGTTGCAGTGAGATTCTGTGCTGTTGTTAGGGTCAATGATGCTTAATGTTGCAGTGAGATTCTGTGCTGTTGTTAGGGTCAATGATGCTTATGTTGCAGTGAGATTCTGTGCTGTTGTTAGGGTCAATGATGCTTAATGTTGCAGTGAGATTCTGTGCTGTTGTTAGGGTCAATGATGCTTAATGTTGCAGTGAGATTCTGTGCTGTTGTTAGGGTCAATGATGCTTAATGTTGCAGTGAGATTCTGTGCTGTTGTTAGGGTCAATGATGCTTAATGTTGCAGTGAGATTCTGTGCTGTTCTTAGGGTCAATGATGCTTAATGTTGCAGTGAGATTCTGTGCTGTTGTTGGGGTCAATGATGCTTAATGTTGCAGTGAGATTCTGTGCTGTTGTTAGGGTCAATGATGCTTAATGTTGCAGTGAGATTCTGTGCTGTTGTTAGGGTCAATGATGCAACTGCTAGTAGACAATTTGTTCTTCCATATATCCGTCATCAGACAGGGAAGCTTGAGGAAGAGGGGAAGGAAGAAGAGGAGAAAGAAGAGCAGGAATACTAGGATTTTCTTCATCAATATGTCCTGGAATACAGCCTGGATGATAAACCTTATAATAGCTGAATAGTGTTTCAGTTCAGCCACAGAATACTGTTCATATTGTATATAAAGTGTATGCTTATTTATTGTCCATGGAAGAGAAATAAGCCAGGGTCTCCCGAACTCGGTCCTCAGGACCCCAAGGGGTGCACGTTTTGGTTTTTGTCCTAGTACTACACAGCTGATTCAAATTATCAACTAATCATCGAGCTTTGGTCGTTTGAATTGACTGTGTATTGTTAGGGCAAAAACCAAAACATGCAGCCCTTTGGGTGCCCAGGACCGAGTTTGAGAAACCCTGGCTGAACTAAGCAATCATATATTTGAAATCTTGTAGGTGTTGTTTACTTGTATGTATTTATAAATGTTGTTTATTATTTATACATTAACAGTGTCCGTCTGTCTTACTGTATACCTAATGTCTCTTGCATTTTATCCAAAGAGAAAATGTATTATTTATTTGAGGTGCAATACTGCCCACATTGATGTTCTTGTTCTGTAAACTCCTGCAATGCATTCTCTATCTGAGCTGTACACATCTGCTTATTGTGGGCAAGATTTGGATTTACCCCTTCTTCCTACATTGTGAAATGTTGGCTAGCGTGTTTAATGTGTTCCAGTTTATTTTATGACGAACTTGTTGCTCACCAATGTATATACCCTAGTGAGAGAGAGGTTTTGTTGACCCAAAGCTGACCTAAATGGCTTTGTCTAGTCTTTTGTTGAACAAAAGTTACCCGTCCTAGTCCCACTACAGTACATAGCGATACTTTTAACGAGTCACTATGGTCTCTCTCCCTTCAGAAAATGACTAGCTTTGTTTATTAAGGGGAGCAGGATGGATGCCACTAAAACAATGTACAGTTGAAGTCGGAAGTTTACATACACTTAGGTTGGAGTCATTAAAACTTGTTATTCAACCTTCTCCACAAATTTCTTGTTAACAAACTATAGTTTTGGCAAGTTGGTTAGGACATCTACTTTGTGCATGACACAAGTCATTTTTCCAACAATTGTTTACAGAAGGATTATTTCACTTATAATTCACTGTATCACAATTCCAATGGGTCAGAAGTTTACATACACTAAGTTTACTGTGTCTTTAAACAGCTTGGAAAATTCCAGAAAATTATGTCATGGCTTTAGAAGCTTCTGATAGGCTAATTGACGCCATTTGAGTCAATTGGAGGTGTACCTGTGGATGTATTTCAAGGCCTTCCTTCACACTCAGTGCCTCTTGGCTTGACATCATGGGAAAATCAAAAGAAATCGTTCAAGACCTCAGGAGAAAAATTGTAGACCTCCACAAGTCTGGTTCATCCTTGGGAGCAATTTCCAAACCCCTGAAGGTACCAAGTTCATCTCTATAAATAATAGTACGCAAGTATAAACACCATGGGACCACGCAGCCGTCATACCACTCAGGAAGGAGACGCGTTCTGTCTCCTAGAGATTAACGTAATTTGGTGTGAAAAGTGCAAATCAATCCCAGAACAACAGCAAAAGACCTTGTGAAGATGCTGGAGGAAACCGGTACAAAAGCATCTATTTCCATAGTAAAACGAGTCCTTTATTGACATAACCTGAAAGGCTGCTCAGCAAGGAAGAAGCCACTGCTCCAAAACAGCCATAAAAAAAGCCAGACTACGGTTTGCAACTGCACATGGGGACAAAGATCGTTCTTTTTGGAGAAATGTCCTCTGGTCTGATAAAACAAAAATAGAACTGTTTGGCCATAATGACCATTGTAATGTTTGGAGGAAAAAGGGGAATGCTTGCAACCTGAAGAACACCATCCCAACTGTGAAGCACGGGGGTGGGAGCATCATGTTGTGAGGGTGCTTTGCTGCAGGAGGGACTGGTGCACTTCACAAAATAGATGGCTTAATGAAGGAGGGAAAATGATGTGTATATATTGAAGCAACATCTCAAGACATCAGTCAGGAAGTTAATGCTTGGTTGCAATTGGGTCTTCCAAATGGACAATGACCCCAAGCATACTTCTAAAGTTGTGGCAAAATGCCTTAAGGACAACAAAGTCAAGGTATTGGAGTGGATTTCACAAAGCCCTGACCTCAATCCTATAGAAAATTTGTGGGCAGAACTGAAAAAGCGTGTGCGAGCAAGGAGGCCTACAAACCTGAATCAGTTACACCAGCTCTGTCAGGAGGAATGGGCCAAAATTCACCCAACTTATTGTGGGAGGCTTGTGGAAGGCTACCTGAAACGTTTGACCCAAGTTAAACAATTTAAAGGCAATACCACCAAATACTAATTGAGTGTATGTAAATTTCTGACCCACTGGGAATGTGATGAAAGAAATAAAAGCTTAAATAAATCATTCTCTCTACTATTATTCTGACATTTCACATTCTTAAAAAAAGTGGTGATCCTAACTGACTTAAGACAGGGAATTTTTACTAGGATTAAATGTCAGGAATTGTGAAAAACTGAGATTAAATGTACTTGGCTAAGGTGTATGTAAACTTCTGACTTCAACTGTATGTCGTTTTATACAATGTCTAAGTAGGAATAATTAGGTTTTTCATGTTTTACCTTGACAATGTTGTTTTTCATATTTCATAATGTGCCAATTGTAGACTTTTATGTGCCAATGTATTCCAGTGCGGTCAATCACGTAATTGATATCACTCCCTCTGTAAATGTAAATGCAGTGTACCACATAATGTTCATTACATACAATATATCACACTTAAGCATGTTGTTTTTCCTCACTGTCGAGGAATATTCAAAGAAGTCAACAGCTGATGTGAATATATTTGCTGTTTTGTCCTAAACAGAAATGTGTTAAAAGTCAACAGCTGTTGCATTTACAGCTGTGATACATTTCGATCTGGTCTATTTTGTTATGTTGAATAGAGATTCAGTCATAAATATATAGTTTTGTATTTTTTATGTGAATGTTAAATGTACATAATAGCTATGATATTATGATGATATTTATACAGGGCAGGAGAGTAAATAATAAAAATATGCTTTTTTTCCTCAAATGTGTGTGTCTTCTGTCTATCATTTCTACACACGAGACACTCAACAAATGTCCTGGATAAACCTATATATACCATAGCCTACTTTCCCTCTCCTGTGTACCGAATCCAGTCCAGTATTTTACATCATCATCACATTTACAATATGCTCCAATTAAAGTGATACAATCACAGACAGACAGTCAGCCATTTCTCTCAGTACTGCTCCTCAGCCATCCTCCTCCACCAAGTGTAGAAAATGACTGACGGACTGACTGACTGTCTGGCTGTGATTGTTTCACTTTGTGCTGCAGGACCATATATATAGTGTATTTATTTATTTATCTTTATGTGCAGGACAGAAATGTGTCACTCAATCACAGACATTTAGGTGGCTGATCGACAGAACCTCAGCTTGGCCTGTTTGGCATCGTTTCCCCAGACGTGAGAAAAGCTGACTCAGTTTCTGTGCTAGTTGTGTTTGGGCTGTCTGCTGAGCTCTGTGTGTGTGATTGAGGGTACTAGTGGCATCAGGGTCCAGCAGACAGGAACCAGCCCAGCAGCTCTCTCTCCTTTCCGTCTCTCTCTCTGCCTCAGATCAGAACCTGAGACTATCTCATGTAATTACATTTCAGCAGTAGTAAAGAAGATCCTAATCGTACTGTGTGTGCCGTGACTGGTCCTTGTCCGTCTGTTTTGGAAAATTCTGACTGGGACTGGAAGTACACACTGCTAATATAACAACATTACAGAAATGCTGATGTGACAGTCTGAGCCGAGGCTGAGCTGAGTGAGAGAATTTCCCATGGTGGCATCAGACGTGGGGTATACTCTCTCTCTCCCTCTCTCTCTCTCTACTCTCCTGACCTTGGCATAGCATGAAAGGCAAAACCTGGAAGGTTTCACTGAGAACAAGTGACTCATTACTAAAGTTACGGTCATAGATTATGAAGTCATAGAAATGATCATAAACATATTTTAAATAAGAACTTCTGTTTTGATTGTATATACAATTAATCTTGAATAATGGACTAAATGTCATTCCTGTTTTCAATAGGAAAATGGGACATTGAAAGGGACATTGCGAGAGAGAAAGAGAGAGAGGAGAGAACCAATTACTCACAAAAATTCTGTGTTGCTGACCACATAACTTGATATGAAAGGTGTTAGACAGTGCTTGACAGGGTGCTCAAAGCTCTGCCAACACACAATACCATCGCCCAGAAAGTGAAGTCCTTTTTGGACTAGAGTCTAGTTAGATGGACCGGATGACACGGTTACTTCACAGTGTGTTACATACAGTACATGAACCCTTTCCTTCTTCCTGTTCATAGACAGACATACAGAAGACAGACCTTCAGAACCCTGTAGCACAGACAGACAGACAGACAGACAGACAGACAGACAGACAGACAGACAGACAGACAGACAGAAGACAGACCTTCAGAACCCTGTAGCCCTGACAGACAGACAGACAGACAGACAGACAGACAGACAGACAGACAGACAGACAGACAGACAGACAGACAGACCTTCAGAACCCTGTAGCCCTGACAGACAGACAGACAGACAGACAGACAGACAGACAGACAGACAGACAGACAGACAGACAGACAGACAGACAGACATACAGAAGACAGACCTTCAAAACCCTGTAGCACAGACAGACAGACAGACAGACAGACAGACAGACAGACAGACAGACAGACAGACAGACATACAGAAGACAGACCTTCAAAACCCTGTAGCACAGACAGACAGACAGACAGACAGACAGACAGACAGACAGACAGACAGACAGACAGACAGACAGGCAGGCAGGCAGGCAGGCAGGCAGGCAGGCAGGCAGGCAGGCAGGCAGGCAGGCAGGCAGGCAGGCAGACGTCTGTCTGTCTGTCTGTCAGGAGTACAGACAGAAAGACAGACAGACAGACACCTGTACTCTTGACTGACAGACAGACCCCTGTAGCCCTGAGAGGCAAACAGACCCATGTACTCCTGACAGACAGACAGACAGACAGACCCCTGTACTCATGACAGACAGACAGAAAGACCCCTGTAGCCCTGATAGGCACAGACCCCTGCAGCCCAGACAGACAGACCCCTGTACCCCTGACAGACAGACCTATGGAGCCCTGACAGACAGACCTATGGAGCCCTGACAGACAGACAGACCCCTGTAGCCCAGACAGACAGCCTGACCCCTGGAGCCCTGACAGACAGACCAGACCGGGCACGCAATGGACCCCTGCTGGGTTCCTCTTAGGAGTTCAATAGAAACGTATGAGAATGAGTCGATGTCTGTGGAACGGGACTAGTCTGTCACAGTAGGTCCCCACTCCCTGCAGGGCAGGGGGCTGTCTGGTAGCTGGGAGCACATCACAGGGTGTTCGTACCACTCATTCACTCTGAAAATAGAATGAACTAACATTGGGGATCTATTGAAACAGTACAGTACCACTCACTCTGAAAAAAAGAACAGACTCGGGTTGGGGGATCTATTGAAATGTTTTGTTGTTCCGATCCAGATAGGAGTCTGTCATCAGATCATTGAAGCAGCCACCTCTCTGAACGAGTAGATCCGAGACATCGATTTGGGTTGTTTACAGATTAGGATGTAGTCACAGAGGAACGCAGTGTGTCCTCTATTCTATATCTCATAACAGTTCATATCTCATAACAGTTCATGGAGTACTGTAGCTATCTGGCCCTGACCAGATGCATAGATCAGGCTATGTGTTGTACCACATTGTCTTTGTTTTTATTTTTGTTCAGTGTAGAGACCAAATTATGTCTTGAACTTGTAGAAGTCTAGAGTGAATATAGTCCCGTGTGAGTGCTTTCAGAATGTATTCACACCCCTTGACTTTTTCCCACATTTAGCTCATTATTCTTTGAAAAATTATTCAAGCTCTGTTAGGTTGGTTGATGATCATTGCTAGAAAGCCATTTCATGTCTTGCCATAGATTTTCAAACTAATTTAAGTCAAAACTATAACTAGGCCACTCAGGAATATTTAATGTTGTCTTGGTAACTCCAGTGTAGATTTGGCCTTGTGTTTTAGGTTATTGTCCTGCTGAAAGGTGAATTTGTCTCCCAGTGTCTGTTGGAAAGAAGACTGAACCAGGTTTTCGTGTAAGATTTTGCCTGTGCTTAGCCATATTTTGTTACTTTTGATCCTAAAAAACTGCCCATTCCTTGCCTTTGACAAGCATACTCATAACATGATGCAGCCACCACCATGCTTGAACATATGTAGTGGTACTCAGTGATGGGCTGTGTTGGATTTGCCCCAAACATAACACTTGTATTCAGGAAAAAAGTTAATATCTTTGCCTCATTTTCTGCAGTATTACTTAAGTGCCTTGTTGCAAACAGGATGCATGTTTAGGAAAATGTTTTATTCTGTGCAGGTTTCCTTCTTTTCACTCTATCATTTAGGTTAGTATTGTGGAGTAACTAAAATGTTGTTGTTCCATCCTCAGTTTTCTCATATCACAACCATTCAACTCTGTTTTAAAATCACCATTGGCCTCATGGTGAAATCGCTGAGCAGTTTCCTTCCTCTCCGGCAACTGGGTTAGGAAGGACGCCTATCTCTTAGTAGTGACTGAGTGTATTGACATACCCTCCAAAGCCTAATTCATAACTTCACCATGCTCAAAGGGATTTTTTTTAAACACATCTACCAATTGGGGTCCTTCTTTGCGAGCCATTGAAAAAACCTCCCTGGTCGTTGTTGTTGAATCTGTGCTTGAAATTCACTTCTCTATTGACAGACCTTACATATAATTGTATGTATAGGTTACAATGACGGGGTAGTCATTCAAATATAGTGTTAACCACTGTTATTGAACACAGCAAGAATCCATGATTTGTTAAGCACATTTGTTTTACTCTTGAACTTTAGGCTTGCCATAACAAAGGCGTTGAATACTTATTGATTCAAGACAGCTTTTAATTTATTTGTAATTTTTTTAAATGTTCTACAAACAAAATTCCAAATGGGGTATTGTGTGTAGATAAGTGACACAAAATCTAAATGTAATCCATTTTAAATTCAGCCTGTAACACAACAGAATGTGGAAAATGAAGGGTGTGAACACTTTTTGAAGGCACTGTATTAGACTGGAAATGAAACGTTCATTATTGTTACCGTAAGTATGAGGCATCCTTTCTACATCAAGTCTTTGTATTTGGTTATAAAATATTTCTGAATGGGTGCCTTATAATGGGTGCACGGAACATTTGAAATGCCAATAGACTTCTAGGGATTCCACTAGGCATTCTCCAGCATTCCACTAGGCATTCTCCAGCATTCCACTAGGCATTCCACTAGGCATTCCACTAGGCATTCCACTAGGCATTCTCTAGCATTCCACTAGGCATTCTCCAGCATTCCACCATTAAGCATTCTCCAGCATTCCACTAGGCATTCTCCAGCATTCCACTAGGCATTCTCCAGCATTCCACTAGGCATTCTCCAGCATTCCACCATTCCACTAGGCATTCTCCAGCATTCCACTAGGCATTCTCCAGCATTCCACCATTCCACTAGGCATTCTCCAGAATTCCACTAGGCATTCCACTAGGCATTCTCCAGCATTCCACTAGGCATTCTCCAGCATTCCACTAGGCATTCTCCAGAATTCCACTAGGCATTCCACTAGGCATTCCACTAGGCATTCTCCAGCATTCCACTAGGCATTCTCCAGCATTCCACTAGGCATTCTCCAGCATTCCACTAGGCATTCTCCAGCATTCCACTAGGCATTCTCCAGCATTCCACTAGGCATTCTCCAGCATTCCACTAGGCATTCTCCAGCATTCCACTAGGCATTCTCCAGCATTCCACTAGGCATTCTCCAGCATTCCACTAGGCATTCTCCAGCATTCTCCAGTATTCCACTAGGCATTCCACTATGAACTTTGAAACCAAATATCGACATGCTACAATATAGCATTCATCAATTAGGAAGAAAACTACGGTCGGCGAACTAGCGGTAGTCCTCGGCAGAAGTCTGAAACGTAATCATAGGGAAGTCAGAGACGGGTATGCATTTTCAGCTCATTTTAATCTCCTTTTCACATTTCCGGAGGACTCCTCTCTCAGTCCCTGTCAGATATAATAGCCTAATGGGAAACGGTCTGTCTGGCCAAAATGCACACAATGGCCCATATTCACGAAGCGCCTCAGAGTGCGAATGGTGATTTAGGATCAGGCAATCAGGTCCCCCGTGTCCATATAACTATGATAAAAAATGCCATAAAAACTGATCTGAGATCAGCACTGATCCTATACTCTGAGGCACTTTGTGAATGAAAGGATATGAAAAGTAAGTGATGTTGAATACGGAACTCAAATGTCATGAAGTTATGAACAAGACTCCCAGCTTACTGTAACATCATTCCATATTTCTTTCTAGAAACTTCCCGGGAAACAGTGTGCTAATGTCCAGGTGAAATGGAAATGGCAAGAGGAGACTTCTTAAAGAAGATTAGCGTAATGCTGTCTAGCCAGAACTGCGCTGGATAAAAGCGAGAACAGATTTAAAGTTTCTGTCTTGCAGACGGCTTTGTGGAGTTGTTCAGACATGGTCTACATTTTCAGATTAATCCCAAGTCTGTCTGCATACTAATGTTTGTCTGGGACAGAGATAGTCAGAGCAATTGGAAATGGACTTAACTTCTTTTTAAATATAATTTTTCTCTTCCCAGACGCACACAACTGCAATAACTATAAGAATGTTTAAACAAGTACCATTGTTTCATTTGAAGTTAATTAGCATTTCTCAGCGGTGAGAGAAAAGTTTTCAAGCCCTCTTAAGCGAAAGCAAAAAGACAGACTTTTAGTGCAAACAGGAAAGGTTCCATGTTCTTCAGTGTGGCTCCAGACAGCATATCTTGGGCACATTTCAATCCTATTCAGTACTATATCATATATATTGTATATAAGTATTGATTAAATCCATGCAACATTAAGGCCATGTGCCATTTCGACCATGATCAATGTACTTGGTCTGACGCACATATCATATAGATCTCCATCTAATGGTGGCCAATCAATGGGTGTGAACTCCTACATGTGTGTCACCTTTTAGACATGCCAGACCATAGAATTGAATATTGCATTTAGTAGGCTCTGTATGTGCCAGACAGGATGTCACAAGGGTTTGTTTTCAGTCAGGAAGCCCCTGTTAGAATATGTCGTTGAAATCTCTGTTTCTATGCTCTCTGGTCTAAATGCCAAGACAATTAAGAGATGTTTGTTTGAGGTAAAGCCCTGTATGACTCATCACTGTACTTGAAACACACACACACAGTAGCAGGCTGCAGGGAGAGGGTTTCCTCTGTCCCAATCACAAGAGGATTGACTTGTCCAGGGAAACAAACAAGAGAATAATGAAACCATTTTTTTTTTATATGTAAAACATCCCATTAATAACTCCTGAGGATTCTGAAGATGACTAACGCTAAAGTTGCACAAAAAGCTTATTTCTCTAAAATGTTGTACACAAATTTGTTTACATCCCTGTTAGTGAGCATTTCTCCTTTGCCAAGATAATCCATCCACCTGACAGGTGTGGCATATAAAGAAGCTGAATAAATAGCATGATCATTACACAGGTGCAACTTGTGCTGGGGACACTAAAAAGGCCACTCTAAACTGTGCCGTTTTTTCACACAACACAATGCCACAGATGTCTCAAGTTTTGAAGGAGCATGCAATTGGCATGCCGACTGCAGGAATGTCCACCAGAGCTGTTGGCAGATAATTTAATGTTAATTTCTCTACCATAAGCCTCCTCCAACATTGTTTTAGACAATATGGCAGTACGTCAAACAGGCCTCACAACCACAGACCATGTGTATCCACGCCCAGGACCTCCACATCCGGCTTCTTCACCTGGGAGATCGTCTGAGACCAGCCACATGGACAGCTAATGAAACTGAGGAGTATTTCTGTCTGTAATAAAGCCATTTTGTGGGGGAAAACACATTCTGATTGGCTGGGTCTGGTTCCACAGTGGGTGGCCACCCATGGCTGTGTCCTTACCCATTCATATCAAATTCATAGATTAGGGCCTAATTATTTTAATTTACTGATTTCCTTATATGAAGTGTAACTCAGTAAACTAGTGGAAATTGTTGCATGTTGCTTTTATATTTCTGTTTAGTATAATTCACAAAAATTATACTAGTCAACTTGAAGATCTTTCTTAAGATCTTTAGTTTTTTTATGTGGGAAATGGTAGCCAGTATGTAATTCAAAAGAAGGTCTGAAATACTGTCAAGGCATTGGATCATTCTTGACAGGGTCATATCTCTTTATATGGTTCTGTTTCTTGATACTTGAGGTCATTTAAGGTATCCTAGCAACCTGACACAATGAAAGAATTGATGGAGTGAACACCCATGTCCTTATTTAGCCTTTATTGTCCATGTTGCCAAGTGGAATTATGCATAAATTATGTAGATACACAGTAGAACTTCAGAATAGACTCGAAGCCACTAAAGCAAACTGCTAAATGTCGATTTCTTCTTCCAGTATAAACACAGACACGTTCCTGCCCTTCCAGATTATAACAAGACCATCTGTAACAAATGTACAAATTGATCTTGATAGGTATAAATGAATTAGAAAAAAAAGGCAGCTTGAAGAGTTTGGCTATCAGGATATATATATATATATATATATATATATATACACACACACACACACAAATGTGGTAGATACATTAATATAAATACAACAATATGTTCAGGTATTGGTATACTTCTCTCTAAAAAGACTAAACGTATCCAAGATATCCTAAAGATCTAGAGCTCAGAAAACTCTTGAGATATACCTGTGGCCACATGGACAGTCTGGTAACCACGACAACTAGGTGGGGCACCCCAAAGGGTAAGTTTAACCCTTAGGGGGTGTAAGAAATTACTTAATGTCATCAGAAGGGGACAACAGTCACAGATGATTGACAACACTGCTAATAATAATAATGATTGACAGCATTTTGAGGCACTTCTAGACAACACGAGGTGTTCTGACTGACAACTGAACTCATTCCCCACCAGTAGATGCAGCCAATAAAAGTTACATTGGTAAGAAGCAAAGAAATGTACATGAACAGCTTTGACATGTTTCTATCATCTCTCTGAGTAGCGAGTCTGTATAACCAACCTGTAACCTTTGACCTGTGTGAGTGTGTGTGTTCTTACATTCAAAGGTGACAATAACAACATTAAAAAAGGAACACGTCATCACTGTACATGAAACAGACACATACTTTACACACAGTCCACTGTGAAGGCCTTGTACTATCATTTGTAAATCCTCCAGACAGACTTCATTGACTTCAGTATCGTGCAAACTGCATTCAATTTCACACTATACTGTTTCTTACACACAGAGGGACAGGAGTTTTGGCCCCAGTAAAAAGGTAATACTATCAAATTACTAAAATACTCAATTAACATCTAAAGTTTATTCTCCACAATATGCATTTAAGTGAATCAACAGTGAGAGAAAGCTTTCAATTCAACTATTAACATTTAGTCTCTATCTCTTCTTACTGTGTATTGAGAGAGTCCACCTGTGAATCAATGGTGTGGAGCTAAGCAAAAAAATATATTTCAAAAAAATACTGCAACTTGGTTTAAGATGTTTGTGAAGACACTTTTAAAGGTTTGGCTTTAAAACACATCTCAAGGCCTTGAAGTCAAAACATTTGTCACAGACAAGTAAGTGTTGTAGGACTAAACCATTGAGCATGACGCAATACATATTCCAGTTATTCTAAACTACATACAGTCTAGTAGCAACGTACAACTATCAGTCATCAAAAGGACAAGAACAATCACAAGTGAATCATGAGATTGATAATAAAGCATTAGTGGCAAACTGATGTTCTGTATGTCTTAAATACAGATATTTCTTTTGAGTGAAGGCAAGGCATTACATTTCCAACATGATGAGTGCCTTTTCAGTAGTGCTGAGAGATTAGTGCCTTTTGAGGTCTGTTCAGTTTCGGTTCGTTTAAAAAAAAAACTAATCACGGTCTTCAATTTCAGTTTAATTTAAAAAAAAAAAACAATTTATAAAAAAATATTGTGTGTTCAAGGCTGTAACACAGAATTAATCAATTGATGGTAGTGACTGCCATTACAGTTATGGTTCTAGTTTTATATTTTGGTTGTGTATATATATTATGTAATTATTAAAACCCCAATGATGGTAGTGACTGCCCATTACTTATTAATAAACCATGTAACACTACCTGGCGTCCATCTGTAGATGCTCTACACTCCATCCTTCATTCACATTACTAGGCTAATTGACAACATTTGAGTCAATTGGAGGTGTACCTGTGGATGTATTTCAAAGCCTACTTTCAAACTCAGTGCCCCTTTGCTTGACATCATGGGAAAATCAAAAGAAATCATTCAAGACCTCAGAAAGAAAATTGTAGACCTCCACAAGTCTGGTTCATCCTTGGGAGCAATTTCCAAACCCCTGAAGGTACCAAGTTAATCTCTTTAAATAATAGTACGCAAGTATAAACTCCATGGGACCACGCAGCCGTCATACCACTCAGGAAGGAGACGCGTTCTGTCTCCTAGAGATTAACGTACTTTGGTGCAAAAAGTGCAAATCAATCCCAGAACAACAGCAAAGGACCTTGTGAAGATGCTGGAGGAAACGGGTACAAAGTATCTATATCCACAGTAAAACGAGTCCTATATTGACATAACCTGAAAGGCCGCTCAGCAAGGAAGAAGCCACTGCTCCAAAACAGCCATAAAAAAAGCCAGATTACAGTTTGCAACTGCACATGAGGACAAAGATCGTGCTTTTTGGAGAAATGTCCTCTGGTCTGATGAAACAAAAATAGAACTGTTTGGCCATAATGACCATCGTTATTTTTGGAGAAAAAATGGGGAGTCTTGCAAGCCGAAGAACACCATCCCAACTGTGAAGCACGGGGGTGGAAGCATCATGTTGTGGGGGTGCTTTGCTGCAGGAGGGTCTGGTGCACTTCACAAAATAGATAGCATCATGAAGGAGGGAAAATGATGTGGATATATTGAAGCAACATCTCAAGACATCAGTCAGGAAGTTAAAGCTTGGTCGCAAATGGGTCTTCCAAATGGACAATGACCCCAAGCATACTTCCAAATGTGTGGCAAAATGGCTTAAGGACAACAAAGTCAAGGTATTGGAGTGGCCATCACAAAGCCCTGACCTCAATCCTATAGAAAATTTGTGGGCAGAACTGAAAAAGCGTGTGCGAGCAAGGAGGCCTACAAACCAGCTCTGTCAGGAGGAATGGGCCAAAATTCACCCAACTTATTGTGGGAAGCTTGTGGAAGGCTACCTGAAACATTTGACCCAAGTTAAACAATCTATAGGCAATGGTACCAAATACTAATTGAGTGTATGTATGTAAACTTCTGACCCACTAGGAATGTGATGAACGAAATAAAAGCTGAAATAAATCATTCTCTCCTATTATTCTGACATTTCACCTTCTTAAAATAAAGTGGTGATCCTAACTGACCTAAGACAGGGAATTTTTACTAGGATTAAATGTCAGGAATTGTGAAAAACTGAGTTTAAATGTATTTGTATAAAACAATATATATTTGGTGACTTATTATTTTATACCAAGTCATCATCTCATCTCCGCCCACAGGCTTGTCCAGCAAGAACCAATGAGAACAGGCAGCACAATGGATTCTGGTCATTGTATTAATTAACACGTTTTCTGTACGTAACTACTGTATGATGAGTTGAACAACCTACCCCAGAGAGAAATCTCTCTAGAGAAATGGCACGTTGAGCGCACAGAAAAAAAACGAAGTAAAAGGTATTCAAATAATTGAACTGACGTTGACCGATTCGTTATTTAAAAAAACAAAAATAAACCGACATTTCAGTTAATCACTCAGCACTACTTTTCAGGGAGTCAGTCCACCAGGTCTCTACAGTTTGAGAGCTGGTAGTCTTTTACTCCTCTAACCATTACAACCCTGGTGGCCCATAGATTCTCTGCGGAGGGGAATGGTTCCTCTGTGATCAGGTTGCTCCATTGTGGTATGGCCTGCCTGTGTGGTATGGCCTGCCTGTGTGGTATGGACTGCCTGTGTGGTATGGACTGCCTGTGTGGTATGGACTGCCTGTGTGGTATGGCCTGCCTGTGTGGTATGGCCTGCCTGTGTGGTATGGCCTGCCTGTGTGGTATGGCCTGCCTGTGTGGTATGGCCTGCCTGTGTGGTATGGCCTGCCTGTGTGGTATGGCCTTCCTGTGTGGTATGGCCTGCCTGTGTGGTATGGCCTGCCTGTGTGGTATGGACTGCCTGTGTGGTATGGACTGCCTGCGTGGTATGGACTGCCTGTGTGGTATGGACTGCCTGTGTGGTATGGACTGCCTGTGTGGTATGCCCTCCCATGGGCTTTGTAGCTCGGATGTGGCTCCTGTGGGGTCTAACTGTCGACCCAAGTGGGATTTGTAGTTCCCTGTGGCTCAGCAGGTCCTGTGGGACCTGTGTGGTTTGTAGTTCTTGTGGCTCAGCAGGTCCTGTGGGATTTGTAGTTCCCAATAGTTTAGGTCCCAGCTCATATCCTGCCTGTGTCTTGGTCCTTGTCCTCCAGCAGCTCAATGAGCTGAGTGAAGCTCTGTTTCACGGCATCCATGTTGTCCACTGAGCTGCCTTCTAGAATCCAGCTCTTCCCTCGGGCTAGAGGCTCCAGCTCAAAATACTTCTTTATCTAACAGAGAAAGAGAGAGAAACAGAGAGAGCTCAGAGGATTGGACACTTATTGAAAACATAAATCAAATCTAATTTTATTTGTCATATGCACCGAATACAACAGGTGTAGGTAGACCTTACAGGGAAATGCTTACTTACAAGAAGGACCACATGCTAAGCTGTCAGACTCAGTGTTGCAAAGGTAGAGAGCAGTGGACAATTTTTCTCATGCATTGTGTGGGTAAGTGTGTGTGGTGATTTTTATTTAACCTTAACCAACAATGCTTTAAGAAGTTAAGAAAAAAATATAAAAATAAGTGTTAACTAAAAAATAGATAAGTACAAATGTTTAAATAATAAGTTACAAATAACGCAAAAAAACATACACAATAGCACAATTGGTTACCGGATCGTACAACGGCAGCCATCTCCTTCGGTGCCATTATGTCACAGTGAGTAAATAAGTGTAATGTTAACTCATTTGTGATTTTGTTCTTGATGTTTGGGTGTACAGCATAGTATACCGTAACTGTTTTTGTCTAAATACTGTTCATTCCTCTGTAATTACACCAATATCTGCCAATGCTTGCATTACATATAACAAGAGCCAAGTGGAGACCACAAACTAGACCACAGTACAAAGATTGTCTTAAGAACTATGCAGGTCCCATGTTGGAAGTCTGCAGGAAAACAAAACAATAACAAGTCCAAAATATTGCAATCAATTCTGAATCAAATGGGAGAAAGATTACCCTCGTGATTTCAACTCCCAGTTGAGCTTAAGCACACAGTACACACTTCTGAAAACAAGCACAGTGTCCAGCTATGTCAAAAATCTGAAAAAGACAAAAACACTGCCAGAATCTCTCAGTTCTGCCAATACTGACACGGATTGATAGGTGATGGTCACGTTTTACTACTTCGTAGGGGGATGCCTGAAACCAGTCCAGTGATATATGGGAGCCACATAGGACCACTCATATATGGGCTGGTAGACCTAAAGCCATAACGGTCCGTCTTTGGGGTGGTTTACTACTGGGGGGGATGAGGCATGGCCAGCCAGGCCATAACCATGGAAATAGAATTAGGTGCTTTTCTGTTCTAGTGATTATATTTCTATGGCCATAAGGGGTCTGTAAGACATCAGACAGTCTCATTGAAGGTTTACCTCCAGGGTGATGTAAGGCCATGCTGATCTATAGACCATCACAGTCTCATTGAAGGTTTACCTCCAGGGTGATGTAAGGCCATGCTGGTCTATAGACCATCAGACAGTCTCATTGAAGGTTTACCTCCAGGGTGATGTAAGGCCATGCTGGTCTATAGACCATCAGACAGTCTCATTGAAGGTTTACCTCCAGGGTGATGTAAGGCCATGCTGGTCTATAGACCATCAGACAGTCTCATTGAAGGTTTACCTCCAGGGTGATGTAAGGCCATGCCGGTCTCCTGGCCATCAGACAGCGTGGTGACAGAATATTGTTGCCCTCTCTCGGTCATAATGATCTGAGAGAGCAGAGCGGTGTCTGGAGAGCCTTAGCATTTGACACCACAGAGGCCAAGAATAAATACCTGGCAAAGCCCCCGAGAGTCAGGTCAGTACACAGAGAATAAATACCTGGCAAAGCCCCTGAGAGTCAGGTCAGTACACAGAGAATAAATACCTGGCAAAGCCCCTGAGAGTCAGGTCAGTACACAGAGAATAAATACCTGGCAAAGCCCCTGAGAGTCAGGTCAGTACACAGAGAATAAATACCTGGCAAAGCCCCCGAGAGTCAGGTCAGTACACAGAGAATAAATACCTGGCAAAGCCCCTGAGAGTCAGGTCAGTACACAGAGAATAAATACCTGGCAAAGCCCCTGAGAGTCAGGTCAGTACACAGAGAATAAATACCTGGCAAAGCCCCCGAGAGTCAGGTCAGTACACAGAGAATAAATACCTGGCAAAGCCCCTGAGAGTCAGGTCAGTACACAGAGAATAAATACCTGGCAAAGCCCCTGAGAGTCAGGTCAGTACACAGAGAATAAATACCTGGCAAAGCCCCTGAGAGTCAGGTCAGTACACAGAGAATAAATACCTGGCAAAGCCCCTGAGAGTCAGGTCAGTACACAGAGAATAAATACCTGGCAAAGCCCCTGAGAGTCAGGTCAGTACACAGAGAATAAATACCTGGCAAAGCCCCTGAGAGTCAGGTCAGTACACAGAGAATAAATACCTGGCAAAGCCCCTGAGAGTCAGGTCAGTACACAGAGAATAAATACCTGGCAAAGCCCCACAGAGTCAGGTCAGTACACAGAGAATAAATACCTGGCAAAGCCCCCGAGAGTCAGGTCAGTACACAGAGAATAAATACCTGGCAAAGCCCCTGAGAGTCAGGTCAGTACACAGAGAATAAATACCTGGCAAAGCCCCTGAGAGTCAGGTCAGTACACAGAGAATAAATACCTGGCAAAGCCCCTGAGAGTCAGGTCAGTACACAGAGAATAAATACCTGGCTAAGCCCCTGAGAGTCAGGTCAGTACACAGAGAATAAATACCTGGCAAAGCCCCCGAGAGTCAGGTCAGTACACAGAGAATAAATACCTGGCAAAGCCCCTGAGAGTCAGGTCAGTACACAGAGAATAAATACCTGGCAAAGCCCCCAAGAGTCAGGTCAGTACACAGAGAATAAATACCTGGCAAAGCCCCCGAGAGTCAGGTCAGTACACAGAGAATAAATACCTGGCAAAGCCCCCGAGAGTCAGGTCAGTACACAGAGAATAAATACCTGGCAAAGCCCCCGAGAGTCAGGTCAGTACACAGAGAATAAATACCTGGCTAAGCCCCCAAGAGTCAGGTCAGTACACAGAGGAGTCATTTTTCACATTCAGAATACTACTGGTTGGGATTATGGATACTATAGCAGGGTTAAGTAGGCATGAAACGGAAGAAAATGCTCAGACTGAGTCAAAAGAGTTATGAAATGCTAGTTGTCATTTTCCATTGCTAAATCTTTTGCTATGGTGTGCCATAATGAACATGACCCATCACTTGAAGAATAGGAAAAGAGGTCAAATAAATCAAAACTAAACAATTTGAGTAAACAGAGACTTAAAAGTGAACTTTTCCAACAGATTCTGTCCATCTGTGTTTAAAGTTTGGCTGTGTGTATCTGTCAGTGTCAGTAAGTGGGGACAACTGAGGAAGGGGGAGAGATCATGTTCAAACCCATTCAGAGAATACAGAAGATACCATAGGACACCATACCGTACTGATGGCCAAACCAACAGGAACAGGAGAGATTAGAAACTGCACTAACAGGCTGCAAAAACCTCTGCTGCTCTTGTCCTTTTGTTTCAGAGCAGAAAGGAGAATAAATAAATAATGAAACAAAACATCCTTTGAGCCAAAGCTCCCATAGCATGCCAAGAATGCTGATTAAGATTTCCCTGTCTGGGACTTCATCGCTCGCTTACACAATCCTCCCTCCTCCAAAAGAGAGGGAGAGAGAGAAAGAGAAAGAAAGAAAGAAAGAAGAGAGAGAGAGAGAAAGAGAGCAGGAACAGGCTTGGAAGGTGCTGCAGCGGTTGTCTATTGTTATTACTTGTGTGTGTGTGTGTGTGTGTGTGTGTGTGTGTGTGTGTGTGTGTGTGTGTGTGTGTGTGTGTGTGTGTGTGTGTGTGTGTGTGTGTGTGTGTGTGTAACGGGGAAGAATGATGATTAATTCAACATAAAGAGAAAGCACCAAGTCTATGAAGTAGGAGAGATTGAGAGAGGTTAGATCAGGGATCATCAACTAGATTTAGAAGGAGAGGTTAGATCAGGGATCATCAACTAGATTTAGAAGGAGAGGTTAGATCAGGGACCATCAACTAGATTTAGAAGGAGAGGTTAGATCAGGGATCATCAACTAGATTTAGAAGGAGAGGTTAGATCAGGGATCATCAACTAGATTTAGAAGGAGATGTTAGATCAGGGACCATCAACTAGATTTAGAAGGAGAGGTTAGATCAGGGATCATCAACTAGATTTAGAAGGAGAGGTTAGATCAGGGACCATCAACTAGATTTAGAAGGAGAGGTTAGATCAGGGATCATCAACTAGATTTAGAAGGAGATGTTAGATCAGGGACCATCAACTAGATTTAGAAGGAGAGGTTAGATCAGGGATCATCAACTAGATTTAGAAGGAGAGGTTAGATCAGGGACCATCAACTAGATTTAGAAGGAGAGGTTAGATCAGGGACCATCAACTAGATTTAGAAGGAGATGTTAGATCAGGGACCATCAACTAGATTTAGAAGGAGAGGTTAGATCAGGGATCATCAACTAGATTTAGAAGGAGAGGTTAGATCAGGGACCATCAACTAGATTTAGAAGGAGATGTTAGATCAGGGATCATCAACTAGATTTAGAAGGAGAGGTTAGATCAGGGATCATCAACTAGATTTAGCCGTTGGCAAAACATTTTGGATGGTCAGGAGTCCGGAACATAATTACAAACAATTTGTAAACTACAAATTGACCGCAAGATGTCTAAACAGATATAATATTTCACTAAAACAAACATTTCAAACCTTGATTACATTTTATACAAATACCAAACATACAGGAACACCTACATTGGTTGGAACTGTTTTTACTACCCCCCTTAATTATATTGTCTTGACCATTCACCCTCAATGGCGCGCACACACACACACACAATCCATGTCTCAATTACCTCAAGGCTAAAAAAAATACTTATTTAACCAGTGTCCTCCCCTTCATCTACACTGATTGAAGTGGATTTAACAAGTGATCTCAATAAGGGATCATAGATTTCACCTGGTCAGTCAATCTCTTATTTAAAAAAAATCTAAATAAAAAATGATTTAGCAGACATGACTTACAGGAGCAATTAGGGTTAAGTGCCTTGCTCAAGGGCACATCGACCGATTTTTCACCTAGTCGGTATGGGGATTCGAACCAGCGACCTTATCAGGTACTGGCCCAATGCTCTTAACCGCTAGGCTACCTGCCTCCCTATATCTTTATCTTGTTAGCCTTGTGACCCAGTATATATATATATATATCTCTCTATTATGCGTGGTAATACTTTGGAACAGATTTCCAAAATTAAAATCACTTGCAGCTGATTTGCTGGTGTTTTACAGTCTTTTATGTCCACCTTTTGCTCAGAAAACTGTGTCTAGCCTGGCTAATACACTACAACAATCCATTGTCTGGTGAAACAGACTGACACAGCAGTTCATCTCTGCTGGACGTCTCAATGGGGTCAGGAGGGGCAAGTTGCTGGTACCCTCGTTTAGCCCGACTAACATGCAGGCTGAGCTAGCTAACACAAGACAGTTCTGGGTCACGAGGCCAACACGCTAAAGATGTGCGAGGGTCATTCAGTGTGTGCAGCAGATAAAGGGTTGAAGCTCTGGCTCTATAGACTGTGGTGGTGGGACCTTTATGTTGTACAGCACAAGATCAATCTGCTCAAAGCTGGGATCAATAGGATGAGTTTCAGGGCTGAAGAGATCAAGTCTGATTGAGGGGATCTCTCCTGACCTTTAAAGGCTGATTAAAAACGCCGGGAGGCCGGGAGAGGAAACCTACAGTAAGACGGTGTTAACCTGAGGCAGGGCCATGTGCGCCAAAGGCCGTTGCAGGGTGCTCATCTGCCCGACTCACCACTTTAAACATAATGATGAAAGGGGTCACTTGAGGAAAGAGAAACTCAACTCGCCCGAAACACGACTGGTCCTCCCATGATGATGAACGATCACAACTTCTCCAATCCAAACCGGCATCTGGAAGACACCCGGGTCATGTCCAGTAGAGAAAACGTTTTGAAACAGGAAGTTATCACCTGAGCCAGTTCCTGTTCCATAAGAAATTCAAGCTGAGCTCTCCTCTAATGCATCCTTGGGAGGGAGGTGAGGAAATGAGGGATCAAGGACAGAAGGTATCAAGGACAGGAGGACTAAAGGATTGGACAGCTTTTACACTTTCAGACAGAGCCTACGTGTTGGTACAGAGCCTACTGTATGTGTTGGTACAGAGCCTACTGTGTGTGTTGGTACAGAGCCTACTGTGTGTGTTGGTACAGAGCATACTGTGTGTGTTGGTACAGAGCCTACTGTGTGTGTTGGTACAGAGCCTACTGTGTGTGTTGGTACAGAGCCTACTGTGTGTGTTGGTACAGAGCCTACTGTGTGTGTTGGTACAGAGCCTACTGTACGTGTTGGTACAGAGCCTACTGTGTGTGTTGGTACAGAGCCTACTGTATGTGTTGGTACAGAGCCTACTGTATGTGTTGGTACAGAGCCTACTGTATGTGTTGGTACAGAGCCTACTGTATGGGTTGGTACAGTGCCTACTGTGTGTGTTGGTATAGAGCCTACTGGGTGTGTTGGCACAGAGCCTACTGTATGTGTTGGTACAGAGCCTACTGTATGGGTTGGTACAGAGCCTACTGTGTGTGTTGGTATAGAGCCTACTGTGTGTGTTGGTATAGAGTCTACTGTGTGTGTTGGCACAGAGCCTACTGTATTGTGTGTGTTGGCACAGAACCTACTGTATTGTGTTGGTACAGAGCCTACTGTATGTGTTGGTACAGAGCCTACTGTGTGTGTTGGTACAGAGCCTACTGTACATGTTGGTACAGAGCCTACTGTGTGTGTTGGTACAGAGCCTACGTGTTGGTACAGAGCCTACTGTATGTGTTGCTACAGAGCCTACTGTATGTGTTGGTACAGAGCCTACTGTGTGTGTTGGTACAGAGCCCATATGTTGGTACAGAGCCTACTGTATGTGTTGGTACAGAGCCCATATGTTGGTAGAGAGCCCATGTGTTGGTACAGAGCCCATGTGTTGGTACAGAGCCCATATATTGGTACAGAGCCTACTGTATGTGTTGGCACAGAGCCCATGTGTTGATACAGAGCCCATTTATTGGTACAGAGCCTACTGTATGTGTTGGTACAGAGCCTAGTGTATGTGTTGGTACAGAGCCTACTGTATGTGTTGGTACAGAGCCTACTGTATGTGTTGGTACAGAGCCTACTGTATGGGTTGGTACAGTGCCTACTGTGTGTGTTGGTATAGAGCCTACTGGGTGTGTTGGCACAGAGCCTACTGTATGTGTTGGTACAGAGCCTACTGTATGTGTTGGTACAGAGCCTACTGTATGGGTTGGTACAGAGCCTACTGTGTGTGTTGGTATAGAGCCTACTGTGTGTTGGTATAGAGTCTACTGTGTGTGTTGGCACAGAGCCTACTGTGTGTGTTGGCACAGAACCTACTGTATTGTGTGTGTTGGCACAGAACCTACTGTATTGTGTTGGTACAGAGCCTACTGTATGTGTTGGTACAGAGCCTACTGTGTGTGTTGGTACAGAGCCTACTGTACATGTTGGTACAGAGCCTACTGTGTGTGTTGGTACAGAGTCCTACTGTGTGTGTTGGTAAAGAGCCCATATGTTGGTACAGAGCCTACTGTATGTGTTGGTACAGAGCCCATATGTTGGTAGAGAGCCCATGTGTTGGTACAGAGCCCATGTGTTGGTACAGAGCCCATGTGTTGGTACAGAGCCCATGTGTTGGTACAGAGCCTACTGTATGAGTTGGTACAGAGCCTACTGTATGTGTTGGTACAGAGCCTACTGTATGTGTTGGTACAGAGCCCATGTGTTGGTACAGAACCCATGTGTTGGTACAGAGCCCATGTGTTGGTACAGAGCCTACTGTATGTGTTGGTACAGAGCCCATGTGTTGGTACAGAGCCCATGTGTTGGTACAGAGCCCATGTGTTGGTACAGAGCCCATGTGTTGGTACAGAGCCCATGTGTTGGTACAGAGCCCATGTGTTGGTACAGAGCCCATGTGTTGGTACAGAGCCCATGTGTTGGTACAGAGCCCATATGTTGGTAGAGAGCCCATGTGTTGGTACAGAGCCCATGTGTTGGTACAGAGCCCATGTGTTGGTACAGAGCCCATGTGTTGGTAGAGAGCCCATGTGTTGGTACAGAACCCATGTGTTGGTACAGAACCCATGTGTTGGTACAGAGCCCATGTGTTCCTGTTCCATAAGAAATTCGAGCTGAGCTCTCCTCTAATGCATCCTTGGGAGAGAGGTGAAGAAATGAGGGATCAAGGACAGAAGGTATCAAGGATTGGACAGCTTTTACACTTTCAGACAGAGCCTATGTTTTGGTACAGAGCCTACTGTATGTGTTGGTACAGAGCCTACTGTACATGTTGGTACAGAGCCTACGTGTTAGTACAGAGCCTACTGTATGTAATGGTACAGACCCTACTGTATGTGTTGGTACAGAGCCTACGTGTTGGTACAGAGCCTACTGTATGTAATGGTACAGAGCCTACTGTATGTGTTGGTACAGAGCCTACTGTGTGTGTTGACACAGAGCCTACTGTGTGTGTTGGCACAGAACCTACTGTATGTGTTGGTACAAAGCCTACTGTATGGGTTGGTATAGAGCCTACTGTGTGTGTTGGTACAGAGCCTACTGTGTGTGTTGGTATAGAGCCTACTGTGTGTGTTGGCACAGAGCCTACTGTATGTGTTGGTACAGAGCCTACTGTGTGTGTTGGCACAGAACCTACTGTATTGTGTGTGTTGGCACAGAACCTACTGTATGTGTTGGTACAGAGCCTACTGTGTGTGTTGGTACAGAGTCCTACTGTGTGTGTTGGTACAGAGCCTACGTGTTGGTACAGAGCCTACTGTATGTGTTGCTACAGAGCCTACTGTATGTGTTGGTACAGAGCCTACTGTGTGTGTTGGTACAGAGCCCATATGTTGGTAGAGAGCCCATGTGTTGGTACAGAGCCCATATATTGGTACAGAGCCCATGTGTTGGTACAGAGCCCATATATTGGTACAGAGCCTACTGTATGTGTTGGTACAGAGCCCATGTGTTGATACAGAGCCCATGTGTTGGTACAGAGCCCATGTGCTGGTACAGAGCCCATGTGTTGGTACAGAGCCCATGTGTTGGTACAGAGCCTACTGTATGTGTTGGTACAGAGCCTACTGTATGTGTTGGTACAGAGCCCATGTGTTGATACAGAGCCATGTGTTGGTACAGAGCCCATGTGTTGGTACAGAGCCCATGTGTTGGTACAGAGCCCATGTGTTGGTACAGAGCCCATGTGTTGGTACAGAGCCTACTGTATGTGTTGGTACAGAGCCCATGTGTTGGTACAGAGCCCATGTGTTGATACAGAGCCCATGTGTTGGTACAGAGCCCATGTGTTGGTACAGAGCCCATGTGTTGGTACAGAGCCCATGTGTTGGTACAGAGCCCATGTGTTGGTACAGAGCCCATGTGTTAGTACAGAGCCCATGTGTTGGTACAGAGCCTACTGTATGTGTTGGTACAGAGCCTACTGTATGTGTTGGTACAGAGCCTACTGTATGTGTTGGTACAGAGCCCATGTGTTGGTACAGAGCCCATATATTGGTACAGAGCCTACTGTATGTGTTGGTACAGAGCCCATGTGTTGGTACAGAGCCTACTGTATGTGTTGGTACAGAGCCTACTGTATGTGTTGGTACAGAGCCCATGTGTTGGTACAGAGCCCATGTGTTGGTACCATAGGGTGCTGAATGACTCCTGTATAACCCCCTGCGCTGCGTAGCCACATGGGCCTCCTTCCCTCCACACAGGAGACCTGTTTCCCAACACACCTTGGGGGGGGATGTCGAGGCGGCAGCAAAACACCTGTGAGCCTCCCTCACTGTAGGTTTACAGTAACTACATTTTACAGGGGGCTACGACTACGAGCCACCTGAACGGGCTGACACCAAACATCTGGCCTGCTCGGAGGCTGGAGCTGGACTGGGGTGCTGGGCTGGGCTGGACTAGCGAGCTGGGCTGGGGAGCTGGACTGTGGAGCTGGACTGGACTAGTGAGCTGGGCTGAGGAGCTGGACTGTGGAGCTGGGGAATGGACTGGGCTGAGGAGCTGGACTGTGGAGCTGGGGAAATGGACTGGGCTGGGGAGCTGGGGAAATGGACTGGACTGTGGAAATGGACTGGGCTGAGGAGCTGGACTGTGGAGCTGGGGAAATGGACTGGACTGTGGAGCTGGGGAAATGGGCTGGGCTGAGGAGCTGGACTGTGGAAATGAACTGGGCTGGGGAGCTGAGGAAATGGACTGGGCTGAGGAGCTGGACTGGGGAAATGGATTGGACGCTGGGCTGGGGAGCTGAACTGGACTGGGGTGCTGGATTGGGGAGCTGGACTGGGGTGCTGGATTGGGGAGTTGGACTGTGGAGCTGGACTGGACTAGAGAGCTAGGCTGGGGAGATGGACTGCGGAGCTGGGCTGGATTGGGACCTGGGCTGGGGAGCTAGGCTGGACGGGAGAGCTAGACTGGACTGAGGAGCTGGGCTGGCGAGTTGGGCTGGACTTGGGAGCTGGGCTGGACTGGAGAGCTGGGCTGGACTGGAGAGCTGGGCTGGACTGGAGAGCTGGGCTGGACTGAGCAGCTGGGCTGGACTGAGGAGCTGGGCTGGACTGAGGAGCTGGGCTGGACTGAGGAGCTGGGCTGGATTGGGCGCTGGGCTGAGGAGCTAGACTGGACTGAGGAGCTGGACTGGGCTGGTTAGCTGGATTAGACTGGTGAGCTGGACTGGCGAGCTGGGCTGGGGAGCTGGACTAGACTGGGGAGCTGGACTGGCAAACTAGGCTGGACTGGCGAGCTGGGCTGGCCAACTGGGCTGGACTAGACTGGGAAGCTGGACAAGACTGGGACGCTGGACTAGATTGGGAAGCTGGGCTGGGGAGCTGGACTGGCTAACTATAGGCTGGACTGGCAAGCTGGGCTTGGGAGCTGGACTGTACTGGGGCGCTGGGCTGGCCAACTGGGCTGGACTAGACTGGGAAGCTGGACAAGACTGGGACGCTGGACTAGACTGTGGAGCTGGACTGGGGAGTTGCGCTGGGCGACTGGCGAGCTGGGCTGGGGACATGGATTGGACTGGGGAGCTGGGCTGGGGACATGGACTGGACTGGGGAGCTGGGCTGGGGACATGGACTGGGGAGCTGGGCTGGGGAGATGGACTGGACTGGGGAGATGGGCTGGGGAGCTGGGCTGGGGAGATGGACTGGACTGGGGAGATGGACTGGACTGGGGAGCTGGGCTGGGGAGATGGACTGGACTGGGGAGCTGGGCTGGGGAGATGGACTGGACTGGGGAGCTGGGCTGGGGAGATGGATTGGACTGGGGAGCTGGGCTGGGGACATGGACTGGACTGGGGAGCTGGGCTGGGGACATGGACTGGACTGGGGAGCTGGGCTGGGGACATGGACTGGACTGGGGAGCTGGGCTGGGGACATGGACTGGACTGGGGAGCTGGGCTGGGGACATGGACTGGACTGGGGAGCTGGGCTGGGGACATGGACTGGACTGGGGAGCTGGGCTGGGGACATGGACTGGACTGGGGAGCTGGGCTGGGGAGATGGACTGGACTGGGGAGCTGGGCTGGGGACATGGACTGGGGAGCTGGGCTGGGGACATGGACTGGGGAGCTGGGCTGGGGACATGGACTGGGGAGCTGGGCTGGGGACATGGACTGGGGAGCTGGGCTGGGGACATGGACTGGGGAGCTGGGCTGGGGACATGGACTGGGGAGCTGGGCTGGGGACATGGACTGGGGAGCTGGGCTGGGGACATGCCATATGTCTTCTGCAGTATCAGTATCAACCTTTTTATTTTACCTTAATTTAACTAGGCAGGTCAGTTTTCAATGACGGCCTAGGAACAGTGGGTTAACTGCCTTGTTCAGGGGTATAACAACAGATTTGTACCTTGTCAGCTCGGGGATTCGAACTTGCAACCTTTCGATTACTAGTCAAATGCTCTAAACACTAGGCTACCCTGCCGCCCCAGGGTAGCCTGAAATGCTGTCCAGACAGCAATTTGATAAATCCACAAAAGACAAATAAAACAACTGCAGTGGAGGGAATAATATTTCATTTTGGAGTAGACAAGGGCCTAGCGGTGGGGATTCCTCTGTGGTAAAACATTCTCTGACTGACAGGTGACCCAAAATAATAACACCAAGATACTCTGAAATGTACCAATTCACCTGAAAAATGAGATTCCATCCCGTAGGTGTGATGTACAGCTCATATTTCAGACTGAAGTCGGATTTTTGGTAATAGCTCTAGTTTTTATTATTTTAAATGTGAATATCGGGACTGTTCCAAAGCAAACCTCCTGTATGACCTTTAACATCCTTGGGATCATCCCTGCTATTTCCCCACTGCAGTGGAGGGAATAATATTTCACTTTGGAGTAGTCGAGGGCCTAGCGGTGGGGATTCCTCTGTGGTAAAGCATTCTTCATGAGGTAGTTCAGTAACCAACGCTGAGCCAAGACCTGATTCACATTTCAAAACAGCAGAGACGCTAAGAACACTAATACAAGGCTTTTGTACATTGCGAACTTGTCCTGTATGTCCAACTCGTCCATTGGCGTACTTATACACCATAATACATCTAATGATATACATCAACAGTTTGCACAACAGCTTTCACGGAGGAGTGCTGAGTACAGATCCTATGTATTATGTACTGCCGCCTTGATATAACGCTGCCCTTATACATGAAAAGGAACCATCTGGTGCCATCATTCATCTGTGTTATGAATCTCTCCTCACGCCATGACGACTGATGCCACTTCCAGTATGTATAGCTTGGTGTGCGAGTTGTTATGACTGCTGGAGTGAAGTGGATGGCTGAGTCTGAAGCGGAGTTAGGTAGTCCATTATTCACACACTGCATAGCGGACTGGGTCTGGCTGGCTATCCCCTCAGTGTCTTCAGAGCCAGAACATTGGAAACACATTGGGGTGAGGCAGGAGGCTCCATCGGTCGGGGGCCACAGTCTAGAGATTTGTCCCAAACGGCACCCTAATCCCTATATAGTGTACTACTTTTGACCAGAGCCATATGGGCCCTGGTCAAAGTAGTGCACTACATAGGAAATAGGGTGCCATTTTCAGAGACACATGTTGGAGCAGAGGAGGTTGAGGCTCCACTCGAACACGTCAGAGCCAGAGTAACACACTCCCTCAAGGGCTGGCCATCACACAGAGAGGTCTCATGGAACACAGTAGATATTGCCGACCTCAATCGATATACATGGAAACACTTGAGTAAATGAGGGACAGTAAATATATTGAAAGCAGGTGCTTCTACACAGGTGTGGTTCCTGATTTAATTAACCATTTACACTCATGGGAATTGGCCTATACGGATAGAGCTACATTGAAATGTTTCTTACAGAAGAAATATGAAAGCATATGCATAAGCATGGTAGCAATTGAAAAGGAACATTTAGGAGATTATGGGAAAATTATTAGACCAAAGTTGAAGAGTTCACCGGGCACAAGAATGAATCCAAAACATCACACTGTTGATTTTATGTGCATTTTACATTTACTGTACTTTCCTCTGCATTTGTTGACAACGAAATCTGAAAATACTCTGGATACATTCAGTAACATGATAAGAATATTCCTGGAAAATATGGTGTAGGTGCAACATAAAATTAAGTGCAAGAGTTTGAGTGAGAGGACTAACTGGTGTCTCCAAGTGGTCACACACCTCTCCAAAGTGTTCACAGTTCTGAAGAAATGTAAATGCACATTTATGACTCAAAGGACAGTGTTCAACTATAAGCAACTAGAGCAAGCACACTTGTAGATGTTTGAACACAACCCTGCATCCCCGCCATCACACAACCACTGCTGTTTACGCAATCCAAAAAACGGCCCACTATAAATTGCAATCTAGGTCAGGTGGGCATAATTAGAAAGCTTGTTCTATTACCAACATGACTAGCTAAAATTCAAATATATATGATATTACAGTGTTAGGCTTTCACAAGCCAATTCAGAGAAACAGATGGTCATTGTGATGTGCATAGAATGGAATCATGAGTGCATTCAGGTGCATGTTCTGCAGTGAATTTTCTTCACAATAGACAAATGTATTCAGAACAACCCAAGGTATGATGCCATGTTTTATGATATGGAAATGTGAATTGTACATTTGAACAAACAGATGTTTGGCTTGTCATGGCATATTATTTACATTGTTTTCATGCTCATCAAGCCATTCAGTGACCATTCATGTCCCGCGGATGGGGGCATTGTCATCCTATGGGGGCATAGCCATGGTAGCCAAAACAATGGCCTGCCCAGCATTTTCATACATGACCCTAATGGGATGTTAATTGCTTAACTGATAAGTGCCTAAATTGGAACGCAGTGGCTGTACAATAACATGCTTATGGGAGATTCTGGAGCAGCACCCGAGACAGCATTTTCCACAACCAAATCAACAAAACACCAAATGATGGAATTTCTTGTGGAAGAATGGTGTCGCATCCCTACAATAGAGTTTCAGACATTTATAGAATCTATGTCAAGGTGCATTACACACACACACAGAACCAGACTTCTCAATCAGACATACAGACCTGGAAATCTAATTGGTGAAAAATACCTATTGGTGAAAATAAAGTTCTGAACCGGTTTGAACCTCCCAAAAAGTAACGGTTTATATCGTTCCTTTCTGTTGAAATACATTTTTTACATTTAGCTTGACATGAAATTACTTCACCTATCAGTGCAGACAGAGCAGCTTGCTATGCAGAGGGCAAGATCCAGCTGTTTACATGCAGTGGACAGACGTGTAGGGTGAGATGTGTCAGAAACTTTGCGTGTAGGGAGAAAACGATAGAGGTTGGAGGAGGAGGCTTTGCTTGAAGGGCCTATCATCACATGCATTATCTGAATTAGGCCACAGAATCATACCTTAACATTAGACCATGGGTGCATTGCTGCATTTTATGTGGGACTGGAAAAAAATGCCTGGAATGTAAAAGAACGTTATTAACCGGATCCCACGCTTTAAAAATAACGGTTCTGTTCAGGAACAGTATAGAATACTTTCATTCCCAGTTCTGATTCTGTTCCTGGAAAAAATGTATTTATTTCCCAGTTACCGGTTCTGTTTCCTGAACCGGTTCCAACCGCCGGTGCCAGTGGCTGTTTGCAATATGTAGGTGTGCATTTAACCTAATGGATAGGATAGTTCTGCAAAACGCTGTTGTTGGTTGGAATGCCTGTATACTGTACAGCCTCTACAAACAGTCAGACACGTGCGCTTTAGATGATGATACAGCTGTAATTCAATACCATACAGCCCATTGAACACAGCAAATCTGTGCTGTTTACAACGTGCAATACCATGAACATGTGTAGGGAAGGGATGACACATAAATGAGAAGTTAATTTAAATAATGAACTATGGTATATTAAATGAGTATTGCAGATAGATTTGTTCAGTGGCCACAGCTGAACTGAACAGATAAAAGTAGCACCACAAAAGACTAAAACAAAGTAAACAGTGCCACTTGGAGAACCACTTCCTCGTGAACGGTTGTGTGAAAGGGTACAAACAAAAGCAGTGTTTTTATCATGATCAACAAAGAAATCTATAATGTTTTTAATATGGAAAAGTTGTGTTTGATTGAGTGTGTTTAAGAGTGTTGGTGACTAAGTGGCAGCTGGATTCACAGTCGACTAATATAGAGGACTTTGAAAACAAGTAAATTCACATGAAAAGGCTCAAAGGGAATGGCATACATTAAGGAACTGAGTGAAATCCATCCAAGAGTTGAAAAGCTTGTTTTTAATGATAAATATTACAGCTTGCTCTCATTCTTTGGTGGAATTTTCATTCGATATAACAGTTGATAAGAAACAAATACGATATGCCACTTTTCTTCAAAATGTGTGCCAGTCTGCACCACAGGTGGTAGGTATTGCTCAACCTGCTCTTATTTCCTCCATAAACTCAAGTGGAATGTTCTGGGTTCTTGGCTCCAGTGGACCAATGACACTGTGGAGGGAGGTAGACCTGGGTTCACTTACTCTGAAATCTTTCAAATACTTTTGAGTGCTTGCTTTAGCCTGCCTGGAGTGACTGGTAGGTGGGCTGGGCACTTTTGGGACTTTTCTATTGGTTCCAATGCAACAGGCAAGCTCAACCAAGCACAGCAAAACCATTTCAAAATCATTTTGAATACTATTTAAACCCAGGTTAGGAGGGAAAACTCAACGATAGCCTGTGGAGTCTGTTGGAATCTGTGTTTGTGTCCTTGTTCGTCCCTGTGCTCAGAGACTCAGACAGACCGCACGCCCTCCTCTCTCCGCTCCGACCAGAACAACGGGACTCTGTTTTCTGCCGAGGGATGGGAATTCACTCAGGCGACGTTGGCATCGCTGTACACCACGGATGCCAAGGCCAGTGTCTGAACAGCAGGAGCAACACCAAACCACACACACACACACACACACACACACACACATACACACACACCATCCAGACGCACGCACGCACAAAACCACCGTGACAATCCCCCCCCATCTTTCCCATATGATACATCCTACTGTCTGGAAGAACCACCATGCCTGGTAAAACTGCAGGAATCACAGTGACATCACTTTCTCCGTCTGAAGCCCAAGACAATAAGGCAAGGCAACATGTCTTGGCAGTCTCTTAGAAATAACACTTTCACTCATGGCTTTAGGTAATACGCAAGAAAGACTATCACCTCCCTCCCAACGCATTGTGTGTGCGTGTGTGCGTGTGTGTGGGTGCGTGTGCGTGTGTGTGTGTGTATTCCCTCCATGCAGATCATGAGCACACATGCACAGTCAGTGAGTAAGTCACTCTACTCTCATCCTCATTATAAAACAGGCTCTGCTCTCATCCTCATTATAAAACAGGCTCTGCTCCCATCCTCATTATAAAACAGGCTCTGCTGTTATCCTCATTTTAAACAAAGGCTTTTGCTCGTTGATGCCGTTCCCTTAAAACTTTTGGGATAGGGGGCAGCATTTTCACTTTTGGATGAAAAGCGTGCCCAGAGTGAACTGCCTCCTACTCAGTCCCAGATGCTAATATATGCATATTATTATTAGTATTGGATAGAAAACACTATGAAGTTTCTAAAACTGTTTGAATGATGTCTGTGAGTAGAACAGAACTCATATGGCAGGCAAAAACCTGAAGAAAAATCCAAACAGGAAGTGGGAAGTCTGAGGTTTGTAGTTTTTGAACTCAGCCCCTATCGAATTCACAGTGGGATAGGTGTTAATTTGCACTTCCTAAGGCTTCCACTAGATGTCAACCGTCTTTAGAATGTTGTTTCAGGCTGCTCCTGTGAAGGGGGGTCGGATGGGAGCTGTTTGACTAAGGGGTCTGCCAGCAGCCTCGTTCTCAGTCACGCGCATTTCACGAGAGGTATCTCTTGTTCCATTGCTTTTCTATAGACAATGGAAATCTCCGGTTGGAACATTATTGAACATTTATGATAAAAACATCATAAAGATTGATTCTATACTTAGTTTGACAAGTTTGTTCGACCTGTACTATAACTTTTTGAACTTTTTGTCCGACTGGAGCTGAACGCGCTTTTGGATTTGTTTACCATACGCCCTAACAAAAGAAGCTATTTGGACATAAATGGACATAAATGATGGACATTATCAAACAAAACAAACATTGTGGAACTGCGATTCCTGTGAGTGCATTCTGATGAAGATCATCAAAGGTAAGTGAATATTTATAATGCTATTTATGACTAATGTTGACTGCGCAACATGGCGGATATTTCTTTTGGCTGGTTTGGGCTCTGAGCGCCGTTCTCAGATTATGTTTTTTAAAAATCTGATACAGCGGTTGCATTAAGGAGAAGTGTATCTAAAGTTCCATGCATAGCACTTGAATTTTCATCAACATTTATGAGTATTTCTGTGAATTCATGTGGCTCTCTGCAATGTCACTGCATGTTTTGGAACTACTGAACATAACACGCCAATGTAAAATAAGATTTTGGGATATAAATATGAACTTTACCGAACAAAACATACATGTATTGTGTGACATGAAGTCCTATGAGTGTCATCTGATGAAGATCATCAAAGGTTAGTGATTCATTTTATCTCTATTTGTGCTTTTTGTAACTCCTCTCTTTGGCTGGAAAAATGGCTGAGTTTTTCTGTGAGTTGGTGGTGACCTAACATAATCGTTTGTGGAGCTTTCGCTGTAAAGCATTTTTGAAATCAGACAGTGGCTGGATTAACGAGAATTTTAATCTTTAAAATGGTGCCTAATACTTGTATGTTTGAGAAATTTGATTTATGAGATTTCTGTTGATTTGTATTTGGCGCCCTGCAATTTCATTGGCTGTTGGCGCTAGCGGAACCCCAGTCCTAGACAGGTTAAGCCTCCACTCTCTCAATAACTAACCCCAGTGGCAGATGAAACTCTACCCAGCCCAGGCTTGACTCTCTGGGGTTATTTACTTCCCATGTCCACCGGTCTGGGGAGACTGCCTTCCCCTCTGTGTGGTAATGGGAGTCAATGCCTTTCCTTTAAAAATAATCCACTGGGGTCTCACCCCTCCTCCTTTCCCCCGATTTGAGTAATAATAAAATGACCTTGGCTGCAACACGGCACTGTAGACACTAGACAGAGCATCCCTCCCCAGCATCTGTACCGAATGGAGTTATGACTGACTGATAGGGACAGACGCCTAGGAAACCCACAACACATTGAGCTGCTAGCAGAGGAAGACATCGTCCAGATAACAATCCATCTAGCCATCGTCTGCCCTCTACCTAGTCCCTCGTACCTGGACGTGTGGCAAAATATCAGAGATACTAGCATTTCCTTTGAACCTTAAACTGTTGCAGATGTATGTCTAAGAGGAAATGCTTTGGCCCCCATTGCTGTACAGTGTCTTAGGTTTCCTGAAAAGGCGCTTTAAATCCCATGTATTATTAAGAGTAATGATTTGTTACTTCTACAGCATTATCTGATGAACATTGGTGTAAAGACAGTGCTCAAAGTGAATAGCATCCATCGTTAAAAAGAAACGAGAGCTCTTCATCGGCCTTGATCAATTAGACATATTATATGATGTTTTGTGGGCCGTAGATTTTCTCTCCTCTTATTGAAAGATGTGTTTGAAAGGTGGCAAAAGCCATGTGTGTCTCACAGACAAACAAGGAAAGAAAGAGAGGGGGGGAAAAGTGAGGGGAGAACAAGAGACGGGGGGAGAACGAGAGAGAGAACGAGAGAGAGGGGGGAGAATGAGAGAGGGGGGGACAAGGGTGGGTGGAGAACGAGAGTGAAAGAGGGAGAGGGGGAAAGAGGGAGAACGAGAAGAGAGAGGGGAGAATGAAAGAGAGAAAGAGAGAGGGTAAGAGAAAGAGGGGAGAGGAATCCAGACACCATTGTGTGGCGCTCCCGTCCCAACAGGCTGGCAGAGAGCATTCTGCGAGAAAGGTCACAACGCTGCGCCAGGAAAGGTCAAACAAAGGGGCTGTGTCTGGTGGAACTGGCCTCCTTTTGTCACGGTCTCCACCACCACCTGTGTCACGTCTACCTTGCCATTGTAGCACCCAGTACTGTCTAGACTGCTGCGTGTGTGGCGTATACATTTACAGACTTACGTATACTAAACGGTACAATATCCATTCATGCATTTGTCTCGTCATCATGTCTCAGAGAATTACAGTGCCTTCAGAAAGAATTCATACTAAAGGTCGACCGATTAATCGGAATGGCCGATTAATTAGGGCCGATTTCAAGTTTTCATAACAATCGGAAATCTGTATTTTTGGACACCGATTTGGCAGATTTTTAGTTTTTACACCTTTATTTAACCTTTATTTAACTAGGCAAGTCAGTTAAGAACACATTCTTATTTTCAATGACTGCCTAGGAACAGTGGGTTAACTGCCTTGTTCAGGGGCAGAACGACAGATTTTCACCTTGTCAGCTCAGGGGATTCAATCTTGCAACCTTACAGTTAACTAGTACAACGCTCTAACCACCTGCCTCTCATTGCACTCCACAAGGAGACTGCCTGTTACGCGAATGCAGTAAGCCAAGGTAAGCTAGCACTAAACTTATCTTATAAAAAAATAAATCAATCATAATCACTAGTTAACTACACATGGTTGGTGATATTACTAGTTTATCTAGCGTGTCCTGCGTTGTATATAATCGATGCGGTGCATATCGTTGCTCCAATGTGTACCTAACCATGAACATCAATGTCTTTCTTAAAATCAATACACAGAAGTATATATTTTTAAACCTGCATATTTAGCTAAAATAAATCCAGGTTAGCAGGCAATATTAACCAGGTGAAATTGTGTCACTTCTCTTGCGTTCATTGCACGTAGAGTCAGGGTATATGCAACAGTTTGGGCCGCCTAATTTGCCAGAATTTTACTTAATTATGATATAACATTGACGGTTGTGCAATGTAACAGGAATATTTAGACTAATGGTTCCGTATTTCACTGAAAGAATAAACGTCTTGTTTTCGAGATGATAGTTTCCGGATTCGACCATATTAAATGACCTAAGGCTCGTATTTCTGTGTGTTACTATGTTATAACGAAGTCTATGATTTGATAGAGCAGTCTGCAGCTGGCTCGTAAGCATTCATTCAAACAGCACCTTCGTGCATTTTGTCAGCAGCTCTTCGTTGTGCGTCAAGCATTGCGCTGTTTATGACTTCGAGCCTATCAACTCCCGAGATTAGGCTCGTGTAACAGATGTGAAATGGCTAGCTAGTTAGCGGGGTGCGTGCTAATAGTGTTTCAAACGTCACGCGCTCTGAGACTTGGAGTGGTTGTTCCCCTTGCTCTGCAAGGGCCGCGGCTTTTGTGGAGCGATGGGTAACGCTGCTTCGAGGATGGCTGTTGTCGTTGTGTTCCTGGTTCGAGCCCAGGTAGGAGCGAGGAGAGGGACGGAAGCTATACTGTTACACTGGCAATACTAAAGTGCCTATAAGAACATCCAATAGTCAAAGGTATATGAAATACAAATGGTATAGAGAGAAATAGTCCTATAATTCCTATAATAACTACAACCTAAAACTTCTTACCTGGGAATATTGAAGACTCATGTTAAAAGGGACCACCAGCTTTCATATGTTCTCATGTTCTGAGCAAGGAACTTAAACATTAGCTTTCTTACATAGCACATATTGTACTTTTACTTTCTTCTCCAACACTTTGTTTTTGCATTATTTAAACCAAATTGAACATGTTTCAATATTTATTTGAGGCTAAATTGATTTTATTGATGTATTATATTAAGTTAAAATAAGTGTTCATTCAGTATTGTTGTAATTGTCATTATTAAATCGGTATCGGCTAATTTTTGGTCATCCAATAATCGGTATCGGCGTTGAAAAATCATAATCGGTCGACCTCTAACTCCTTGACTTATTCCACATTTTGTTGTGTTACAAGCCTGAATTAAAAATGGATGAAATATTTTTTTTCTTAACCATTAACACACAATACCCCATAATGATGAAGTCGAAACATGTTTAGACATTGTTGAAAATGTATTGAAAATGAAAAACTGAAATATAATTCACATAAGTGTTCACACCCCCATGCTATGACACTCCAAATTTAGCTCCGGTGCATCCAATTTCCTTTGATTATCAAATCAAATCTAATTTGTCACATGCTTTGTAAACAACTTACTTACGGGCCCTTCCCAACAATGCAGAGAGAGGAAAAAAGTCAAATAATATAAAAAAATAATAACCCGAGGAATAAATGCACAATGAGTAAGGATAACTTGGCTATATAGGTACCAGTCTCACTGTGCAGAGGTACAAGGTAATTGAGGTAGATAGGTACATATAGGTTGGGATAAAGTGACTAGGCAACAGGACAGATAATAAACATTAACAGCAGTGTATGTGATGAGTCAAAATAGTTAGTGCAGATTAGTTACAATTGAGTTATTTAGCAGATGTACTTATCCAGGGTGACTTACAGGAGCAATTAGGGTTTAGTGCCTTGCTCAAGGGCACATCAACAGATTTTTCACCTAGTCGGTATGGGATTCGAACCAGCGACCTTTCAGTTACTGGCCTAAGGCTCTTAACCGCCAGGCTAACCAATAGCTTCCCGGACTACCTCTTTAGCAGCCAAATTGCTTGGGGGTAGAAGCTGTTCAGGGTCCTGTTGGTTCCAGACTTGGTGCATCGGTACTGCTTGTCGTGTGGTAGCAGAGAGAACAGTCTATGACTTGGGTGGCTGGAGTCTGACAATATTTAGGGCCTTCCTCTGACATTACCTGGTATAGAGGTCCAAAGTGGCACGGAGCTCGGCCCCAGTGATGTACTAGGCTGTACGCACTCTGTAGCGCCTTGCAGTTGAATGCCAAAAAGTTGCCAGGGGGAAGAGGCGTTGTCATGCCCTCTTCACGATTGTGTTGGTGTGTATGGACCATGATAATTCCTTAGTGATGTCGACACCGAGGAACTTGAAGCTCTCGACCTGCTCCACTACAGCCCTGTCGTTGTGGATCAGCTCCTTTGTCTTGCTGTTGAGAATTCCAAGAGATAATTCCAAGAGTGTGCAAGGCTGTCATCAAGGCAAAGGGTGGCTACATTGAAGAACCTCAAATATAAACTATATTTTCATTTGTTTAACACCATTTTGGTTACTATATTATTCCTTATGTGTTATTTCATAGTTTGATGTCTTCACTATTATTCTATAATGTAGAAAATAGTCAAAATAAAGAAAACCCCTTGAATGAGTAGGTGTCCAAACTTGACTGGTACTGTAAACACACACACAGTATACATAAACAGTCTACACACACACAACAGTGTACGTACACACACACACACACAGGGTATACACCGTGTATACAGACGCACACAGTGTATACACACACAGAGAGTATACACACACACACAGTGTACACACACACACAGTGTACACACACACACAGTGTACACACACACACACACACACAGTGTACACACACACACACACACACACACACACACACACACACAGTGTAGACACACACACAGTAGCCTAGTGGTTAGAGCGTTGGGCCAGTAACCGGAAGGTTGCTAGGTCAAATCCCCGAGCAGACAAGGTAAAAAATCTGTCGTTCTGCCCCTGAGAAAGGCAGTTAACCCACTGTTCCCCGGGTGCCGAAGATGTGGATGTCGATTAAGGCAGCCCCCCGTACCTCTCTGATTCAGAGGGGTTGAGTTAAATGTGGAAGACACATTTCAGTTGAACAACTGACTAGGTATCCCCCTTTCCCATACTACACACACACACACACACACACACACACACACACACACACACACACACACACACACACACACACACACACACACACACACACACACACACTGTATTGGGAGGTAGAGTGAAACTCTCCAGGTCAATTAGAGCACTGGGCTTTCTCTTCCACTCTGGACCCTTCTACAGCCCCAGCTTGATACAGACCCATTTCACAGTGGACTGCAGTGCACACATTCACTTAACCACACACGTCCACATGTGCCACAAGCACACACATTAGGAATTTCAACACTCCTCACACTATACTACAAGACTACATTTCATTCAAACTTGATCTACTTCTACCCAAACCTCAGAAAAAGTACATTATGACAAAGAACATGTTAAAGATAGCCTGGTGCTAAAGATGACAGAAAACATCTGCACCTCTGGTTAGGGGTTTGAGACAGTCAGGCTGCAGGTCAGGTTAGGGGTTTGAGACAGTCAGGCTGCAGGTCTGGTTAGGGGTTTGAGACAGTCAGGCTGCAGGTATGGTTAGGGGTTTGAGACAGTCAGGCTGCAGGTATGGTTAGGGGTTTGAGACAGTTAGGCTGCAGGTCTGGTTAGGGGTTTGAGACAGTCAGGCTGCAGGTCTGGTTAGGGGTTTGAGACAGTCAGGCTGCAGGTCTGGTTAGGGGTTTGAGACAGTCAGGCTACCCCTCTGGTTAGGGGTTTGAGACAGTCAGGCTGCCCCTCTGGTTAGGGGTTTGAGACAGTCAGGCTGCAGGTCTGGTTAGGGGTTTGAAACAGACAGGCTGCAGGTCTGGTTAGGGGTTTGAGACAGTCAGGCTGCAGGTCTGGTTAGGGGTTTGAGACAGTCAGGCTGCAGGTCTGGTTAGTGCTTTGAGGCAGGCTGCAGGTCTGGTTAGTGGTTTGAGGCAGGCTGCAGGTCTGGTTAGTGCTTTGAGACAGGCTGCAGTTCTGGTTAGTGCTTTGAGGCAGGCTGCAGTTCTGGTTAGTGCTTTGAGGCAGGCTGCAGGTCTGGTTAGTGCTTTGAGGCAGGCTGCAGGTCTGGTTAGTGCTTTGAGGCAGGCTGCAGGTCTGGTTAGTGGTTTGAGGCAGGCTGCAGGTCTGGTTAGTGCTTTGAGACAGGCTGCAGTTCTGGTTAGTGCTTTGAGGCAGGCTGCAGTTCTGGTTAGTGCTTTGAGGCAGGCTGCAGGTCTGGTTAGTGGTTTGAGGCAGGCTGCAGGTCTGGTTAGTGCTTTGAGGCAGGCTGCAGGTCTGGTTAGTGCTTTGAGGCAGGCTGCAGGTCTGGTTAGTGGTTTGAGGCAGGCTGCAGGTCTGGTAAGTGCTTTGAGACAGGCTGCAGGTTTGGTTAGGGGTTTGAGACAGGCTGCAGGTCAGGTTAGGGGTTTGAGGCAGGCTGCAGGTCTGGTTAGTGCTTTGAGGCAGGCTGCAGGTCTGGTTAGTGGTTTGAGGCAGGCTGCAGGTCTGGTTAGTGCTTTGAGACAGGCTGCAGTTCTGGTTAGTGCTTTGAGGCAGGCTGCAGTTCTGGTTAGTGCTTTGAGACAGGCTGCAGGTCTGGTTAGGGGTTTGAGGCAGGCTGCAGGTCAGGTTAGGGGTTTGAGACAGACAGGCTGCAGGTCAGGTTAGGGGTTTGAGACAGACAGGCTGCAGGTCAGGTTAGGGGTTTGAGACAGACAGGCTGCAGGTCAGGTTAGGGGTTTGAGACAGACAGGCTGCAGGTCAGGTTAGGGGTTTGAGACAGACAGGCTGCAGGTCAGGTTAGGGGTTTGAGACAGACAGGCTGCAGGTCAGGTTAGGGGTTTGAGGCAGGCTGCAGGTCAGGTTAGGGGTTTGAGGCAGGCTGCAGGTCTGGTTAGTGGTTTGAGGCAGGCTGCAGGTCAGGTTAGGGGTTTGAGGCAGGCTGCAGGTCAGGTTAGTGGTTTGAGGCAGGCTGCAGGTCTGGTTAGTGGTTTGAGACAGGCTGCAGGTCAGGAATACAATGCTCCCATCCCAGTCTAATACAGTCCTTTGAGTGAAAGCTGCTAAAGTGAATCCATTAAAACAAAATGAGATGAGAGATGAGTGATTGAGACAGACAGGAGATATGTCCTTAACGGCATCTGATTCCCTATATAGTGCACTACTTTAGACCAGAGCCCTATTCCCTATATAGTGCACTACTTTAGACCAGAGCCCACTGGGCTATATAGGGAATAGGGTGTCATGTGAGAGACAGGAAATGACTGCTAGACATATAAACAAGGAATGTACATCCTGTTTACAACTTAGGCCAGAACTTTTGTTGGTTTGTTTAGATTAGTTTTTAGCTCAGGTCAATATGAGGGGGGGGAGGGGTATTGGGAAAGGATGGTGAAGAGGAGACAGCAAAGGTAGGAGAGAGTGTGAGTCAGAAAGGAAGTGGTTTGATGCAAATCCATTACGACTCTTGTTATAAATGGACTACACAGGTTTCACATACAGGAGTGTTTGCAAACAAACACGTAGCTACAAGCCCACAAAGCCAGGTCCTGGCCGCAGCCGAGGTTCTAATGCAATTAGAATTTATCGGCTGTTTAAAATAGGCAGGTTAACAGACAGCTGCTTCAATAGGTTTAGTTTGCATGAGCACGGCTAACCTTAAAATAAATCTGGTGTGGTATCCATGACGAGTCTGATCCGCTGCGATAGGGATGGCTTCATGGTCAGGGTGACCTCATGGTCAAGGTGACCTCATGGTCAGGGTGACCTATACCGATTGTATGATTAGATTGTCTTCATCTGATTGCAATTTGGTTATAGAAGTTCTTCTCAAACAGAGTGCAGGTCGGGTATGTTAGTGCTCTAAATGGTGTCTGTCTATTGGCCTTTACCCAGCAGGCAGAACTGGTTGGAATGACGTTGTCATTATTGTGTCTTTCATCACCCCATAGGCAGGTTGTGTACTGGTTGTATGGGGAAGACGTCTTTACCTGATTGCAATCTGGTTACGTGACTCAACCAAAAAAAACATAATTGAGACTTCATGTGTATAATTTAGCCTGCTGGACATGGTGTTCAGCATTCCTTGTCGATTTGGACTCAAAAGCTGGGAAAGGATGTGCGTAAAGAGGCCAGTGTCTGAGTGTTATGTTACCATAATTGGTCTACTTGGGTGTGAAGCTACATCCCCAGGCCCAGGGTTGGTGTTAGTTTGAATGTCAGTGTTGTGTTGTTACCATAAATTGCCTTGTCTGAGACAGAACAGCCCATAGGGCAGAAGCCTATCTCCTGTTTCTGTAGCATGAGGTAGCTTGATGTACAAGTACACTCCCTGGACAGGACACTAGTCTATCGTTTGCCATAGATATACATTCTATTACAAGTATTATGCCATAATCTATAGCATTTATAGCCATCATTGTTTATTATCTCCCGTACGGAGTGTGCAGCAGGTGTGTGTGTGTTGCACGGGTCAACTGTTCACCCGCCGGCAATTGTCAACAACCCATCCGCAACCGCCCCGCTATATACAGTGGGGCAAAAAAGTATTTAGTCAGCCACAAATTGTGCATGTTCCCCCACTTAAAAAGATGAGAGAGGCCTGTAATTTTCATCATAGGTACACTTCAACTATGACAGACAAAATGAGAAAAAAAATTCCAGAAAATCACATTGTAGGATTTTTTATGAATTTATTTGCAAATTATGGTGGAAAATAAGTATTTTGGTCACCTACAAACAAGCAAGATTTCTGGCTATCACAGACCTGTAACTTCTTTTTTAAGAGGCTCCTCTGTCCTCCACTTGTTACCTATATTAATGGCACCTGTTTGAACTTGTTATCAGTATAAAAGACACCTGTCCACAACCTCAAACAGTCACACTCCAAACTCCACTATGGCTAAGACCAAAGAACTGTCAAAGGACACCAGAAACAAAATTGTAGACCTGCACCAGGCTGGGAAGACTGAATCTGCAATAGGTAAGCAGCTTGGTTTGACGAAATCAACTGTGGGAGCAATTATTAGAAAATGGAAGACATACAAGACCACTGATAATCTCCCTCGATCCTGGGCTCCACGCAAGATCTCACCCCGTGGGATCAAAATGATCACAAGAACGGTGAGCAAAAATGCCAGAACCACACGGGGGGACCTAGTGAATAACCTGCAGAGAGCTGGGACCAAAGTAACAAAGTCTACCATCAAAAACACACTACGCCGACAGGGACTCAAATCCTGCAGTGCCAGACGTGCCCCCCTGCTTAAGCCAGTACATGTCCAGGCCCGTCTGAAGTTTGCTAGAGAGCATTTGGATTATCCAGAAGAAGATTGGTTTCATCTGACCGTATGACATTCTCCCAAAATATAACTTTTTGGTAAAAACTCAACTCGTCGTGTTTGGAGGACAAAGAATGCTGAGTTGCATCCAAAGAACACCATACATACTGTGAAGCATGGGGGTGGAAACATCATGCTTTGGGGCTGTTTTTCTGCAAAGGGACCAGGACGACTGATCCGTGTAAAGGAAAGAATGAATGGGGCCATGTATCGTGAGATTTTGAGTGAAAACCTCCTTCCATCAGCAAGGGCATTGAAGATGAAACGTGGCTGGGTCTTTCAGCATGACAATGATCCCAAACACACCGCCCGGGCAACAAAGGAGTGGCTTCGTAAGAAGCATTTCAAGGTCCTGGAGTGGCCCAGCCAGTCTCCAGATCTCAACCCCATAGAAAATCTTTGGAGGGAGTTGAAAGTCCGTGTTGCCCAGCAACAGCCCCAAAACATCACTGCTCTAGAGGAGATCTGCATGGAGGAATGGGCCAAAATACCAGCAACAGTGTGTGAAAACCTTGTGAAGACAGAAAACATTTGGCCTCTGTCATTGCCAACAAAGGGCATATAACAAAGTATTGACATAAACTTTTGTTATTGACCAAATACTTATTTTCCACCATAATTTTCAAATAAATTCATTAAAAATCCTACAATGTGATTTTCTGGATATTGTTTTCTCATTTTGTCTGTCATAGTTGACGTGTACCTATGATGAAAATTACAGGCCTCTCTCATCTTTTTAAGTGGGAGAACTTGCACAATTGGTGGCTGACTAAATACTTTTTTGCCCCACTGTATGTGTGACAGTGAAAATCTATTTAACTTCGGTAAAGTTCTCTTTCATCTCTGCTTCTCTGGCACAGCATTTAGGGACCGGGTAGAAAATGAAATAACTCCATGCAACAAATGAAATAATTTTGACCAGTTCTAAGGGAATTAATATCTGTGAAACAACCCAACATGTTTTTGACAACATTTCAGTTCGACTTGGATGCATATTTTATGTGGTTGAAATATAAATCAGCATTTATGATGCTGATAAAGATTTTACCTTCCCTATGTTGAGAGAAGGAATGCATGCCTTCTCTCAACATGCTGAAAGAAAGAAATAATATTTCTCCACTCCTGTTTGAGTCCAAATGTACATTTGGTGTATCATCTTGCTGCAAGAAATGCTTAATTTTGCAGGAGTTAATGTTAAGGCAATGTGAGAGGCTATAGACCTACAGTCAGAGTCCAGATGTCAGTTTCCATTTAACCTATCTGAACAGTACAGTTCCTTGACCTGTCATATTTGAAGTTACAGTCTTGTGACTGTTGAATTTGTATAGCGCCTCAATCATCACACATAACATCTTTCCCAAACATCAGGCTGTTCTGTTTTGGCCCTCCCTGTTCCCAAAACATTTGGCACTTGTACAGATAAGACCTAAAGTTTAGGCTAACACACCAATGCCAGAAAAAAATTAATGAAAGAAAAACCTCAATGTAGCCTATCGATATGAATTGCACATGGATTTGTTATGCATTGGTTGTCTTTATTCAACCTGCCCGCCCTTCATCTGCACAGCGGATATAACCGCACATTAGTGCCAGGGGCGGCAGGTAGCCTAGTGGATAAAAAATGTGAGTCTACCCACGCATCACTAGTATGTGTGTGTGTGCGGTTGGCCTACCTCCTGTGTAGTGCGAGCGGCAGGTTTGTCCTGGTGGTTGGCCAGTATGAGGAAGGGCAGGGTGCAGAGCTGGGGGTGCTGCAGTGCAGAGTGGAGCTCAGTGCGGGCCAACTCCAGGTCCTCGTCTGTGGAGGCGCTGTCCAGGATGAACACCACTCCCTGGGAACCCTGGTAGTACCGCGACCAGTACTTCTTTATCGAGTCTGCTCCTGGAGAAAAAGACAGACGGCTGTATGCATGAGCACAGGGATGGATGCTCACACACACACACAAACGTACGCACGCACGCACGCACACACACACACACACACACACACACATATGCACACTGACACCCCACACAATTAGTAGTACCACCAGTTCAAATACCTCAATTAAATCAGCTCCTTCAATTGATAGACAGGCCCCCACACATGCTATCCACAGACAAGCACACACATAATATGAAAACACACACATGCTCTCTTGGCACTGGCTCCAGTATGATTTCAAATTATAACACACTGTCACAAGCTATTAGAATACTCTTAGTGCCAGTCACAACCAAACTGGTTTTTAACTGTTAGCTTCAAGAGGCTCGTTCTACATAATTCAATTGTAGGTTGATAATCCAGCAAATAAAATGGATACCTATGAACGACAGGGACCTCCAGCAAGAAAAGGGGAAAAATGCTATGAATTTCAACATCGTTTCAATTGGAATACGTCTGGAGAACATTTTCCAAATGTTTCTACCCTCCTTTCATAAGATCTTTGTGGATAGCGCATTGTGTTTTTAAGACCTCGGGACTGCCAACTTTTAGCCTCCTGCTCTGTTGCGCTGGGGGCCGGTGGGGAAATTACATGTCTGTCTAAATGAAGTGTGTTCAACACAAAAAAGAAGTCTGCATCCCAAATGGAACACTATACCCTGTATAGTGCACTACTTTTGGCCAGACCCCTATCGCATCCTGGGTCAAAAGTAGTGCACTATAAAAAGGGGAATAGGGTGCAATTTGGGACGCACACAAAGATTATCTTTAAAGGAGAAACAACTCAGAGCACATTAAAGCAGTTCCCTATGAGAGCCACTCTACAGCACAGTTCAAATGAACTTTCTTTTACAATGAACATATGGTTCCTTTTCTGCACAACAATTTGGGGGTACAAAAGACTCACCAGGCAGGGCATGGCTTTGGTTAGAGTGAGTGACAGAGAGGGGGAATAGAACCACAACGTCGTAGGAATAAGGTCCATTATCAGGACTCGCATTGTTAAATTACTCTCACTGAGTGTGGCTGGAAAAACAACCACTTATTTTTCTGAAATCTAAAAGAGAAAGAGGCCATGGTTTAACTCTTCCATCTCTGGGGCTATAGGAAAAGTGGACCGGACTGTAATTTAACCACGCCCACCGTCATCTCTCATTAGGGTGTTATTCATTAGGGAATCAAACGGAGGAAAACAGACAAACAGGGAGGGGCTACCTGGACTTGTCCAACAAGAAACACTTGTTTTAATGTTCCATTGCAAAGCACTTTAAAACATTTTGCCCTAAGGAATACGATCCAGGCATGTTTATGGCTGATTCCGCCCCTCATTACAAGTGTTTACAGACGATTAGCCTACTACTCTGAGAATCCATTAAAAACTCCATCCCCCAACTTGACCATTATGCCTGCTCAAGAAATTGAGTAATATTGCGTGGGAGTATGAGCTGAAACAGCTTACAGATGAACTATTACGTATCAAAACACCTCAAATAATTGTGTGGGGGGAATCGGGGTTAGAGGAGGGGTAGGAAGTTAAGTCTTAACTAGACCGTATTATCAAGATGAATCTATTGCTCAAGAACAGATGCTGAAAAATCTGCCAAGCATAAGAGCTTGGCTATCCATCACTACCGTGGCCTGAGAAACAATGTTGAAACCAATGTTCAAACATAATCTTGCTGAGGGGTCTTTTACAGGCTATTAGGACATCAGCAAGGCTCCCCTACACTCATAAGACCACTGGCTATTGTGTGTGTTCATCTCCCTCTCTCTATATATATACACAGAGGTATGTACATACAGTTCCAGTTTGGACACACCTACTCATTCCAGGGTTTTTCTTTCTTTTTTACATTGTAGAATAATAGTGAAGACATCAAAACTATGAAATAATACATATGGAATCAAGGAGTAACCAAAAGAAAGTTAAACAAACCAAATATATATTTTATTTTTCAAAGTAGCCACCCGTTGCCTTGACAGCTTTGCACACTCTTGGCATTCTCTCAACTAGCTGCATGAGGTAGTCACCTGGAATACATTTCAATTAACAGGTGTGCCTTCTAAAAAGTTGATTTGTGGAATTTCTTTCCTTTTTAATGCATTTGATCCAATCAGTTGTATTGTAACAAGGTAGGGGTGGTATACAGAACATAGCACTATTTGGTAAAAGACCAAGTCCATATTATGGCAAGAACAGCTGAAATAAGCAAAGAGAAATGACAGTCCATCATTACTTTAAGACATGAAGGTCAGTCAATATGGAATATTTCAAAAACTTTTAAAGTTTCTTCAAGTGAGCTGCAAAAACCATCAAGCGCTATGATGAAACTGGCACTCATGAGGACCACCACAGGAAAAGTTAATTGGAGTTACCAGTCTCCGAAATTGAAGCCCAAATAAATGCTTAAAGTAACAGACACATCTCAACATTAACTGTACAGAGGAGACTGCGTGAAGCAAGCCTTCACGGTCGAATTGCTGCAAAGAAACCACTACTAAAAGGACACGAATAAGAAGAAGAGACGAGCAATGAATATTAGGTGGAATATTATGTGGAAATATGTCCTTAGGTCTTATTAGCCCAAATTTTTGGTTCCAACCGGCATGTCTTTGTGAGATGCAGAGTAAGTGAACAGATGATCTCTGCATGTGTGGTTCCCACCGTGAAGCAAGGAGTGTCAAAAGCAAAGCAACCCCACACCGTCACACGGTGTGGGGTTGCTTTGCTTTTGACACTGTCTGTGATTTATTTAGAATTCAAGGCACACTTAAACAGCATGGCTACCACAGCATTCTGTAGTTAGACTCCATCCCATCTGGTTTGTGCTTAGTGGGACTATAATTTTCAAAAAGACAATGACCCAACACCTCCAGGCTGTGTAAGGGCTATTTGACCAAGAAGGAGAGTGATGGAGTGCTGCATCAGATGACCTGGACTCCACAATCACCCGACCTCAACCCAATGGTTGAGTTGGACTGCAGAGTGAAGGAAAAGCTGTTAACAAGTGCTCAGCATATGTGGGAACTCCTTCAAAACTTTTGGAAAAACATTCCAGGTGAAGCTAGTTGAGAGAATGCCAAGAGTGTGCAAAACTGTCATCATGGCAAAAGGTGGCTACATTGAAGAATCTAAAATATATTTTGATTTGTTTAACACTTTTTTGGTTATTACATGATTCCATATGTTATTTCATAGTGTTGATGTCTTCACTATTATTCTACAATGTAGAAAACAGTAAAAGTACAGAAAAACCTTTGAATGAGTAGGTGTGTCTAAACTTTTGACTGGTACTGTTCGTATGTACAAAACTATGTGGACACCACTTCAAATTAGTGGATTTGGCTATTTCAGTCACACCCGTTGCTGACATGTATAAAATCGAGCACACAGCCATGCAATCCCCATAGAACATTGACAGGAGAATGGCCTTACTGAAGAGAGTGACTTTCAACGTGGCACTGTCATAGTCAGTTCGTCAAATATTTTCCCTGCTTGAACTGCCCCGGTCAACTGTAAGTGCTGTTATTGTGAAGTGGAAACACCGGGCTAGGCCCCTTAGTCCTAGTTAAGGGACATTTTAATATTACAGGATACAATGAAATTCTAGATGATACTGTGCTTCCAACTTTGTGGCAACAGTTTGGGGAAGGCCCTTTGCAGTTTCATCATGACAATGCCCCCTTGCACAAAGCGAGGTCCAGACAGAAATGGTTTGTCGATATCGGTGTGGAAGAACTTGACTGGCCTGCAAAGAGCCCTAACCTCAACTCCATCGATCACCTTTGGAATAAATTGGAATGCCGACTGCGAGCCAGGCCTAATCGTCCAACATCAGTTCCCGACCTCCCTAATGCTCTTCTGGCTGAATGGAAGCAAGTCCCTGCAGCAATGTTCCAACATCTAGTCGAAGAAGCAGCAGAAACCATCCCAACCATGAAGCACGGGGGTGGCAGCATCATGTTGTGGGGGTGCTTTGCAGCAGGAGGGACTGGTGCACTTCACAAAATAGATGGCATCATGAGGTAGGAAAATTAGGTGGATATATTGAAGCAACATCTCAAGACATCAGTCAGGAAGTTAAAGTTTGGTCGCAAATGGATCTTCCAAATGGACAATGACCCCAAGCAAACTTCCAAAGTTGTGGCAAAATGGCTTAAGGACAACAAAGTCAAAGTATTGGAGTGGCCATCACAAAGCCCTGACCTCAATCCTATAGACAATTTGTGGGCAGAACTGAAAAAGCGTGTGCGAGCAAGGAGGCCTACAAACCTGACTCCGTTACACCAGCTCTGTCAGGAGGAATGGGCCAAAATTCAACCAACTTATTGTGGGAGGCTTGTGGAAGGCTACCTGAAACGTTTGACCCAAGTTAAACAATTTAAACGCAATGCTACCAAATACTAATTGAGTGTATGTAAACTTCTGACCCACTGGGAATGTGATGTCTACTATTGTCTACTATTATTCTGACATTTCACATTATTAAAATAAAGTAGTGATCCTGACTGACCTAAGACAGGGACGTTTTACTAGGATTAAATGTCATGAATGGTGAAAAACAGAGTTTAAATGTATTTGGATAAGGTGTATGTAATCTTCTAACTTCAACTGTATGTCAAGGACAGATCAGGTGTTTTGTCCACTCAGTGTATATATGTAACTTTAGACGAACAGAAAACATGACTACAAGCCAGTTTACCAGAAAACATATTGCATTACAATCACGTGTGACGATAACAGAAACCACATTTTCCACAAATGGTATGACATCATGCATGGTGTGAGATTAGTATTTTCAGATGCCTGAGCCACCCACTGACTGGCTGGCTGCTACCCGCTGACTGGTACCCACTGACTGACTGGCTGTCTCCTACCCACCAACTGACTGGCTGGCTGCTAACAACCGACTGACTGACTGGCTGCTACCAACCGACTGACTGACTGGCTGCTACCAACCGACTGACTGACTGGCTGCTACCAACCGACTGACTGACTGCTACCAACCGACTGACTGACTGACTGGCTGGCTGGCTGGCTGCTACCCACTACACGCCGGCTGGCTGGCTGCTACCCACTACACGCCGACTGGCTGGCTGCTACCCATTGAATGACTGACTGACTGGCTGCTACCCACTGACTGGCTGGCTGCTACCCACTGACTGGCTGGCTGGCTGCTACCTACTGGCTGCTACCCTCTGACTAGCTGGCTGGCTGCTACCCACTGACTGGCTGGCTGGCTGGCTGCTACCCACTGACTGGCTGGCTGCTACCCGCTGACTGCTACCCACTGGCTGGCTGGCTGGCTGCTACCCTCTGACTGGCTGGCTGGCTGCTACCCACTGACTGACTGGCCGCTACCCACTGACTGACTGGCTGGCCGCTACCCACTGACTGACTGGCTGCTACCCACTGACTGACTGGCTGTCTGGCTGGCTGCTACCCACTGACTGGCTGGCTGCTACCCGCTGACTGCTACCCACTGGCTGGCTGGCTGGCTGCTACCCTCTGACTGGCTGGCTGGCTGCTACCCGCTACATGCCGACTGGCTGGCTGGCTGGCTGGCTGCTACACGCAGACTGACTGGCTGGCTGCTACCCGCTACACGCAGACTGACTGGCTGGCTGCTACCCACTGACTAGCTGGCTGCTACCCGCTGACTGACTGGCTGGTACCCACTGGCTGGCTGGCTGGCTGGCTGCAACCCACTGACTGGCTGGCTGGCTGCTACCCACTGACTGGCTGGCTGGCTGCTACCTACTTGCTGCTACCCTCTGACTAGCTGCTACCCACTGACTGGCTGGCTGCTACCCACTGACTGCTACCCACTGGCTGGCTGGCTGACTGACTGGCCGCTACCCACTCGCTGGCTGGCCGCTACCCACTGGCTGGCTGGCTGGCCGCTACCCACTGGCTGGCTGGCTGGCTGGCTGCTACCCACCGGCTGGCTGGCTGGCTGGCTGCTACCCACTGGCTGGCTGGCTGGCTGCTACCCACTGGCTGGCTGCTACCCACTGACTGGATTGCTGGCTAATACCCACTGACTGGATGGCTAATACCCACCGACTGGATGTCTGGCTGCTACCCGCCGACTGACTGGCTGGCTGGCTGCTACACGCCGACTGACTGGCTGGCTGGCTGCTACACGCCGACTGGCTGGCTGGCTGGCTGCTACACGCCGACTGACTGCCTGGCTGGCTGCTACACGCCGACTGACTGGCTGGCTGGCTGGCTGGCTGCTACACGCCGACTGGCTGGCTGGCTGCTACACGCCAACTGACTGGCTGGCTGGCTGGCTGCTACACGCCGACTGACTGGCTGGCTGGCTGGCTGCTACACGCCGACTGACTGGCTGGCTGGCTGCTACACGCCGACTGACTGGCTGGCTGGCTGCTACACGCCGACTGACTGGCTGGCTGGCTGCTACACGCCGACTGACTGGCTGGCTGGCTGGCTGCTACACGCCGACTGACTGGCTGGCTGGCTGGCTGCTACACGCCGACTGACTGGCTGGCTGGCTGCTACACGCCGACTGGCTGGCTGGCTGCTACACGCCGACTGGCTGGCTGGCTGGCTGCTACACGCCGACTGGCTGGCTGGCTGGCTGCTACACGCCGACTGGCTGGCTGGCTGCTACACGCCGACTGGCTGGCTGGCTGGCTGCTACACGCCGACTGGCTGGCTGGCTGGCTGCTACACGCCGACCGGCTGGCTGGCTGGCTGCTACACGCCGACCGGCTGGCTGGCTGCTACACGCCGACCGGCTGGCTGGCTGCTACACGCCGACCGGCTGGCTGGCAGTGTCCCAAATGGTACCCTATTCAGTACATAGTGCACTACTTCTTTTTTTTACCAGAGCCTGATGGGAATAGGGTACCATGTGGGACACAAACACTGGTATGGTCTGCACTAGAGCATCAGGTCTACAGTAGAGCATCAGGTCTACAGTAGAGCATCAGGTCATGCCAGATCATCAGGCAGTTCTACACTAGATCATCAGAGCTGAGAACTCCTTCCCTGGTGCGATCCACCGACCTGGTAGATAGGGTCTTTCAGGTATTGTCTATCACAATTTATCTTTACACAATTCCTCACATCCTGTTTACTCAACTCCTTGTCAACTGTATTGGAGAAGGTCCCCCCCTCGGACCTTCTTTTGGGGAAAGAGGTGTGCGTGGAGAGATGATGTGAGGAATTTAGCAAATATTAAATAGAGAAACAGCCACAGACTGACAGATCACACACAGCATGATGTCATCATCCCACTGACGGGAAACAAGCTGTGAGGAATCCCTCTGCTTTGAACTCCCATATCATCTCTCCTAAAGCCACGAACAGACCGAAAACATCTCAGAGACCAACCAAAAACATCTCAGCCAGACGAACCAAAAACAATACAATCCCTAGCAGACAGACACGACTACTGTCAGGGAGATAAAGACAGAGAGCCAAACAGAAACATTACCAGTGCTGCATGACCTGGTGACCTGCAAACATCTCCCATTTCAGATTCAAACAACACAGTCCTGTCTCCCTAACTCCCAGAGACACCAAATTATTCATTATTTAGTGACGGAACTAAAAAGACAACCCCCTACCTGATATATGGAACTAAAAAGACAACCCCCTACCCGATATATGGAACTAAAAAGACAACCCCCTACCCGATATATGGAACTAAAAAGACAGCCCCCTACCCGATATATGGAACTAAAAAGACAACCCCCTACCCGATATATGGAACTAAAAAGACAACCCCCTACCCGATATATGGAACTAAAAAGACAGCCCCCTACCCGATATATGGAACTAAAAAGACAACCCCCTACCCGATATGTGGAACTAAAAAGACAACCCCCCCCCCCGATACATGGAACTAAAAAGACAACCCCCTACCCGATATATGGAACTAAAAAGACAGAACAGCCCCCCCCCCCCGATATGTGGAACTAAAAAGACAACCCCCCCCCCCTCGATATGTGGAACTAAAAAGACAACCCCCCCCCCCCCGATATATGGAACTAAAAAGACAACCCCCTACCCGATATATGGAACTAAAAAGACAACCCCCCCCCCGATATATGGAACTAAAAAGACAACCCCCTACCCGATATATGGAACTAAAAAGACAACCCCCTACCCGATATATGGAACTAAAAAGACAGACCACCCCCCCCCCCCCCCCGATATATGGAACTAAAAAGACAACCCCCCCCCCCCCCGATATATGGAACTAAAAAGACAACCCCCTACCCGATATATGGAACTAAAAAGACAACCCCCTACCCGATATATGGAACTAAAAAGACAGCCCCCTACCCGATATATGGAACTAAAAAGACAACCCCCTACCCGATATATGGAACTAAAAAGACAACCCCCTACCCGATATATGGAACTAAAAAGACAGCCCCCTACCCGATATATGGAACTAAAAAGACAACCCCCTACCCGATATGTGGAACTAAAAAGACAACCCCCCCCCCCGATACATGGAACTAAAAAGACAACCCCCTACCCGATATATGGAACTAAAAAGACAGAACAACCCCCCCCCCCCCGATATGTGGAACTAAAAAGACAACCCCCCCCCCCTCGATATGTGGAACTAAAAAGACAACCCCCCCCCCGATATATGGAACTAAAAAGACAACCCCCTACCCGATATATGGAACTAAAAAGACAACCCCCCCCCCCGATATATGGAACTAAAAAGACAACCCCCTACCCGATATATGGAACTAAAAAGACAACCCCCTACCCGATATATGGAACTAAAAAGACAGAACACCCCCCCCCCCCCCGATATATGGAACTAAAAAGACAACCCCCCCCCCCCCCGATATATGGAACTAAAAAGACAACCCCCTACCCGATATATGGAACTAAAAAGACAACCCCCTACCCGATATATGGAACTAAAAAGACAGCCCCCTACCCGATATATGGAACTAAAAAGACAACCCCCTACCCGATATATGGAACTAAAAAGACAACCCCCTACCCGATATATGGAACTAAAAAGACAGCCCCCTACCCGATATATGGAACTAAAAAGACAACCCCCTACCCGATATGTGGAACTAAAAAGACAACCCCCCCCCCCGATACATGGAACTAAAAAGACAACCCCCTACCCGATATATGGAACTAAAAAGACAGAACAGCCCCCCCCCCCCCGATATGTGGAACTAAAAAGACAACCCCCCCCCCTCGATATGTGGAACTAAAAAGACAACCCCCCCCCCCCCGATATATGGAACTAAAAAGACAACCCCCTACCCGATATATGGAACTAAAAAGACAACCCCCCCCCCCGATATATGGAACTAAAAAGACAACCCCCTACCCGATATATGGAACTAAAAAGACAACCCCCTACCCGATATATGGAACTAAAAAGACAACCCCCTACCCGATATGTGGAACTAAAAAGACAACCCCCCCCCCGATATATGGAACTAAAAAGACAACCCCCTACCCGATATATGGAACTAAAAAGACAGAACAGCCCCCCCCCCCCCCCCCCCCGATATGTGGAACTAAAAAGACAACCCCCACCTCCCTCGATATGTGGAACTAAAAAGACAACCCCCCCCCCGATATATGGAACTAAAAAGACAACCCCCTACCCGATATATGGAACTAAAAAGACAACCCCCTACCCGATATATGGAACTAAAAAGACAACCCCCTACCCGATATATGGAACTAAAAAGACAGCCCCCTACCCGATATATGGAACTAAAAAGACAACCCCCTACCCGATATGTGGAACTAAAAAGACAACCCCCCCCCCCGATACATGGAACTAAAAAGACAACCCCCTACCCGATATATGGAACTAAAAAGACAGAACAGCCCCCCCCCCCCGATATGTGGAACTAAAAAGACAACCCCCCCCCCCTCGATATGTGGAACTAAAAAGACAACCCCCCCCCCCCCGATATATGGAACTAAAAAGACAACCCCCTACCCGATATATGGAACTAAAAAGACAACCCCCCCCCCGATATATGGAACTAAAAAGACAACCCCCTACCCGATATATGGAACTAAAAAGACAACCCCCTACCCGATATATGGAACTAAAAAGACAGACCACCCCCCCCCCCCCCCCGATATATGGAACTAAAAAGACAACCCCCCCCCCCCCCGATATATGGAACTAAAAAGACAACCCCCTACCCGATATATGGAACTAAAAAGACAACCCCCTACCCGATATATGGAACTAAAAAGACAGCCCCCTACCCGATATATGGAACTAAAAAGACAACCCCCTACCCGATATATGGAACTAAAAAGACAACCCCCTACCCGATATATGGAACTAAAAAGACAGCCCCCTACCCGATATATGGAACTAAAAAGACAACCCCCTACCCGATATGTGGAACTAAAAAGACAACCCCCCCCCCCGATACATGGAACTAAAAAGACAACCCCCTACCCGATATATGGAACTAAAAAGACAGAACAACCCCCCCCCCCCCGATATGTGGAACTAAAAAGACAACCCCCCCCCCCTCGATATGTGGAACTAAAAAGACAACCCCCCCCCCCGATATATGGAACTAAAAAGACAACCCCCTACCCGATATATGGAACTAAAAAGACAACCCCCCCCCCCGATATATGGAACTAAAAAGACAACCCCCTACCCGATATATGGAACTAAAAAGACAACCCCCTACCCGATATATGGAACTAAAAAGACAGAACACCCCCCCCCCCCCCGATATATGGAACTAAAAAGACAACCCCCCCCCCCCCCGATATATGGAACTAAAAAGACAACCCCCTACCCGATATATGGAACTAAAAAGACAACCCCCTACCCGATATATGGAACTAAAAAGACAGCCCCCTACCCGATATATGGAACTAAAAAGACAACCCCCTACCCGATATATGGAACTAAAAAGACAACCCCCTACCCGATATATGGAACTAAAAAGACAGCCCCCTACCCGATATATGGAACTAAAAAGACAACCCCCTACCCGATATGTGGAACTAAAAAGACAACCCCCCCCCCCGATACATGGAACTAAAAAGACAACCCCCTACCCGATATATGGAACTAAAAAGACAGAACAGCCCCCCCCCCCCCGATATGTGGAACTAAAAAGACAACCCCCCCCCCTCGATATGTGGAACTAAAAAGACAACCCCCCCCCCCCCCGATATATGGAACTAAAAAGACAACCCCCTACCCGATATATGGAACTAAAAAGACAACCCCCCCCCCCCGATATATGGAACTAAAAAGACAACCCCCTACCCGATATATGGAACTAAAAAGACAACCCCCTACCCGATATATGGAACTAAAAAGACAACCCCCTACCCGATATGTGGAACTAAAAAGACAACCCCCCCCCCGATATATGGAACTAAAAAGACAACCCCCTACCCGATATATGGAACTAAAAAGACAGAACAGCCCCCCCCCCCCCCCCCCCCGATATGTGGAACTAAAAAGACAACCCCCACCTCCCTCGATATGTGGAACTAAAAAGACAACCCCCCCCCCGATATATGGAACTAAAAAGACAACCCCCTACCCGATATATGGAACTAAAAAGACAGAACAGCCCCCCCCCCCGATATATGGAACTAAAAAGACAAAACAGACCCCCCCCCCCCTCCGATATATGGAACTAAAAGGACAAAACAGCCCCCCCCCCCCAATATATGGAACTAAAAAGACAACCCCCCCCGATATATGGAACTAAAAAGACAACCCCCCCCCCGATATATGGAACTAAAAAGACAACCCCCCCCCCCCGATATATGGAACTAAAAAGACAGAACAGCCCCCCCCCCCCGATATATGGAACTAAAAAGACAAAACAGACCCCCCCCCCCGCGATATATGGAACTAAAAAGACATTACAGCCCCCCCCCCCCCGATATATGGAACTAAAAAGACATTACAGCCCCCCCCCCCCGATATATGGAACTAAAAAGACATTACAGCCCCCCCCCCCATATATGGAACTAAAAAGACATTACAGCCCCCCCCCCCCCCCCGATATATGGAACTAAAAAGACATTACAGCCCCCCCCGATATATGGAACTAAAAAGACATTACAGCCCCCCCCGATATATGGAACTAAAAAGACATTACAGCCCCCCCCCCCCCCCCGATATATGGAACTAAAAAGACATTACAGCCCCCCCCGATATATGGAACTAAAAAGACATTACAGCCCCCCCCGATATATGGAACTAAAAAGACATTACAGCCCCCCCCCCCCCCCCCCCCCGATTATTGGAACTAAAAAGACATTACAGCCCCCCCCCCCCCCGATATATGGAACTAAAAAGACATTACAGCCCCCCCGATATATGGAACTAAAAAGACATTACAGCCCCCCCCGATATATGGAACTAAAAAGACATTACAGCCCCCCCGATATATGGAACTAAAAAGACATTACAGCCCCCTCCGATATATGGAACTAAAAAGACAAAACAGACATGGATTACGGTGGGTCTTTTCCTTAACATTTCAGCACATGCCTTCTTCGAAACATCGGTTTGGTCCCTACAGAAAAAATTATTTGGAGTAGGCCAAATACACTCATTACAAAGTGTGCTACTTTGATAGTTTTTTCCAAATGTATGGACTGTTACTTTGATGGACTATTACCTTGATGGACTGTTACTACCTGCACCATGTAGGTAACGGTCCTTTTTGGGCTGTCGGTCTCCAGCTCTTAACTGCCGGACGAGAGACTGAATGTTCCCAGCCTCAGGTAGCTTCCAAATTGGCACCCTATTCCCAATTTAGGCTGAATCACATCCGGCCGTAGGGCGGCGCACAATTGGCCCTGCGTCGTCAGAGTTTGGCCGGGGTTGGCCATCATTGTAAATAAGAATTTGTTCTTAACTGACTTACCTAGTTATACGAAGGTTAAATAAAATACAAAACGTACTACCTGGTCAAAAGTACGGCTCTAAATAGAGAATAGGGAGGTATTTGGGACGTGGATTCAGAACAGCAGCTAGGGGAACCATGTCTGGAACTAAGGGAGAGTCTCTGTCCACACCAATGATGTCATGTGGCCCACTCCCCACACACATATACAAACAAACACAGAAAGCACTTACACATTACTGCCTCTCTGACCCAGACAGTTGCACACCCAGTGGGCGAGTGACATTTGAGTGAAAGTGTTAGCTACTTCATTTGCGTGTAGTGTCTATCCTACACATTGCTTTCTGCATCAAAGTGGAGAGATGTCGATGACTCATCTCTAGAGGTCGACCGATTATGATTTTTCAATGCCGATGCCGATTATTGGAGGACCAAAAAAGCCGATGCCGATTAATCGGCCTATTTTTTGTATTTTATTTGTAATAATGACAATTACAACAATACTGAATGAACACTTATTTTAACTTAATATAATACATCAATAAAATCAATTTAGCCTCAAATAAATAATGAAACATGTTCAATTTGGTTTAAATAATGCAAAAACAAAGTGTTGGAGAAAAAAGTAAAAGTGCAATATGTGCTATGTAAGAAAGCTAACGTTTATGTTCCTTGCTCAGAACATGAGAACATATGAAAGCTGGTGGTTCCTTTTAACATGAGTCTTCAATATTCCCAGGTAAGAAGTTTTAGGTTGTAGTTATTATAGGAATTATAGGACTATTTCTCTCTATACCATTTGTATTTCATATACCTTTGACTATTGGATGTTCTTATAGGCACTTTAGTATTGCCAGTGTAACAGTATAGCTTCCGTCCCTCTCCTCGCTCCTATCTGGGCTCGAACCAGGAACACAACGACAACAGCCACCCTCGAAGCAGCGTTACCCATGCAGAGCATGGTCTCAGAGCGAGTGACGTTTGAAACGCTATTAGCGCGCACCCCGCTAACTAGCTAGTCATTTCACTTCGGTTACACCAGCCTAATCTCGGGAGTTGATAGGCTTGAAGTCATGAACAGAGCAATGCTGGATGCACAATGAAGAGCTGCTGGCAAAACGCACGAAAGTGCTGTTTGAATGAATGCTTACGAGCCTGCTGCTGCCTACCACAGCTCAGTCAGATACTTGTATGCTCAGTCAGATTATATGCAACGCAGGACACGCTAGATAAACTAGCAATATCATCAACCATGTGTAGTTAACTAGTGATTATGAATGATTGATTGATTGTTTTTTCTAAGATAAGTTTAATGCTAGCTAGCAACTTACCTTGGCTTATTGCATTTGCGTAACAGGCAGTCTCCTCGTGGAGTGCAACAAGAGGCAGGTGGTTATAGCGTTGGACTAGTTAACTGTAAGGTTGCAAGATTATATCCCCCGAGCTGACAAGGTGAAAATCTGTCATTCTGCCCCTGAACAAGGCAGTTAACCCACTGTTCCTAGGCCGTCATTGAAAATAAGAATGTGTTATTAACTGACCTGCCTAGTTAAATAAAGGTAATAAATACATTTATAAAAAACAACATTCAGCTAACCAAGGAAAAATGTATTAACATTGTTTTAGATGCCTTGGAGGTTTGTATACAGTTGAAGTCTGAAGTTTACATACACTTAGGTTGGAGTCATTAAAATAAATTTTTCAACCAATCCACAAATTTCTTGTTAACAAACTAAAGTTTTGGCAAGTCGGTTAGGACATCTACTTTGTTTACAGACAGATTATTTCACTGTATCACAATTCCAGTGGGTCAGAAGTTAACATACACTAAGTTGACTGTGCCTTTAAACAGCTTGGAAAATTCCAGAAAATTATGTCATGGCTTTACAAGCTTCTGTTAGGCTAATTGACATAATTTGAGTCAATTGGAGGTGTACCTGTGGATGTATTTCAAGGCCTACCTTCAAACTCAGTGCCTCTTTGCTTGACATCATGGGAAAATTAAAAGAAATCAGCGAAGACCTCAGAAAAACAATTGTAAACCTCCACAAGTCTGCTTCATCCTAGGGTACCACGTTTAACTGTACAAACAATAGTACGCAAGTATAAACACCATGGGACCACGCAGCTGTCATACCGCTCAGGAAGGAGATGCATTCTGTCTCCTAGAGATGAACGTACTTTGGTGCAAAAAGTGCAAATCCCCAGAACAACAGCAAAGGACCTTCTGAAGATGCTGGAGGAAACGATTACAAAAGTATCCATATCCACAGTAAAACGAGTCCTATATCGACATAACCTGAAAGGCCACTCAGCAAGGAAGAAGCCACTGCTCCAAAACTGCCATAAAATAAGCAAGACTACGGTTTGCAACTGCACGTGGGGACAAAGATTGTACTTTTTGGAAATATGTCCTCTGGTCTGATGAAAGAAAAATAGAAGTGTTTGGCCATAATGACCATCATTATGCTTGGAGGAAAAAGGGGGACGCTTGCAAGCCGAAGAACACCATCCCAACCGTGAAGCACGGTGATGGCAGCATCATGTTGTGGGGGTGCTTTGCTGCAGGAGGGACTGGTGCACTTCATAACATAGATGGCTTCATGAGGAAGGAAAATTATGTGGATATATTGAAGCAACATCTCAAGACATCAGTCAGAAAGTTAAAGCTTGGTCGCAAATGGGTCTTCCAAATGGACAATGACCCCAAGCATACTTCCAAAGTTGTGGCAAAATGGCTTAAGGACAACAAAGTCAAGGTATTGGAGTGGCCATCACAAAGCCCTGACCTCAAGCCTATAGAATATTTGTGAGCAGAACTGAAAAAGCGGGTGTAAGCAAGGAGGCCTTATAAACCTGACTCCGTTACACCAGCTCTGTCAGGAGGAATGGGCCAAAATTCACCCAAATTAATGGGGAAAGCTTGTGGAAGGCTACCTGAAACGTTTGACCCAAGTTAAACAATTTATAGGTAATTCTACCAAATACTAATTGAGTGTATGTATGTAAACTTCTGACCCACTGGGAATGTGATGAAAGAAATAGAAGCGGAAATAAATCACTGTACTATTATTCTGACATTTCACATTCTTAAAATAAATCCTAACTCCTGTTTTAGGTCCTTACTGACCTAAGACAGGACATTTTTACTCAGATTAAATGTCAGGAATTGTGAAAAACTGAGTTTAAATGTATTTGGCTAAGGTGCACGTAAACTTTCGACTTCAACTGTATATGGGGATATTCTGACATTGCTGGAGTGTGTATAGCCAGGGTTATGTTCAGTTACCACGGAATGGGAGAAAACTTTTTGAAACGGAGGAAGTCCCATCTATACTTGTCCAACAATACGACCCATTGCTTTTTAAAATCGTTTTGCCCACTGAACTAGAAAACTTGAGTACCCCAACAACTTCAACAATGTGTTTCCATCATGAACGAAAATAGGTGAAGGAATTACCTCCGAGTTCCTTCACATTTAGAATGGCATTCTGGAATGGAACAGCTTTGATGCTAAAACCTAGAAAACAGAATGACATGTAAAGCTTCACACAGAGATATGGCAGACCTTGCTTAATAAGAGGCAAGAGAAAGGTATTCAGCACGTCTTCAACACATGTAGGCCTGAAGCACATGTATGTGTTGTGAAAGGCTTATAATTCTGTTCTTTCAGCAGGTAGGGAAGATGTCTGAATGCTCACCACATAACTACTGGAGCTTAAATGTGATATAAAAGTGATATAGGCCTAACTGTGTAAAGAGCATTTGGACTTGAAAAGTGATTTCTTCTGGTGAAGCGAGTCTCACCCGTAGTTGGCCCGATGTTGTCTGTGGCTTCACTGCAGAGTCTGGAGAGTAGACTGGTCTTCCCCGAGCCTGTGAGTCCAATACACACCAGGTCATACTCTGGTCTGGGAGACGGTGGTCCTTTACAGCACAGTGTCCTGAAACACTGGAGGTAGAAGGGAGAGACGGATGAAGAGAAGAGGGACACAGAGTGAAAGAGAGAGTGGGAAAGAGTGATAAAAGGATAGGGAAGATGGGGTGGAGGGGTGGAGAGAAGGGCTGCAGAGTTAGAGTAATAACAGGTCTGATGGCCAGAGCTAGAGTATCTGTGGAATCTGTGTTTTCGTGTTTGGATTCTACACCCACTGATCTACTCTGTGACACTACTGACGTCTGTTCTGCCACTGAGTACGCCACTCGCCACTCTGGAGACGTCGGGCAGGGTCACATCTGTTAACGCCATCTGTTTCCAGCCAAAGATCATGTAAGATCTGGAGAGGAGAGGGGGGGAGAGAAAAAAAGTCCTCTCTCCTCTTCGCTTTCATTTCAATCCTGTGACACACACAATCCTGTGACACACACAATCCTGTGACACACCATACGTCTTTGAACTTATATAGCCAGTGTGCTAAGAGAGGATGCATTGAGGTACCATAGTATTAGTACAGGATGTTGTGAGTGAACGTGAACCTCCAGATGTGTTATGCAACATGGTCCAAGTCATTGAGGGACTGTTGCTCCGTCAACATGGAAGATCAAAGAAACCTCAATAGGGGCCTCCTATTGAAATAGAAACCAGGGAAGCTGGCCATGGTCTCACACCCGGTCTCATACACATGGTCTCACACACAGTAAGGGCCCCATGGTGGTTATGTCATGTTTCTACACAACAAGCAATGTGCACCAGGTATCTGGTCCTTTTAGTAGAAACAGATCCCAGGTTCCTCACCTTTATCTGGGTGCTGACAAAGGAAATGACATGGGTCTGGTCAGCTAAGCAGTCTCCTGCTCATAGAAGAAACATCACATGTAAAACTATAAGCTTAGCTCGAACCAGTAGCATGCACTGCTCTATATAGACAATAGCCCACTGATCTCCCCTTGCGGAAGGAGATAAGACAAGACAAGCCTTTCATGTTGCACGGGTGTTGCACCGGATAAACATGTTCCTCATTGGTACCAATTACAGACCTGTGTGTGTAGCCTAGCAGAGTCTGAAATAGCAGCTTAAACAAATAGATCTTAACATTACAAACACAGGAACAGACAAAAAAGGTAGGTCATATTGAGGTTTAGAAAGTCGACATCGGTATACCATTCTCAGACTATGAGTGATAACAGCACAGACTCGGGGACAGTGTACTCCACCCATTGACTATTACATGGGAAGAGACTGCCCTCTGGTGGTGATTTTAATTATTTAGAATACTTAATATTAGGAAGCTGTTCCTAATATTTAGTATACTCAGTGTATAGTGCTTTTTCTCACATCACTGTTACGAGATGGGTGATGGCAGGACCAGTCTGGCACATAATCTCCTAAATATTACATGTTTATAAAGTAGTTCTAAATAAGATGGCAGGCTGCTCAGCTCTCATGACGTAGGACTAAATCACGTTGTTACAAAGCAGACACAAGATGGTTGACAATACTACCGTTTTCAGAACAAATAAAACTAAAAATTCAAAACTAGACAAATTCTGATCGTCAACTACACGGAATTAGTTCAAATTTCCATCTTGTGAATTTGTTCATTATTTCAACTTCACCACCAGGTGGCATGTGCCAGCAAGTTCCTTCACTACAGCTCACGTCAATTTTTCCCTTTCCCTGATTGAAAATTTCAATAGCCGACAAGATTAGATGACCAAGCTCCACTAGCCCTATACCAGACTGGCAAGTTTCCAAACAAATATACAACTTGACGATGTTTGTATTTAGGAACTCATGGAGAGAGTGAGAGTCGGGGGTAAGGATCATGACCAACAGCTTGAATCAGTCGATCAACAGCCATGACTACTATCTGAGTGAGTCCTTGCAGACTCCTACTGCAGCCTTGCTATAAGAGATGGTTAGAAGCAACAAGACACAAGCACATGTAAAATGTTGGTCCCATGTTTCAGGAGCTGAAATACAAGATCCCAGAAATGTATATATGCACAAAAAGCTTATTTCTCTCAAATGTTGTGCACATACAGGACCAGTCAAAAGTTGACACACCTACTCATTCAAAGGTTTTTCTTTATTTTTAAAATTTTCTACAATGTAGAATAGTGAAGACATTAAAACCATGAAATAACACATATGAAATCATGTAGTAACCAAATAAGAATTCAATCAAAATATATTTTAGACTCCTCAAAGTAGCTACCCTTTGCCTTGATGACAGCTTTGCACACTCTTGGCATTCTCTCAAACAGCTTCATGGGGAATGATTTTCCAACAGTCTTGAAGGAGTTCCCACATATGCTGAGGACTTGTTGGCTGCTTTTCATTCACTCTGAGGTCCAATTCATCCCAAGCCATCTATATAGGGTTGAGGTCGGGCGATTGTGGAGGCCAGGTCATCTGATGCAGCACTCCATCACTCTCCTTCTTGGCCAAATAGCCCTTACACAGCCTGGAGGTGTGATGGGTCATTGTCAAGCCAGATGGGATGGCGTATTGCTGCAGAATTCGAAATAAATCACAGTGTCACCAGCAAAGAACCCCCACACCATCACACCTCCTCCTCCATGCTTCACGGTGGGAACCACACATGCAGAGATTATCCGTTCCCCTACTCTGCGTCTCAAAAAGCCACAGCGGTCGGAACCAAAAATTTCAAATTTGGACTCAGACCTAAGGACATATTTCCACCGGTCTAATGTCCATCGCTTGTGTTTCCTGTCCCAAGCAAGTCTCTTCTTATTATTGGTGTCCTTTAGTAGTGTTTTCTTTGAAGCAATTTGACCATGAAGGCCTGATTCATGCAGTCTCCTCTGAACAGTTGATGTTGAGATGTGTCTGTTGCTTGAACTCTGAAGCATTTATTTGGGCTGCAATTTCTGAGGCTGCCAACTAATGAACTTATCTTCTGCAGTAGAGGTAACTCTGTGTCTTCCATTCCTGTGGTGGTCCTCATGAGAGCCAGTTTCATCATTGCGCTTGATGGTTTTTGCGACTGCACTTGAAGAAATGTTCAAAGTTCTTAAAATGTTCCAGATTGACCTTCATGTCTTAAAGTAATGGACTGTCATTTATCTTTGGTTATTTGAGCTGTTCTTGCCATAATATGGACTTGGTCTTTTAATAAATAGGGCCATCTTCTGTATACCACCCCTACCTTGTCACAACACAATTGATTGGCTCAAACCCATTAAGGAAAGAAATTCCACAAATTAATGTTGAACAAGACACACCTGTTAATTGAATTGCATTCCAGGTGACTAACTCTGGAAGCTGGTTGAGATAATGCCAAAAGTGTGCAAAGCTGTCATTAAGGCAAGGGGTGGCTACTTTGAAGAATCTCAAATCTAAAAAATATTTTGATTTGTTTAACACTTTTCTGGTTACTACATGATTCCATGTGTTACTTCATAGTTTTGATGTCTTCACTATTATTTGACCATGTAGAACATAGTAAAAATAAAGAAAAACCCTGGAATGAGTACGTAGGTGTGTCCAAACTTTTGACTGGTACTGTATTTGTTTACATCCCTGTTAGTGAGCATTTCTCATTTTTATTTCACCTTTATTTAACCAGGTAGGTAGTTGAGAACAAGTTCTCATTTACAACTGCGACCTGGCCAAGATAAAAAAAATAAAAAAAAAGCAGTTCGACACATACAACAACAGAGTTACACATCCTTTGCCAAGATAATCTATCCACCTGACAGGTGTGGCAAATCAAGAAGCTGATTAACTTCTTATGGCTGGGGCTGCTATTTTCACGTTCGGATGAAAAGCGTGCCCTGAGTAAACTGCCTGCTACTCAAATCAAATCAAATTTTATTTGTCACATACACATGGTTAGCAGATGTTAATGCGAGTGTAGCGAAATGCTTGTGCTTCTAGTTCCGACAATGCAGTAATAACCAACAAGTAATCTAGCTAACAATTCCAAAACTACTACCTTATAGACACAAGTGTAAAGGGATAAAGAATATGTACATAAAGATATATGAATGAGTGATGGTACAGAGCGGCATAGGCAAGATATAGTAGATGGTATTGAGTGCAGTATATACATATGAGATGAGTATGTAAACAAAGTGGCATAGTTAAAGTGGCTAGTGATACATGTATTACATAAAGATGCAGTAGATGATATAGATTACAGTGTATACGTATACATATGAGATGAATAATGTAGGGTATGTAAACATTATATTAGGTAGCATTATTAGGTAGCATTGGCCCACAAGCTATGATATGCATAGTATTAGTAGATTTGGATAGAAAACACTCTGAAGTTTGCAAAACTGTTTGAATTATGTCTGTGAGTATAACAGAACTCAAAAATCCACCCAGGAAGTGGGAAATCTGAGGTTTGTAGTTTTTCAAGTCTGCCTATCCAATATACAGTGTCAAATTTGGTCCGATTGCACTTCCTAAGGCTTCCACTAGATGTCAACAGTCTTTAGAACGTTGTTTCAGGCTTCTACTGTGAAGGGGGAGCGAATAAGAGCGGTTTGCATCAGGGGTCTGGCTGAAAGCCATTACTTTAGTCACGAGCATGGGCGTGAGCACGAGCTCTGTTCCTTTTCATTTCTAAAGACAAAGGAATTGTTCGGTTGAAACATTATTGAAGATTTATGATAAAAACATCCTAAAGATTGATTCTATACATGGTTTGACATGTTTCTACGAACTGTAATATAACTTTTTTGACTTTTCATCTGGACTTAGTTCTCGCGCATTGTGCATTTGGATTACTGGACTAAATGCGTGAACAAAAAGGAGGTATTTGGACATAAATGATGACTTTATCAAACAAAATTAAAATGTATTGTGGAACTGGGATTCCTGGGAGTGCATTCCGATGAAGACCAAAGGTAAATTAATATTTATTATGCTATGTCTGACTTTTGTTGACTCAACAACATGGCAGGTATCTGTTTTGTGGCTGAGCGCTGTACTCAGATTATTCCATGGTGTGCTTTTGCCGTAAAGCTTTTTGAACTCTGACACAGCGGTTGCATTAAGGAGAAGTATATCTTTAATTCTATGCATAACACTTGTATCTTTCATCAACCTTTATGATGAGTATTCCTGTAAATTGATGTGGCTCTCTGCAAAGGCAAAACATTACTGAACATAACACGCCAATGTAAACTGAGATTTTTGGATGTAAATATGAACTTTATCGAACAAAACATACATGTATTGTGTAACATGAAGTCCTATGAGTGCCATCTGATGAAGATCAAAGGTTAGTGATTCATTTTCTCTCTATTTCTGCTTTTTGTGACTCCTCTCTTTGGCTAGAAAATGGCTGTTTTTTTGTGACTAGGCGCTGACCAAACATAATCGCATGGTATGCTTTCGTCGTAAAGCCTTTTTGAAATCAGACACTGTGGTGGGATTAACAACAAGTTTCTTTAAAATGGTGTATAATACTTGTATGTTTGAGGAATTTTAATTATGAGATTTCTGTTGTTTGAATTTGGCGCCCTGCACTTTCAATGGCTGTTGTCAAATCGATCCCGTTAACAGGATTTCAGCCATAAGAAGTTAAACAGCATGATCATTACAAAGGTGCACCTTGTGCTGGGGACAATAAAAGGCCCCTCTAAAATGTGCAGTTTTGTCACAACACAATGCAAGTGTGCAATTGGCATGCTGACTGCAGGAATGTTCATTTCTCTACCATAAGCCAACGTAATTTTAGAGAACTTGGCAGTATGTCCAACCAGCCTCACAACCGCAGACCACGTGTATGGTGTTGCCTGGGCGAGCGGTTTGCTGATGTCAACAGTGTGAACAGAGAGCCCCATGGTGGCGGTGGGGTTATAGTATTAACAGGCAATGAACACAATTGCATTTTATCAATGACAATTTGAATAGAAAATAATACCATGAAGATATCCCGAGGCCCATTGTGAGCCCCATTTTTTTAAGGTATCTGTGACCAACAAATGCATATCTGTATTCCCAGTCATGTGAAATCCATAGATTAGGGCCTAATGAATTTATTTCAATTGCCTGATTTCCTCATATGAACTGTAACTCAGTAAAATGAAATTGTTGCTTATTGCGTTTATATTTTTGTTCAGTATACATTTAACTAACAGATGGTAAGAATCTCTGGATTAACTTTTGCCTCGATTTGGCAGTCTGGTCCAGACCATCAAGGCATTTGTAGTTCTTTAGCCACAATAACAGTTAATTAGCATTTCATTTTGGGGGGGTAAATATATTGATAAAAGTCCCCCTGTCCTAGAGATTTACACAATTATCAAAAGCCTACACAAAACACAGCCCTTATTGTAAGTGTTTCTAAAATCCCCTATGGGAAAAATAAAAATGTCCTGTTTGATAGCTAGGTTTTATGGGTAATATGACTCATTCTGTGGTAGTCTATTCAAGTCAGGGCTGAGAGACATTTTGAGCATACCAATGAGTTTACCAGTCAAATTACCAGGGCGAGGTTCAGAAACCCTTCACAGCTAGCACATTTGGTTCGTTGGAAGTTGTGGGAATGTATGTTTTTGGTTCTGAGAACGAAGCCATGAGTTTCCTTACAGTTAAAACGTGTTTTTTATGTAACCTGTTTTGGGAAAGTACTTTTTTTTCTATGGTTCTCTGATAGTTTTCCTGGAAGGTTTTATTAAAAGTTCTGACAACAGAAATTATAGGTTACTTGAGAGTAATTAAATAACGTTCTGAGAACATTTCAATAAGACTTAATAAACACTGCTAACTTAGTTTGGGCTAACTGTTTTGAACTCCAAGCACAGATAGGACACATGGAAATTAATTTGCTTAGGCATTAATCATGCAAACATTTTTTATTTTTTATTGTAGCATGGCATCAGTGAGATTCAAACCTATAATATTCTGCTCTTCAATGTAATTAGTCCACTGTGCCAACAGGAAGCTAGCATGCCATGTTTTTTTAACACATACAAAGCTGTTCATTTTAGTCTATTCAAACAGACCCCATTTCAAAGGAATCAAGCACTCATTAAGATCAGTTAACAAGATATACGATAGAGTTTTGTTGATGCTGAGAATGAAATGTATACGTTTTAAAATAACATTCTTAGAAAGTTCATTGAATGTTACCAATGTTTTGTGGTTTTTGTGGAAAGTTTTAATGTTCTGAGAACAGGACTTTAAATTGAACCATGAAGAAACCTGTAGAAAGCGTTATGCTGAAGTACAAAAATTCCAACAGAAGAACGTTGTTTCTTAATGTTCTGGGAACAATTTAAAAACATTACTTTAAATAGAACCATGAGGAAACTTTATGGGAAGGTTGTATGCTATATAACAATAGGACAACAATGATCTCACCAAACTCGAAGAAAACATATGGTTCTCAGCACGTTGTGTGTTAGCTGGGTTCTATGGATTATATATCTATGTGAGGTCACAACAAGCTCTTCGATATTTGGTGCATGTGCTGCCCAAATTCAGTCAGTGTTTAGACTGGCGTAAATATATCATTTTGGAAACATTTCAATTTGTCAGGGGGGGATGCAGCACCTTCAACAACCCTACCTCCCACGGCTATGTCTCTGTCCTATTCTTAGCTGGCTGCTTGCTGTGACATGAGAGAGCCATATCTAGCCTATTCTTAGCTGGCTCTGAAAATCCCCCAGAAAGAAGGAAATGGAGGAGTGTGAGATTACTTCCATGTCATCGGAGCGGATGACAGCAGGCTATGTTATGGAAGAATTTACCTCCTCGCTGACAGAAAACCGCTGCCTTGAGGACAGACAGCGACCATTCTGCAGGTAGGGACTGAGCTCTCCGAAACTTCATAATAAACATCAAAACAGACCTAGCTCATAAAATCTGTTTAGGCCTAACATTGGGTTTTAAAGTTAGTTTTTTTTGTCCTATGCAATCAAGTTTCTCTTAAACTTAGTTCATAAAAACAATGACATTGCAGTTCTAAAGTGAAATGCTACCCATCCCATGTCCCCATTTGCAGCTAGTGGACTGTTCTTTAGTTATTAAATACTGACACCTTGCTGGTTAGGTTGATACTGAACAATTAATCAAATTACAATTAATCAAATCATCTATGCATAGTCACTTTACCCCTACCTACATGTATAAATTACCTCAACTAATCTGTACCCCTGCACATTGACTCGGTACCGGTATCCCCTGTATAGCCTTGTTATTTTTATTTTATTGTGTTACTTTTTCTTTTATATTTAATAAATATTTTCTTAACTCTATTTATTGAACTGCATTGTTGGTTACGGGCTCGTAAGCATTTCACGGTAAGGGCCACACCTGTTGTATTCAGCATTTCACAGTAAGGTCCACCTGTTGTATTCGGAGCATGTGACAAATAACATTAGCAAATAGCAAATCCAGACTTAGGCTCACTCTTGTAGTGGCTGTGGGTCATTTTCTACACCCTCCCACACACCCTCTGAATGTGGAAGATACTGTACCTTTGTCCGATATATTACCCAATGAACTTCCTTATCATGTAAAGATGTGTTCGCTTTGTGTTGATAGAAAAGATAGCAGGTGAAGAAGGTTTCAGTTTGCCTCATTAATAACGCAGTACATTTTTACCACTGAACAAACACCACACATTGCAGGTGGGGGAAGAGCATCACTGAATCAGAACTAGTCTGGCGCCATACTGTCTGTGCTGTAGCAGACAACTATTCATTATACAGCATGGAGTTTGTTGTTTGGTTTGTCGATGCACCATAGACCGCAATGAGTGAACAAAGAGAGGTGTTGGCTAGATACTGAAGCAGAAACAGACTGGACCACTAATGCAAAGCTAAAGGTGTAGAATCACAACAGGAAGTTGCCCACTGTGACCGAGGTACCCCCCTATTCTGGTCACCATGGCCAAAGAACCCGGCCTGCTGGACAGGACAGGGGGAACAACAGGAAACAGGCACGGGACCGTGAATTGGAAGTTGAAAAGAAAGAGTGGGACAAACAACTAAACTGAGGAAGTGCACAATTGGGCTTGAAAACAATAAAAAGACTACACAAATCCACCACACATGGAAAACCATACCAGAGATGGATAAAGCACTTCAACCTATACTGGGTATAGGTCCCTCTGGTCTTCTGTCAATGGACACATCAATATTGATCTATAGCCTTTAGAATCTTTAGGAGAAAAAAGCCTTTCTTTCTCACCTGCCTGAAAGAGATGATATCTAAGCGATACCCTACCCCAAGACAATCAGGAAGTCTGTACATTACTATGCCATCTTACCCAAGAGACATGGAGAAGTGTACATGAGGACTATGGCCCACATTACTCCTCTCAGTCATCTCTCTCTCGCTCTCTACACAGTGGTAAAGTAGAGTGCTAATGCAACAGAGAGCAGGAGGGATTTGTTTCATATTTCAGGAGGTTATGACAAGTGTCAGACTCTGCTAAGAGCTAAGCTGTGAGGTGGTCCCCTGCTGTCCACAGCTCAGAGGCAGACTGTTTGGTTTGGCAGAGAAAGCTAGTGTGCGACCCAAATGGAACTCTAGGTGGCCCGGGTCAAAAATAGTGCACTATATATAGGGAATAGGGTGCCATTTGGGATGCAACCCTACAGTCCCTTTTTCTCCCTGGCCCTGCATTCAGACTGTCTAAGCTAAGGCTGAAGGCTCAGTGCCTGCTAATCTATGATCGTAATACAAATTCCAACCAAAACACACAGAATACTGTTCATGAGAGGGTACAACTTGAGCTAAATCTGAAGCTCATCAGATGAGTAAATCAGAAGCTGTTCACGACATGGGTTGGATTAACCTTCGATTAAGTCTCAAATATCCTTATGAATGTAATGACCAGTCAGTATGGGATTCAGGCTACCTCCTCCACCCAAGTCTCTCCCACAGCCACACAAGTCCGGTAAACATGGCTACCTCCACCCTGGTTAGTGGCACAGATCACTGAGAAACACAAAGCGGACATCAATCAATCTTTGCTTCCCCTAACTCAAAACGGACCATTCAGATTGGCTCATTCCAACCCATTCCCACATCTTTTTTCTCCAATTGCCTCCTGTTTGGGCGGTTCGTCGCCTAATGATTAAGGGCGTTGGACCAGTAACCGAATGGTCATTGGTTTGAACCCAGAGCCAACTTGGAAAAAATCTGCCTTTGTGCCCTCGAGAAAGGCACTTAACCCTAATCGCTCCTGTAAGTGGCTCTGGATAAGAGTATCTGCTAAATGGCTAAAATGTTCATGTAAAAATGTTAAGGCCCTCGTTTCCCAGAAGGCCTTAGGGGTGGTTGCCATGGCGGTATAAAGGCACGGTCATTCTCAGCTGAACAACTGAACTGTGGGTTATTCCCCTAGGCGAGGTGAAATGACCCACTGGCAGGGCTGCCATATCCTGCTTTATCAAAGTGAGGAAGTGCATTGAGCCGGGTGGAGCCCAGTAGCCTATATTCAAAATTCTCCCCCAGTCCAAACATCACCACTCTACTGAACCACCAACTGTAGGTTGCTAGATGGACCATACCACTGAGCCTAGGCCCTAACAGGGGTTGGGATTTGAGACCACAGGCTTAAATACTTCCCACCATTTCAAGCTCCAACTGACAGTTTTAAGCCTTTCCCTGCTGAATTCCCTGCTGTATCGCGATGTTGTTGTTACATCGTAGACCTAGTGGCCTACTGTAGCCTATGTGTCCGGTCTCTGAGTAGCCAACCATCTCTGTTTGTTCCAGTTCATTGAGCATAGATCTCTGAGGCTGCTGAATTAAGATAATGTCTGACCTCTATAGCAAAGTGCTGGTGATCCCATTTCCCCTCAGGAGGAGAACAGGTAGAACAACTCTATTTTAAAACACCATTAGTACGCCAACTAAAGACCAAAGAGCTCTAATGACAGACATTAACACACACAGCCACGAGCCCTGGCGACTCAACCAAATCTGGGCCCTATTTATCAAAGCCTAGCCTAGCTAACCAGAGCCACATTCAAAACCAATCAAACATATCTGTTGAAAAGTGTAGCCTAAACTAAGCAGCCAGTGTACTGTAATAACAGTATAATAACAGATATATTTCCATCTGATGGCTTGCTGATAGGTCAACATCTCTCATAGGTCAACTGGCCAAGGAACATCTGATAACTACTGAGTCCAGTCTAAGCACAACATCGAAGATATTTCCACACTATGACGTTGGTTGGATTTCATGTCACAATGCAACCTCATAAACATAAACAGACCAGCCCTGCAAACTACCACACTCATTTTGCTCTAGCGCCTCCAACACAAATCTAAGATTAAATCACTAGCAGTAGAATGAAGCATCATCTCCTGGATCCTGCACTTCGTGACAGGCTGCCCCCAGGTGGTAAGGGTAGGTAACAACACATCCGCCACGATGATCCTCAACACAGGGGCCCCTCAGGGGTGCGTGCTCAGTACCCACCTGTACGCCCTGTTAACTCATGACTGCACGGCCAGTCATGACTCCAACACCATCATTAAGTTTGCCGATGACAACACTGGTAGGCCTGATCACCGACAACGATGAGACAGCCTATAGGGAGGAGGTCATAGACCTGGCCGTGTGGTGCCAGGACAACAACCTCTCCCTCAACGTGAGCAAGACAAAGGAGATAATTATGGACTACAGGAAGGAAAAAGAGGACCGAGCACACCCCCATTCTCAGTGACGTGGCTGCAGTGGAGCAGGTTGAGAGCTTCAAGTTCCTTGGTGTCCACATCACCAACAAACTAACATAGTCCAAGCACACCAAGACAGTCGTGAAGAGGGCACGACAAAACCTATTCCCCCTCCGGAGGCTGAAAAGATTTGGCATGGGTCTTCAGATCCTCAAAAGGTTCTACAGCTGCACCATTGAGAGCATCCTGACTGGTTGCATCACTACCTGATATGGCAACTGCTCGGCCTCCCACTACAAGGCACTACAGAGGGTAGTGCATACGGCCCAGTACATCACTGGGGCCAAGCTTCCTGCCATCCAGGACCTCTATACCAGGCGGTGTCAGAGGAAGGCCCTAAAAAGTGTCAAAGACTCCAGCCACCTTAGTCATAGACTGTTTTCTCTGCTACTGCACGACAAGCGGTACCGGAGTGCCAAGTCTTGGTCCAAGAGTCTTCTAAACAGCTTCTACCCTCAAGACATAAGACTCCTGACCATCTAATCAAATGGCTACTCAGACTATTTGCCTTAACCCCCCCTCCTCTTTTACACCGCTGCTACTCTCTGTTGTTATCATCTATGCATAGTAACTTTAATAACTCTATGTACATGTACACTACCGTTCAAAAGTTTGGGGTCACTTAGAAATGTCCTTGTTTTTTGACAGAAAAGCACATTTTTGGTCCAATAAAATAACATGAAATTGATCAGAAATACAGTGTAGACATTGTTAATGTTGTAAATGACTATTGTAGATGGAAACGGCAGATGTTTTTATGGAATATCTACATAGGCGTACAGAGGCCCATTATCAGCAACCATCACTCCTGTGCTCCAATGGCACGTTGTGTTAGCTAATCCAAGTTTATTATTTTAAAAAGGCTAATTGATCATTAGAAAACCCTTTTGCAATTACGTTAGCACAGCTAAAAACTGTTGTGCTAATTATAGAAGCAATAGAACTGGCTTTCTTTAGTCTTGTTGAGTATCTGGAGAATGAGCATTTGTGGGTTCGATTACAGGCTCAAAATGTCCGGAAACAAAGAACTTTCTTCTGAAACTCGTCAGTCAAATCAAATCAAATTGTATTTGTCACATGCGCCGAATACAACCAGTGTATAGTTTACCGTGAAATGCTTACTTACAAGCCCTTAAACAACAGTGCAGTTCAAGAAGAAAATATTTACCAAGTAGACAAAAATAAAAAGTAATAATAAAAAGTAACAATAGAATAACAATAACTCAGCTATATACAGGGGGCACCGGTACTGAGTCAGTGTGCGGGGGGTACAGGCTAGTTGAGGTAATCTGTACATGTAGGTGGGGGCAAAGTGACTATGCATAGGTAACAAACAAACAGCGAGTAGCAGTAGTGTACAAAAGGGAGGGGGGGAATGAAGGCTATTCCATTCGAGACATTGCCAAGAAATTGAAGAGCTCGTACAACGCTCTGTACTACTCCCTTCACAGAACAGAGCAAACTGGCTCCTACCAAAATAGTTAGAGGAGTGGGAGGCCCCGGTGCACAACTGAGCAAGAGGACAAGTACATTAGAGTGTCTAGTTTGAGAAACAGATGCCTCACAGGTCCTCAACTGACAGCTTCATTGAATAGTACCCGCAAAACACCAGTCTTAACGTCAACAGTGAAGAGGCGACTCCGGGATGCTGGCGCCTAGGCAGAGTTGCAAAGAAAAAGCCACATCTCAGACTGGCCAAGAAAAATAAAATATTAAGTTGGGCAAAAGAACACAGACACTGGACAGAGGAACTCTGCCTAGAAGGCTAGCATCACGGAGTCGCCTCTTCACTGTTGACGTTGAGACTGGACAGAGGAACTCTGCCTAGAAGGCCAGCATCACGGAGTCACCTCTTCACTGTTGACGTTGAGACTGGTGTTTTGCGGGTACTATTAATGAAGCTGCCAGTTGAGGACGTGTGAGGTGTCTGGTTGAGCTAGTTTGCGTTGTTCTGTGAAAGGAATAGTACACAGCGTTGTACGAGATCTTCAGTTTCTTGGCAATTTCTCATATGGAATAGCCTTCATTACTCAGAACAAGAACAGACTGATGAGTTTCAGAAGAAAGTTCTTTGTTTCTGGCCATTTTGAGCCTGTAATCGAATCCACAAATGCTGATTCTCCAGATACTCAACTAGTCTAAAGGTACTCAGTTTAATTGCTTCTTTAATCAGCACAAGTTTTCAGCTGATCTAACATAATTGAAAAAGGGTTTTCTAAGGATCAATTAGCCTTTTAAAATAATAAAACTAGGATTAGAAATCTGCCATTTCCAGCTACAATGGTCATTTACAACATTAACACTGTATTCCTGATCAATTTGATCACACACTGTGTTGTATTCGGCGCATGTAACTAATGCAATTTGATTTCATTCCTAAGATCAAATCACCAGCAGTAGAATGAAACATTGTCTCCTGACTCCTAAGATCAAAACATTCTTCCCTAGCACAGCTGGAATGTCAGGGCTCAGGTAGCTTCCGCATCCCATGTCCTTGAGCAGAACATTCCAAACTCCTGCCATTCCTGTCATCCTGAAGGTAAACATGCCTGGGCACACCTGTTTCGAGTTGCCTTTTGGAATCCTGCCTACCTGCCTGGAGGCAGAGGGTGAGATGCCATGGAGCAGAGGTGAATCTCTGCCTCAGCCCAAACTGCTCTCTCTAGTTACAGTATAAGGCAAGTATAATCACCTATACCCCTCAAACTCAACTCTGGACCTCAAAGCCAGTTCCATTGCATTTTTTTTCCATTGTTCCCCTCTAATCAGGGACTGATTTAGACCTGGGACACCAGGTGTGTGCAATTAATGATCAGGTAGAACAGAAAACGAGTAGGCTCCGGCCTTCGTGGGGTCAGAGTTGAGTACCCCAGACCTATACAATCAACACACATGTAAAGAGTGGGGCAGAAGGAAAGAGGCCATATACTGTATGAGCCAACGAAGCCAATCACACTAACTTATAAACTGACATGAGACTTATCGTCAACGTACCAACAGACAGGACAGGAGAAAGAGAGACTTATCATCAACGTACCAACAGACAGGACAGGAGAAAGAGAGACTTATCATCAACGTACCAACAGACAGGACAGGAGAAAGAGAGACTTATCATCAACGTACCAACAGACAGGATAGGAGAGACTTATCATCAACGTACCAACAGACAGGACAGGAGAAAGAGAGACTTATCATCAACGTACCAACAGACAGGACAGGAGAAAGAGAGACTTATCATCAACGTACCAACAGACAGGACAGGAGAAAGAGAGGAAGATACGTTCAATGCTATTATGTTGAAGACGCATGTTATTGTACTTACAGTATAGGCGGCAATCCTGCAAATGCATAGGGTGAGATGCATGCACTCAGACATTGTCCACGGATAAAGATGCGCTTTCCTCAACAACCAACGAGTCACTGACAGCAACAGACAGGGGACAGTCAGAGAGAAAGACCAAACAGAGACCGACAGAGCAGCAGGAGGAAAAGGAGAGGACTCAAGTCAAAGTTATGATCCAACGAAGCCAATCAGCAGCTCTCAGAAACTTCATCTGGGAAATAGAGGCTAGAGAGAGAGTATAGGAGAGACAGGACATCTGTTCACACTGATTTAGATCAAACGACAGTTACGACACTGGTGGTGCAGCAGTGTAGGCAAGGGCCAGTATGGCTGCTAGGCTGTCTGATCTATAAAGGGTTGGACTACCGGATCACAGACAATTGCTCCATTTCCCTGTCAGACATCTATGTCTAGTTTGAAGATCAGAAAGGTCCTCATAACACAGTCAACATGTGAAAACGTCAAACGTCCTTCCAAACCCTGATTCAATTGAGCTGCAGAAAGCTGGTAAAGTCTAACAACAAAAGGGAGGCATAGGCAGACTATTTTCCATTATGCTTTGAGTGAATTTTAAAAATGATGAGTCCAAGCTTAATTAGTTTAATAAGGATATCTAACTCAGACTGACTTATGAAAAAGAGGGTACACCACACCATTTCAATGCGGATAATATTTGTTGAGACCTTGGGCAATGTGATGATATGAGTGATAAAGTATGGTCACATTTCATTTGCACTTCTAAACCTACTCTTTAGAGTAACTTCGAGAGCAACAGTGAATCTATTTTGTTTTTAAAGTGGAGATCTCGCAACAATCATTCTCACGATAGCACATTTGAAAGTGACAATATGATAGCTAAAATGGGCTTGGTTAAACCCTGGATGAGGGACCTAAGGGTAGCTGTATATTGATACATCTCCAGTAGGTATTGCCCAGCTTCTTTTTTTTTTTTAAATAGTGGATATAACGTTGAAGATCTGACATTGTTTTAAAGGTACAAATTCAACATAGACAATTCTTGTATAAAATCTGTTGAAATTTGGTTACCATGATGACATAATCCTGTAGTAAAATGTTACCCTCAAAACAGTTAATTTTTTCAAATCCATTGTATTTTCCACATAGATCCCACATCACAATATGTTGAACGATTATATTGAGACGTTATCGATTCAACCAATTTGTGCCCAGTGGCAAGAGAGGACAGTCCCAGGAGACTACAGATGCACTAGTCAAGGAAGTTACATATTTTCTTAATGAGAGGAAAATAGTGGAATCTTTGAGACTTTAAAACAGAACTGTTTACACCTGTGGTTCTTAATTCCATCCATAGAAAGAGATTAAATTAAGACTAGATCCAAAATGACCTCACTTCTCAAACAGGATGTAGTATATCCAAGAGTAGGCCATTTTCGTAAACAGACAATGTAGCCTACTATACACATATGTCTTCCCAAGAGCCTTTGGCAACAAATGAAAACACTGCCATTGAAATGATAAGGTGCGACTGATTCCCCACATGATACCAGACCCATATTTAGATAGCTTATTTAGATTACATTTATGCAGGCTATATGGCTGTGATCTCTATGCGTTTGCCTATCTCTGATCATTTTCAAGATCTGTGTTACAAAACTAGGCCTGCATGAATTGAGGCCATGACGTCAACTGTGTGTGGATATTTTGTCCTATTGCCCTGCTCCGTCATTCAGGTCACTGTGGACACTAGAATCTGTTCAGGAGTCAAACGTCACCATCTGACCAGCAGCATTAAACAGATGGGCTGCAACCTAAATGGCACACTATTCCCTATTTAGTGCACTACTTTTGACCAGGACCCAAAGTAGTGCACTATATTGGGAATAGGGTGTTATTTGGGACCCAATCAAGGGCAGAGTTAGTTGTCTATCCTTGCCAGGACAAAATCTCCCATCTACTGAACGATACTACCGGTTTGTCACGTAATGAGAAAAATGAAGGGGATCGATAATATCATGATGATTTCTTCCACCGGAAAACAAAAAGCACACTGTGTTTTAAGAGCACAGCTGAAATCAACAGCCTCTTTCATGGAGGTGACCTGTTCCTTCTGCGAGGTGAGGTCAGATTATAACAATGCAGAACATTCTTAAAGGCCTTTTTTTTTTTGAATAGCACACACTGTGACAGGCCAAACCCAGAACTGAATCCGTGTCCCTAATGCAACAATTGAAAGGAGTGGAGTGAGGATGTGCAAAGAAAGAAGTTGTAAAATGTGAATAAAATAAACCCAAAAGCAGCCGTGTCATCCACCTCTGATAGCGGAGGAAGCCCCGCTCTCTGAAAAAGCACAACTGCCAGTTAAACAAAACATTGGTCTAGTCTCCGTGCCAACTGTTAGGGGCAGCGGGTCCACCGATTCCATCCAAGCTAAAAATCTTCTGTGGATCCGTTTTTACCCCATTAAAACAGCTGTGATGCACTGCAGTGCTCCAATAGTGTTTCCTCTACACAGTCTATGGAAAATTGACTAGAGTGTGAGTGGCCAATCTTTCATTTAACTACCGTATTTACTGCTTCTGGTCAAGTAGTCTAGTGGGGTTCAGTTCCTCTCCATGAAGTCTCAGAGTAATATCACTAGCCTGATCCCAGATCTGTTTCCTGTGGTCATTGTTTAGCGTGACACAAACAGATCTGGGAACAGCCATGGGTAGGCCTAATACCACATCACCGCATTGTCTGTTACAGTAATAAGTTCCAATGGCCCTGCAAGTTACGGAAGGTCATTTCCATGTAAAAGGACACATGAGCACCAACATGTGAAGTTCATAGGAGCATATCACATGTGGTATCAAATGAAAGCTCAGAGTCTATATATTTTAGGGAACCATTTTCCATTAAAAAAAACATGGAATAAGCAAAGGGTTTGATTTCTGGTGTCACAGATGGAAAAGGGGTCTTAAAAAACATATTTAAAAGGTATTAGAAATACATCCAAACAATAATGTAGTAAAGGCCCCTGCCAACTAATATCAACATTTAGATTTTGTTTTGCAGAAATTATTAGCCTTTGGTAAGTTTTTACGAAATATTCTGTATTAGTGTCTTGTCATTCTGTATCCAAAAACCCACATATCTAAGATATTTTCTCATTTCGCTCCATCAGGATTATGAAAGATCACAGAAGTAGAAGGAAAGAAAGACCGTCCAATAAGTTAGTGTTTTTACTGATAACAATTTAGGACTTATTAAGTGATTAATATGTGCCGTTATAAAAAATCTGTAACACAATGACTGCAATTGAATTGGCCACAATGATAAATTATAATATCAATAATAATCATAAAATAAAAAAACATTTAAAGGTGATTTTTATTTTACAATAATCTCAAAGTGTATAAAATATAGAAAAATAGTTTTAAAAAACAAAACATATATCTAACCATGTAATGAAAGCAACAATCAAAGTCTAGTGGGAAAGGTAGGCCAGCCGAGAGAGATGGGTCTTAAGGCCTTTTTTAAAAATCTCCAACCGTCTGAACAGCCCTGAGATGATCTGGAAGGGAGTTACAATGGTAGGAGGAAGAGGCACGGTCATCCCCCATTGTGCCGAGCCTTCTCCTGGGTGCATGGAGCAGTAGAACACAGTAAAGTAGAGTTCAGTGCAATGGAGGATAGTTCAGTACAGTACAGAGTACAATGGAGGATAGTTCAGTACAGTACAGAGTACAATGGAGTATAGTTCAGTAAAGTACAGTGGAGCACACGACTAGAGTACAGTATGATATAATGGCCTATATTCTACTGAACTACACTCTACTTGTATCTACTGTACTCTACTGTGCTGAAATATACTCCATTGTGCTGAACTCATACTTTACTGTACTTTGCTCTACTGACCTGTACTGAACTCTACTGTACTTTACTGTGTTTTACTGGGCTGTACTGTGAAACATAGACGTCTATGATTGGTAAAGATTTTGTCATGTCTGGACCAACCATATTTGGTCTTGTTTGGGGGTGGAGATAATTAGAATAATAGCCAGTGTGTAGAATTATACCTAAACATTCAAAAGAAGGATATTACATATTTCTACCTTTTTGTACCTATTGAAAATACATCCCCATTGAGAGAATACACTCATAATGATGCATTTCTGTATAGAGGTGGTAGAGGTCAATCCAACTCGGGAAAAAACGACAGAATTTCCATGGAAACGCGTGGGGGGAAAAGGGCCGTGGGGATGATACCAAGTCTCCTCATTGCCCCCATCAAAATGTGCCTAGGTTATTGTTCATATGAGTATTTTACACTGTTGAGATAAAAATCAGAGTATGATCTTTGTATGGATGTCAACCCCAATAAATGTTCTGTTACAAAACTTTGCATCTGCACTGCTCCTCAAGTAAATGTGCTTTAGTAAAAATATTCGGTGGCAATTGTTAAAATTAGACTTCCGCATATAGGTGTATGGTTTGTTAAACTTTGCAATGGCTTGGCATGTATTGTGAGTCTCTGTTACCGTGGAATTGCCCCGAATCAAATGACAAAGGAGAACACCCAAGATTTTTGGAGTTGTTACCTAAACATTTCCTTTTTTAAGTCAAAACACAGGCTTGTTTACAACAGTCCACGTATGCCTGGAGAGGGTCTGGTTACAAGGAGAAGACTTCATCACAAATAGTCTAAGAGAAGGGGGCTCTCTGACTTTTTCCTTTCCTTTTTCCAAGAGAGCTAGTGGTGGGATTTGCAGAGACATGCAAGTCTAGGTCTAGTGGTGCAATGTAGTCTAGTGGGAAAAGTACTTTGTCATACTTGAGTAAAAGTAAAGGTAACTTAATAGAAAATTACTTAAGTAGAAGTGAAAGTCACTAAGTAAAGTACTTATTGAGTAAAAGTTTACAAATATTTGGTTTTAAATATACTTAAGTATCAAAAGTAAATGGAATGGGGCCTCCTGAATGGTGCAGTGGTCTAAGGTACTGCATCACACTACTAACTACGTTACTACAGATCCTGGTTCGATACCGAACTGTGTCGCAACCAGCCATGACTGTGAGACCCATGAGGCGACAAATGGCCCAGCGTCGTCCGGGATAGGGAGGGTTAGGCCAGCCGGGATGTCCATGTTCCATTGTGCTCTAGCGACTCCTGTGGTGGGGCGGGTGCATGTGCGCTGACACAGTCGCCAGGTGTACGGGGTTTCTTACGACACATTGGTGCTGGCGTCTGGGTTAAGAGTGCATTGTGTCAAGAAGCCATGCAGCTTGGCGGGGTTGTGAGTCGGAGGACGCACGGCTCTCGACCTTCGCCTCTCCCGATTCCGTACGGAGGTTGCAGCGATGGGACAATACTGTAACTAACATCTGGATATGTTGAAATTGTGAAGATTTTTTACAACTTTTTTTTTTTTTTTTAAGTAAATGGAATTTCTAAAATGTACAAACCATTTCAAACTTTTTGGACAGATAGCCAGGGGCACACTCCAACACTCAGACATAATTTACAAACAAAGAATTTGTGTTATGTGTGTCCACCAGATCAGAGGCAATAGGGATGTTCTCTTGACAAGTGTGTGAATTGGACTATTTTCCAGTCAAAATGTAACAAGTACTTTTTATATAACTAGGCAAGTCGGTTAAGAACAAATTCTTATTTACAATGACGGCCCAGGAACAGTGGGTTAACTGCCTTGTTCAGGGGCAGAACAACAAATGTTTACCTTGTCAGCTCAGCGATTCGATCTAGCAACCTTTCAGTTACTAGTCCAACACTCTAACCACTAGGCTACCCGCCGGCCAAAATGTAACGAGTACTTTTGGGTGTCAGGGAACATGTATGGAGTAAAAGTACATTATTTTCTTTAGGAATGTAGTGAAGTAAAAGCGAAAGTTGGCAAAAATAGAAATGTAAAGTACAGATACCCCAAAAAACTAGTTAAGTAGCACTTTACACCACTGGTTAAGAGCATTGGGCCAGTAACCAAAAGGTTGATTATTTTTGGTTTGAATCTTCGAACCGACTAGGTGAGAATATATATATATATATTTATGTTTTGTCACATACACCAGATAGGTGCAGTGAAATGTGTTGTTTTACAGGGTCAGCCATAGTAGTACAGTGCTCCTGGAGCAAATTAGGGTTAAGTGCCTTGCTTAAGGGCACATCAACACTTGTTTCACCTTATCTGCTAGGGTATTTGAACCAGCGACCTTTTGGTTACTGGCTCTGGATAAGAGCGTCTGCTAAATGACTAAAATGTCAAGTGTAAATGTGGGCCTGTACAATACTGCAGGTTCATCATCTTTGTCCTTCCTCCCTTGGTTTGCAGCCTACATGTTGAGCTATTTTAAGCAGCCTTCCTTCCTTTCTTGAGGAAATGCTCCATCCTACGAAAACCTCTTATCAGTTCTTCCCATTGGAGAGAACACTTTACAGTTCAAGGGACAACAAAGTCACAACGACAGGTCAAAAGCCCAACGTGTATAGATGGGATATTGGCTAGCCCCCGAACACAGCAAAACAAGTCTGTTATAGAGTACACCCCCCACCCTGTTACAGATAGCCACTATCTTGTCATGTCCAACATACCCCACGCTGACCCCTGAAATGTCATCAGACCTCTAAATGACATTACCACACCCCCTGTGTGACGCAATCGTTTGCTATTTTTTTTAGGGTATCTCCTACAGATGTGATAGATTTGGAAGGCAGATGTTGACATGTAAACACAAACCCATGAGATAAACACAACAGCGTGCACACACACATACACGCAGAAAGAGATATGATTTAGCCCCCAAAATGTATCAAAATATAAGAATGAGGAAAGTCACGCTTTAAACAGCTGGCCTACTGGTGACTCCTCCCCAGATAATAATCTCAGTCTGACAGCATTACCCGACAGTATGACTACACTACTGTGGCTCAAAACTGAATCACAAAACCAAATAGAAGGGAGGTCCAATATTGTTTGGCCCAGCTGCAATGGTTGCAATTTTGTTGGTTATCCTAATGGCCAAGGAACGAGTGTTCTACCAAGCAGACCAGACAGATTGACCCTTGTACTGGGTTCTCCAAAACTAGACTGAGCCTCCAAATCCCTCAGTGCTCAATTATTTATTTATTTGTTGTTTGTTTTTTGAAGGGGGAGGGGGAATTAGCCTATGCCAAATCGAAAATAAAACCACAGACAGAGCCGCATATGACAGCATGACAATCAAAGAAAAATACCATACCAGAAAATCCATGAAATACTTTAGTAGCTTGACGTGCTCTCCCAAAACAGAAATTGGTTGGTGGTTGGCGTATTCCAGGTAAACCACTATTTTCTCCTAAACTAGCTAGGCTAAATGTACACTCGGAATTCTATGCACGGCCTTCTTTTCAAATGGTTTTGTTTTGGTCCCTAGCAAGAATCCGAGTTTGGACTGTAGGATACACACAATGTTGCAGGAAATATGGAAAGCGTTTTCATGCGAAGCGTAATGAAAGATATTCGAGCGAAACTGCGATAATCGGCTAGTCTTAATTTGGTTAGATCCGGTCATAGGATTCCTATATGATTATATTACAAACGTTTAAAATTCCATACATCAAAGTAACAATGATTTGATGCTATACTATAGAGTAACTTCTGAGTGATTCAAATCAAAACCTCAACCACCGTGTCGAAACTTGGTAATATCCCGGAAGCGTACACAAGTTAGTTGTCTTGGATTTTATGACATCCCCCCGCTTGTCACTGGACGTCACGTGACTTTGTACAGTAGACGTTTACTTTACTGATGTTACCTTTCTGCAGGGCTGTCCCTTCCGCTACACTATTTAAATCTAGCAAGGTTATTTTTACAAAAAGATGACCATTTAACTTAGCCTCGAAGTGAGAAAATGTAATTCCTTCTCTAATAATGTGCGTGTAGGGACCTCTAGTGGTTACTACGCGACGATACACCAGAGCACTGTGCGCAAACAAACTATTTTATGATTAGGGATACATGAAGCCTAATTTTTTTTTAAATACAATTTAACAATGAATACGAGGATGGCCTTTTTCAAACATCAAATATGGGCCGACATGGCACAAAGTAAATACATTTTTCAAACATCAAATATGGGCTAGCAGCACAGATAACAGATTTTAAAAAACTATGTTAAACTTCACAGATTTTATATGTTGCATGATCACAGTCATGGTATAATTTGAGGTTTTAAATATTCTTGGTCTACTTGAATGATATAACAAATATGGGGACATTGATTATTTAAACAAAACAAAAATAAATCCTGGCTATAGAGGCTCCACCAGATGTTGTAAATGCTTTAATCATTTGAAAATTGTGAAACAGACAGACCCCAGTGGCTTGAAGCTCTGAATGCAGCATGAAACAAAATTGTATTATAGCATCGTTATAACGATATGCTCTTCGTAAAAAAATGACATCATTGTAACAATATGGAAACTTGACCAAACGTATTGCTCGCTGCTGTGTTGCCTGCTGAATGCATATCTCAGTGGTTATATGTAGCCAAGAACTAGCTCCACCCTCAATTATTCAGGGTTCTTTCGTCTGCGGACTAGTCCTGTTACGAGCCTTTAGCATCTGGAATAGGACTTTCTCCGTTGTACCTTTTCATGAAGAAAAAGAAGACATTGTTATTTGACTTTCACGCATGCGATTAGACTACAGAGAATACAAGCGCATGTTTTACAACTTGACATTTATTTTCGGACGATATTCTACAGCCCAATTGCAAAGAACTAAAACTAAAAAAAGAGTTTGGTGCTGAATACAAAGTGATACGGTGGTCCGATGGCTCGCTCGCATGACTAATTAATAGTCTATCAGGACTCGGTCGCGCGCTGCTCAGTTGTTTGTGTTATAAACTATGGCGTTTAGGGCAAAAGCCTTGTACGACTTTAGTTCGGAAAATCTAGGAGAGATATCGATTACTGAGAACGAAGTTGTTACTTTATACAGCGAACAAGACATAGAGGGATGGCTAGAGGGAACAAACAGCAGAGGGGATACTGGTCTTTTTCCAGCCTCATACGTGGAGATTCTCAGAAATGAATCATCTGACATCTCGTCCAACAATAATGGCATGTCGGCGGATCAAGGTCAACCCGACTCCCCATCAAGTGGATATGATTCATCATACTATTCCCAGTCCCACTCTCGTGCTGAGAACATTAAAGATCCGACCCACTCCGCTTATCCTGTGCAAATTCCCCAGCGCCATGGTTACCAGACCAGTCAAGGTAGTGATGATGACTGGGATGATGACTGGGATGACAGCTCTACTGTGGCGGCTGAGCCCGGAACTAAACATGACAATGATGGAACTAGTTCCACAGCATACACAGTGACTACTTCGTTGCCTGGGAGACGTGACAGTGCCCAAGCCAAAAGTTCAGCAACAATAGGTAAAAACCTCAACAGGTTCTCAACCTTTGTGAAATCTGGCGGAGAGGCTTTTGTATTGGGCGAGGCGGCTGCCTTTGTCAAAGATGGGGACAAGATCTGTGTTGTCATGGGGCAGTATGGACCAGAGTGGCAGGAAGACCCATACCCGTTTGCCTGCTCCATCGATGACCCCACCAAACAGACAAAATTCAAAGGCATGAAGAGTTACATGTCATACAGACTGACTCCATCCCACACCCAGAGCCAGGTGAATAGAAGATACAAGCACTTTGACTGGCTCTACGCTCGACTTGTGGAACGCTTCCCTGTCATCTCAGTCCCCCATCTGCCTGAGAAACAGGCCACTGGGCGCTTTGAACAGGACTTTGTCTCCAAACGCAGAAAAGGTTTGATATGGTGGATGAACCACATGACGAGCCACCCTGTCCTGGCTAGATGTGACGTCTTCCAGCACTTCCTCACCTGCCCCAGCACAGACGAGAAGACGTGGAAGATGGGCAAGAGAAAGGCTGAGAAGGATGAGTTGACTGGCGCTAACTTCTTCCTGACCATCTCCACCCCGGCTGTTCCACTGGACCTACAGGAGGTAGAGAACAAGGTCGATGGCTTTAAAGCCTTCACCAAGAAGATGGATGACAACTGCCTAGTGGTGAATGCCACCATCAACGAGTTCGCCCGGAAGCAGATCACCGGATTTAAGAAAGAGTATCAGAAAGTGGGTCAGTCTTTCAAACTGTTGGGCCAAGCCTTTGAGATGGACCAGCAGTCCTATTCTGTAGGACTGAACCGTGCCATAGCATTCACAGGAGAGGCCTACGAGGCTATAGGAGACTACTTTGCTGAGCAGCCCAGACAGGATTTGGACCCCATATCGGATCTACTGGACCTGTACAAGGGACACCTGGCCAACTACCCTGATATCATCCATGTTCAGAAAGGTACCGTATGATTATGTCACAGCTGTCTCTGCTCTAGAAATAGAGTCCATAGAATGGTCAAAGACCCTCTAAACGTTGCAATTTAGCTGCACTCTCATAGGCATTCTATTTCCAGGGGTCATGTTATGTTGATGATGAACAAAAAACAAATTTTGCCTTGGCTTTCCTGGATATCCCTTGCAGCAAAATGTTCTGTGTTTTGAACATTACTTCAGATCATGTAACATGACACACACATGTTTTGTATTATGTACAACTTTTGTGCACCCTGGCAAAAGTTTGCTTTCACAGTGTTCTCTGTTGAGTAATGCTGAAGAATATGGCCTTGAGGCATGACATTTCATTCTCTGTCCTGAAAGAGAGATTTGAGAGTTTTGTCTCACACCCAATGAAGAGAGTGAGATCAGAGTTTTGGACTATAATCACAGCTCAGGGCTCTTAAAGCTAGGCATAGTCTTGAAGGAAACGTGGTTACCAACAGAACTCTTTGGTTCTCATTTTACAAATGGATGCAACGTTCTCTTATTTGTCACTTTGTAATAGATTTGTTGAATAGTAGGCACATAAATATGGGGTGCCGTTTTGTGACATGCTATGTCGTCCAAGTTCAGTTGTGACATTGAAGGTTATGTTAGCCTACATTGGCATAGAATTAGAAGGAGGAGATTCCGGGGCCTCTTGTCCGGCGTTTCCCTGGGAATATTGGAATGCGGAATAGCCTTAGGATTAAGTGATTTTCCTCTCCAAGGGTGGGGATCTGGGGAGCTGCTGCACAATATTGCCTGGACACATTTCTTCCCACTAGCACCGGTGCAGAAGTTCAGCTTATTGGTGCTCTGGCTCTGTGATTGCATGCAAGTGCCGAAAATAACAAAGTCCAAGTTAATATCATTAGTATATTTATTCATCCAAGTGTGTGTCTGCGTGTGTGTGTGTGTGTGTGTGTGTGTGTGTGTGTATGTGTGTGTGTGTGTGTGTGTGTGTGTGTGTGTGTGTGTGTGTGTGTGTGTGTGCGTGTGTGCGTGTGTGTGTGTGCGCGTGTTGATTTATATTCCCCAGATAAGGCCTGGAGTCTAATGGCTGTAGATAAGGGTATTCACTAAAGCAGCGGAAAAGTCTTTAGGTAAATCTTCCACTTGCACATTCAGAGCTCAAGTACACTATATATACAAAGAATGTGAACACCCCTTCAAATTAGTGGATTCAGCTATTTCAGCCACATCCATTGCTGACAGGTGTATAAAATCGAGCACACGGCCATGCAATCTCCAGAGACAAACATTGGCAGTAGAATGGCCGGGGTAGTTTGTCATTGTAAGTAAGAATTTTGTTCTTAACTGACTTGCCTAGTTAAATAAAGGTTACTTTCCAACAAGTCAGTTCATTAAATTTCTGCCCTGCTATATCTGCCCCGGTCAACTGTAAGTGCTGTTATTGTGAAGTGGCAACATCTAGGAGCAATAACGGCTTAGCCGTAAGGTGGTAGGCCACACAAGCTCACAGAACGGGACCGCAGAGTGCTGAAGTGTGTAAAAATTGTCTGTCCTCGGTTGCAAAACTCACTACTGAGTTCCAAACTGCCTCTGGAAGCAACGTCAGCACAATAGCTGTTCATCGGAAATGGGTTTCCATGGCCGAGCAGCCACACACAAGCCTAAGATCACCATGCGCAATGCCAAGCGTTGGGTGGAATGGTGTAAACCTCACCGCCATTGAACTCTGGAGCAGTGGAAACGTATTCTCTGGAGTGATGAATCACGCTTCACTATCTGGCAGTCCAGTCCGACAGACGAATCTGGGTTTGGTGGATGCCAGGAGAATGCTACCTGCCCCAAAGCATAGTGCCAACTGTAAAGTTTGGTGGAGAAGGAATAATCGTCTGGGGCTGTTTTTCACGGTTCGGGTTAGGCACCTTAGTTCCAGTGAAGGGAAATCTTAACGCTACAGCATACAATGACATTCTAGACGATTCTGTGCTTCCACCTTAATGGTAAAAATTTGGGGAAGGCCCTTTGCTGTTTCAGCATGAAAATGCCCTGTGCACAAATCAAGGTCCAGAACAGAAATGGTTTGTCGAGATTGGTGTGGAAGAACTTGACTGGCCTGCACAGAGCCCTGACCTCAACCCCATCAAAAACCTTTGGGATGAATTGGAACAGGGACTGCGAGCCAGGCGTAATTGCCCAAAATCAGTGCCCGAACTTACTAATGCTCTTGTGGCTGAATGGAAGCAAATCCCCGCAACAATGTTCAAAAGTCTAGTGGAAAGTCTTCCCAGAAGAGTGGAGGCATATTAATGCCCATGATTTTGAAATGAGATGTTCGACGAGCTGGTGTCCATATACTTTTGGTCATGTAGTGTATGTGTCCTTCACGGCAATAATTTAATTGTTCATATCTCATTACAACAATTGCTGTTCTTAGCTATTCACTTATAAATAGGTTGTTCAGTGTTTGTGGCCGTTGATAACATTTAGCCACAGTACTCCACAGTGTAATCAGCTGTAAACCAAACAGACTGCTTTGAATTAGACGATTATAACTATGTGTGAGTGCCACCACGGAGCATTGGCTTTAGTCTACTACTATATGGACAGAGAGCAGAGGGAATGAAACCAACTCTTCTTTCTGAGTCATGTTAAAACTTTTAAAGGTACAGATTCATGATTCAACCAGAGTTTGCTTGACTAAATATGGCCTTTTCCTTTTCACCATTAATAGGAATACCTTTGATACCCTTCTCTCGAACCCTTTCCCCACTCATATTTCTCCCGTTCCATCTCCTTCTTTCTCTCCTCCACCTATCTCCCCAGGTGCCCTTACCAAAGTGAAGGAGTGCCAGAAACAAGAAGGGGAGGGATCAACCATCAACGAGCGTTGTAACATCATTTCCTGCGCCACACTGGCTGAGATCCAGCACTTTCACCGTACACGCGTGCGTGACTTCAAGAGCCAGATGCAACACCACCTCCAGCAGCAAATCATCTTCTTCCAGAAGATCACTGGGAAGCTAGAAGAGGCACTGCAGAAGTACGACGAGGATATCATATAAGGCCCTGGAGAGAGGAGCATGGATACAGAGGGATAAAGAGAGGAGGAGGGGGGACTAAGGGAGAGAGAGGAGGGTGGATACAGAGGAATAAAGAGATGAGGTGGGACTAAGGGAGAGAGGAGGGTGGATACAGAGGGATAACGAGAGGAGGAGGGGGGACTAAGGGAGAGGAGGGTGGATACAGAGGGATGAAGAGAGGAGGAGGGGAGACTAAGGGAGAGAGAGGAGGGTGGATACAGAGGTATAAAGAGAGGAGGAGGGGAGACTAAGGGAGATAGAGGAGGGTGGATACAGAGGGATAAAGAGAGGAGGAGGGGGGACTAAGGGAGAGAGAGGAGGGTGGATACAGAGGAATGAAGAGAGGAGGAGGGGGGACTAAGGGAGAGAGGAGGGTGGATACAGAGGGATAAAGAGAGGAGGGGGGCTAAGAGAGAGAGGAGGGTGGATACAGAGGGATGAGGAGAGGAGGAGGGGGACTAAGGGAGAGAGAGGAGGGTGGATACAGAGGGATGAAAAGAGGAGGAGGGGGGACTAAGGGAGAGAGAGGAGGGTGGATACAGAGGGATGAAGAGAGGAGGAGTTGAGGGAGAGAGAGATAATGAGAACATGGGGTAGGAACATAGGGAGTGTGCTGGTCTTGGCACTGTGCAGTTCTGCAGTGTTCCCTATTTCATAATCTGATCAAGACTGGAGCACTAGTTTGGCAAAAAGATCAAGGGACACATTTTGACCTCCCCATCTCAGAGAAGTATTCCCCATTTAAACGGAATATGTTTTATGGTGCGAACTAAAGTAACTAGTCCGTAATGACAATGTAATTGGTTATGTGTTGTTTTTCCTTGACAAGATTATTCATCCATTCTACAGTTGGAAGTGAGCAGATCTATGCAGGTACTGCACTGACGGATATGAAATAGGAGTGAGAATTATTCCTTCATTGACAGAGAGGGTTGTTGTCTGCAAAACTTGATAATGTAGTCTAGCGTGACAGGATATGTTAAATCATCACTTATACAATTAGTGTCACTTCAAGAATATGTAGAATGATTTCAGTAAGGAAACTGTTTAGAATCACAATTATATCTGTGAAAACATGTTTAACCTGTTGCATTGAATCCCCCTCATTTGCCTTTTCCTCTGAACAAATATAACGTGATTTCAGTATCATGGCAAATATGAATGACATGTCCCTTTGTGTGTGTGTGTGCATGTGTATCAATGTCTACGTGTGTGTTATCATAGAGAGGGCAACCTGTTGTAGTTTCTGGACCTCGTTATGTGAAACCTCCTGGAGAGATCTGTGCCAGGAACAAGCTTTAAGATTCTAGAACCCTGGGGGAGAACAGAACACATGATTTTCCATTCCTTCTTATTGTTCTCAATAGGGGGAAGGGGCACAGGGAGATCGGCCAAAATAATACTGAAAATTATGTCTCTGTGGGAATCCCTACTGTCGAAGGACATTGTTGAAAATAAATCAGTTGTACTGTATGTGTAATATCATGATTCAAGGACCATTGTTGGTGTTATAATAGGATAGAAGGACCATTGTTGATGTTATATGAGAATTGAAGGACCGTTGTTGGTGTTATAATAGGATTGAAGGACCGTTGTTGGTGTTATAATAGGATAGAAGGACCGTTGTTGGTGTTATAATAGGATAGAAGGACCGTTGTTGGTGTTATAATAGGATAGAAGGACCGTTGTTGGTGTTATATGAGAATTGAAGGACCGTTGTTGGTGTTATAATAGGATTGAAGGACCGTTGTTGGTGTTATATGAGAATTGAAGGACCGTTGTTGGTGTTATAATAGGATTGAAGGACCGTTGTTGGTGTTATATGAGAATTGAAGGACTGTTGTTGGTGTTATATGAAAATTGAAGGATCATTGTTGGTGTTATATGAGAATTGAAGGACCGTTGTTGGTGTTATAATAGGATAGAAGGACCGTTGTTGGTGTTATAATAGGATTGAAGGACCGTTGTTGGTGTTATATGATAATTGAAGGACTGTTGTTGGTGTTATATGAGAATTGAAGGACCGTTGTTGGTGTTATATGATAATTGAAGGATCATTGTTGGTGTTATATGATAATTGAAGGACTGTTGTTGGTGTTATAATAGGATAGAAGGACCGTTGTTGGTGTTATAATAGGATAGAAGGACCGTTGTTGGTGTTATATGAGAATTGAAGGACCGTTGTTGGTGTTATAATAGGATAGAAGGACCGTTGTTGGTGTTATAATAGGATTGAAGGACCGTTGTTGGTGTTATATGATAATTGAAGGACTGTTGTTGGTGTTATAATAGGATAGAAGGACCGTTGTTGGTGTTATAATAGGATTGAAGGACCGTTGTTGGTGTTATATGAGAATTGAAGGACCGTTGTTGGTGTTATATGAGAATTGAAGGATCATTGTTGGTGTTATATGAGAATTGAAGGACCGTTGTTGGTGTTATATGAGATTTGAAGGACCGTTGTTGGTGTTATAATAGGATAGAAGGACCGTTGTTGGTGTTATAATAGGATAGAAGGACCGTTGTTGGTGTTATATGAGAATTGAAGGACCATTGTTGGTGTTATAATAGGATAGAAGGACCGTTGTTGGTGTTATATGAGAATTGAAGGACCATTGTTGGTGTTATATGAGAATTGAAGGATCATTGTTGGTGTTATATGAGAATTGAAGGACCGTTGTTGGTGTTATATGAGAATTGAAGGACCATTGTTGGTGTTATATGAGAATTGAAGGATCATTGTTGGTGTTATATGATAATTGAAGGACTGTTGTTGGTGTTATAATAGGATTGAAGGACTGTTGTTGGTGTTATATGAGAATTGAAGGACCGTTGTTGGTGTTATAATAGGATTGAAGGACCGTTGTTGGTGTTATATGAGAATTGAAGGACCGTTGTTGGTGTTATAATAGGATTGAAGGACCGTTGTTGGTGTTATATGAGAATTGAAGGACCGTTGTTGGTGTTATAATAGGATTGAAGGACTGTTGTTGGTGTTATATGAGAATTGAAGGACCGTTGTTGGTGTTATAATAGGATTGAAGGACCGTTGTTGGTGTTATAATAGGATTGAAGGACTGTTGTTGGTGTTATATGAGAATTGAAGGACCGTTGTTGGTGTTATAATAGGATTGAAGGACCGTTGTTGGTGTTATATGAGAATTGAAGGACCGTTGTTGGTGTTATAATAGGATTGAAGGACCGTTGTTGGTGTTATATGATAATTGAAGGACTGTTGTTGGTGTTATATGAGAATTGAAGGACCGTTGTTGGTGTTATATGAGAATTGAAGGACCGTTGTTGGTGTTATAATAGGATTGAAGGACCGTTGTTGGTGTTATATGAGGATTGAAGGACCATTGTTGGTGTTATATGAGAATTGAAGGACCGTTGTTGGTGTTATAATAGGATTGAAGGACCGTTGTTGGTGTTATATGAGAATTGAAGGACCGTTGTTGGTGTTATATGAGAATTGAAGGACCATTGTTGGTGTTATATGAGAATTGAAGGACCGTTGTTGGTGTCCTCCCAAAACGCAGTTGTAATTAAGTTATGTAAGTTATTTGACCAGGTTGACTGGGGTACTGCTAGATGACTAAGCGCGCATCACCCTGAACAGACTAATATATGTAGAAGGGACTTTTATTCATCACATGACACAAGGAACAGTGTATATACACTGAGTATACCAAAGGTTAGGCACACCTTCCTAATATTGAGTTGGCTCACCTATGTCTTAATAATCACAGAAGGTGCACATTATCATTTTGAAGTTAAAGGATAACAGTGATCCAAAGCCTATTGAAGTTTGTCCACACGGAAGTTCACATTCACAAACATTATCTTGGTTAAGTTAGTGAGGATAAGCAGCAGCCAAACAGCCTTTAGTCAGACACTCTTAGCCAGAGCAAAGTTCAAAGCACAGAACAACTTAGTTGACTCCTTAATTACTTATTCCATAGAATTAGGAATTAGAATACTAGAATGGAAATTAACCTTCTTATGATGGTCCAAAGGTCAGCCATGTTGGACACAAATGTACATTTAAGAACGGGAAGCATAGAAATAGCACACATAGCACATATCTACTTAGACTTACTTTCAATGAGAATGACTAAACTATAACTACAATTTCTATGTGAATTTGGTCGGATCACCCAAATAGTTAGATATTGCAGCTTTAATTAACTGCCAATATGCCAACATTCCATTCAAATAATGCAGTCAATCCACAACCAGATACCGGCTGATATCAGTAGATGATAGGACTTAAACAAGTTGTAAATGCAACAAGTACTGATATTGTATCATATAATAACACTCACAGCTTTCCTGGAAAACAACATCTGAGACATTTATGGCCTGTTTACATACGGCTATTTATCATGAAAATTTGTATAAAACCCAAATAAACTGTATTTATAATTATTTGACATTATTTTAGGTTGACTATAATTCCATTATAGAATTTCTGATACTGTGCATTACATGCCTAACTTCTATTTTCCTGCATAAGTAAAAGCAGGAAATGCTTCACCTATGCCTCTACTGCCATTCATTCTAATTCGACTGGTTTTGGATTTCTCCCTGACCAAGATGGCTGCCATTTCCCCCCCATTATGGAACTGTTAGGGTTTATGACATAGCCCCTCTAGTAATTTAATATGATCTCTATTACTCATTTCTACACAGACTGGCTACTCCTCTCTCTCAGAAGGACTGTGCATGTTTGAGATCGACTACATAGCAGTGGGCTGTGCAATGCACCAGAACTTCACAACTCCTGGAAGGGTGTTTCTGAATGTGTATTTCAGAATACCATAGCAGTCTTCTGAACTACGCAGCCAAACTGCAAAGGAGGGTCAAAGACACTGTCTCTCAACATACATGAGGAGGGATTTCTGCTACCATCTCACCCCTGTCTAATTATTAATGAGGGCTGAAATTAGTGTTTATGTGATGTCCACAGACCCCTAAATCTAGACCGTTTTGCAGTGACACCTTTTTTAAGTTACTGTTCCTGTTCACAAAGAACCACAAGTCCATTCATCTCTAGAACAAAGGAGGCCATTTTATTTCCACTGGCTGGGGCTCTGGTGCAGTCTCTCTCTGTGGAAACAGTCCACTTGTTGGAACTTGATTTTACTTATATTCCTAACTGTCAATAATGGTGACTGATATCTTTTCTTTATGTAATCGGAAGCATATTGCAATGTTTGTGGAATGTTAGTGATGAATCTGAAGATGTCTTGTTCAGTTGCGTTCACTTTAAGTGAAATCTTACCCTCCCCCTTGTGTGTACCTCACTCTGCCCCAGTCCAGCCCACATGGGCCTCTGAAGTCTGGTGGAAAAGTGGAGAGTTGAATGGAAGGATATAAAGAAACAGAAGCTGTACTCTAGTCTTTATGGCAACTGAAAAGGTCAGTCCAGACCAACATAGGCTACTCATTTAAGACAATTTACAGTCTGTAATACTGAGCTGGCACAAGTCACTTTCCCGTGTAGGCCTACAGTGCATTAGCTATAAACTCAGAGTTCTTCAAAAAAAAACATAGCCAGCCAACACATGATAAAACATCTACAGTGCCGGGAAAAAGTATTTGCCCCTTTTCTGATTTTCTCTATTTTTGCATATTTTTTATACTGAATTTGGTCAGATCTTCAACCAAAACAGAATATTAGACACTACCACCACCATGCTTGACTATTCCTATGAGGTTCTTACTGTGGAATGCAGTGTTTGGTTTTCACCAGACATAATGCAACCCATCTCGTCCAAAACGTTGACTAACATTTGCCAAAAAGAACCTGGGAGCACCAGGATGACTCTTGGAAGACTCTTGGAAGAATGTTCTATAGACAGATGAGTCAAAAGTATAGCTTTTGGACAACATGGGTCCCATTATGCCTGTCGAAAACCAAAAGCTGCATTCCACAGTAAGAACCTCATACCAACGGTCAAGCATGGTGGTGGTAGTGTGATGGTTTGGGGATGTTTTGCTGCCTCGGGACCTGGACGACTTGCCTTAATAGAAGGAACCATAAATTCTGATCTGTATCAGAGAATTCTACAGGAGAATGTCAGGCCATCCGTCTGTGAGCTGAAGCTGAAGTGCATCTGGATCATGCAGAAAGACAATGACCCAAAACACACAATCAAGTATACATGAAAATTGCTTAAAAAGCAACAAATTTGAAGTTTTGGAAGGGCCTAGTCAAAGTTCAGACCTAATCCCAATTGAGATGTTGTGGCAGGACTTGAAAAAAGCAGTTCATGCTTGAAAACCCACAGATGTCACTGAGTTAAATCAGTTCTGCATGGAAGAGTGGGCCAACATTGTGAGAGACTGATCAACAACTACAGGAAGTGTTTGGTTGGAGCCACTGCAGCTAAAAGTGGCACAATCAGTTATTGAGTATAAGGGGGCAATTACTTTTTCAAACAGGGGCACTGGGTGTTGCATAACTTTGTTTATGAAATCAATTAAATAAGTATGTCACTGTTGTGTTATTTGTTCACTCAGGTTCCCTTTATCTAATATTAGGTTTTGGTTGAAGAACAATCCGTATCAACAAATATGCAAAAGTAGAGACAATCAGAAAGGGAGCAAATACGTTTTCACAGCCCTGTACACAACCTATATATAACACAAATATTTTATTTGAAAAATACAGACGTGTTTACTGCAGGCTGCAGCAAAGATGAGCACACATCGACTGGTGTAGTATGTGTTCTCATTATAGCTCATCTTTATTACCATAGAAATATTTGACTGCATACTGTATTTATTTACATGTACAGTATAGTACTTTGTATTCAGATATTTAAAACACTGAAGCACAGGCATGATAAAGTTATCATTTGGTTACAAAAAGACTGGATGAAGACATGCATTATTTATAAACAAAGAGTGTGTCAAGTCTTTTTTTAGAAATAGTGGGCTGCATATTTACTAGCCAATGGAAACACTGAATCAGGCATGACATGTGTGATGAACAGGTGTGTGTTCAAGTTATCATATGGTTATAAAATACTGGATAATGAGTGAAGACATGCATTTCAGTATAATTATTTACAACAAAAAAAGTGTGTTAGTCAAGTATTTGGTCTATTTTTCCTAACCAGACTAGAAGACATTGTGACCATTACAACATCATGGCTGACTGACTGCATTCAAACTAAAGGCACCTTCTTGAAAACAGATCTAATGTAGTCTCAGTTCCTGTTTCAAGCTACAAGCAGATGTGTACGTACAGTACATTGCTACAGTAGTCAGATTAATGTAAACTACATAGTGTAACCGCAAACTGAAACATACATCTTTTATAAAACAGGAAGCATAAATACTGTAATAGAATTATCCAACTACACTAAAAAAAATAAACAGTTTACTGGTCTGAAAAAAAACGGACATGTTTTTGAAGCCATTGTGAAAAGTTATAATGAAACATCTTTTCGCAAAACTAATTGGTCAAATAACGTATAAAATATAAAATCCCAATAAAACCCAATAAAAGTAAAATAGTAAGCTGCCACAAATAAAACATTGTAACAGGGTGAATTGTAGAACCAATTAAGAACTTTCTATATAAGGACCCAAAATCAAGTTCACAATGAAACCAGCAAACAGCACCAACATTGCAAACATCAGTAGTCAATAGTTACAGTATATTGGGTGCAAGGTGAAACCAAGTCTCTGTGCTTCAGGGTATGTATGGGTTCAATCAGACGTAGTACTGGTTGTCTCTCAGAGTAGGTGTGGGGGTACTCAATAGTTACTCAATAGTATACAGTTTAGTTAGTATCTCTGTTTCAATGTAGGGGTATGAGCTGTGGATCAATTACACCCAGTACTGGTTGTCTCTCAGAGTGGGCTCGGGGTGTTGACATTGCTGGGCCTGTACCATATCAGGAACAGCGTCTACCGCCCAGAGCAGCAGACAAGGGTCACGTGGAGCCAGCGTTCCCCTACGCAGCACATTGAGGACCGGAGTACCGGGGCAACTATTAGGGCCCAGCAGCGGAGTCACCACCACTGAGGGGACCGCAATGCTCCTCTCCGGTCTGCCCAGGTAGGGGCTCCCCTCTGGGCCTCCATCTCCGGCTGCAGCCGCCAGCTCCTGGATGAGCCCTCTGGATAAGGCCCTCTTCTCCCTGCGGTGGCGCAGCACCAGGATCAGGACCACCAGGATGACGATGAGCAGCAGGCAGGCCAGGAAGGGCAGGATGAGCAGCAGGGGGTCGGAGGCCGGCCGGGGCAGGGACTCTCCCCGAACTGGGGTGATTCTGTGGGGACCGTGGATGTTGTGTTTCCCATGGGTGTTTCCAGGGATGGTGGGGATCATGGGGTGACCTCCGTGGGTCTGGTTCCCCCAGTGGTGACGGGCTTTGAACTGCTTCTGTAGGGTCTTGTTGTGGGTCTTGTGGTTTGTGGTGTGAGGGTGGGTTGCAGAGTGGATTGTAGTCCCTCTGCCGCCTGTGGTTTGATTGCGCCCAGGTGACCTGGTCGTGTGGTTCAAACTCTCTTCGTATGGCACGATGGTGAATAAAAACTCTCCTACAGCCGGCTGAACATTATCCGCCCTCAGAAGGAATGAAAAGGAGTCATTGAGCATGGACACATGGATCTCTGTTGTGTTGTTGTCAGCAGTCCCTAGTTGGGACAGTAAAGATGTTGATTGATCGGCAATGTTGTTGCTGTGTATTTGTTGTACCAGGGTCTCCTGTAAGGCCACCCTGCCCTGCACCACGTCCCGGAAGGTAAACGACTCCACCGAGTGATTGGCGCCGTCCGATAGGTCAAAGGTCACCTTGACCAGCTTGCCGTGTTTGGGCGGGGACAGGATGTGGAAGACAGGGTCACTGCCGCTGAGTGTGGCGAGGTCTGTGGCGTCCAGATAGACCTTCCTCAGTTTCACAGCGATGCCACTTGGGATCAAGACACGCTCGCTGAAATGGATGAGCGGTCGGACAGTGACATTGAACATCTGAGCGGTCATGTTGCTCTCCGGTGTCGAGACTGTGAACTTAAAGCTGTCTGAGGAGGAGGTGAGGTCCGTCATGTGATAGGACAGTCTGCATGAGTGAAGGTCCTCTTGGTTAAACTCACTGACTGGCAGGTCGGACATGAGGAGACTGCCGTGGTGTGGTGGTGTGGTCACTCTATAGTGAATCGTCACACTGTGTCTCCCATTGGTCTCTGCAGCCAGGTGTTCTGTTGTCAATGTAGCAGTTGTCTGACCCTGCACCAGCCTCAATCCTGTGTTGTTCACCATGGAGACGGTTGCTGCAGTGACCTCCAGGTTGAAGAGCTTGTATAGCGGCCGGTGGAACCCATCAGTCACACTGAAGTAGAACACCCCTGAAGAGGGTTCTCCGTCCTGGACGAAGTGGACTCTACCATGGTTGATGTCCGCCTGGGAGAAGGCAGACACTGTCTCATTCAGCTGTTCTCCTAGAGACAGGAAGCCATTGTTGGGTTTGCTGATCACCTAAATCAAATTAAATAAAACGTCAATGTATTTCACAGACGTGTCTCAACAACTCACAGAAAAAAGTAAGGAGGGAAAACAGAATTACTGTAAAAATGACAACAACAAATAAGGTGTAAATGATAAGGGGTTGTGAGCCCTGTAAAGGACGGTATAAGATGACATGAAGAAGACCTTGTAATGGATCTCTTCTGGAGGGGTGTCCAGGTCTTCCACCAGGAGGTTCTCATGGCTGATGACCACAGTGTCCCCCTGCACCAGCCTCAGACTGGGGGCCTTGGTCCGGAGCAGGGGCGGCTGGTCATTGACAGGGGTCACTGTGAGGTCAAACGACTCTGTCACTATCAGGCTGGGCTCTGAGGGTCTCTGGGGAGGCTGGCCCTTACGGTTCAGCCAAACCTCAAAGGTGAAGAAGTCCTGGGTCGTCTCGGAGTCGTCGTGCTGGTATGTGATCCCAAGCTTATCCAGGATGAACTGGGAGAAGTTGGGTTTGGCGCTGGTCAGGTTGCGTTCTCCCACTGTGATTATGCCGTGCTGGGGTAGAGAGGTGACGTGGTACCAGACCTCGTAGGAGCGTCGCTGGGGTTCCAACAGCTTGCCCAGCAGGTTAGAGGAATCCAGCTGCATCTTGTCAATCACCACTCTGCCACCTTCAGTCACAACAGCACCTGGTAACAGAGAAGAACAACATACACACATAAACAAACCGCTTTTATTGAACATTCATAAATATCAGGATTGTCATTGCAAATAAGAATACATTCAAAAGTTTAACTTGAGGTTTTGGACCAGTGATTGTATTCTGCAGGGTAGGTTAGCTGGGAATACTACTGTCAAGAGTCCAGTAGAGCCTTCGTCTGTCTGTCTGTCTGTCTGTCTAACAGCAACACAGACTAACTGACCCACCAGTGTTAGCAGTGAGGATGGTGTTGCGCTCTGCAGGAGCATGCTCATAGGAGATATGGATGCTGAAGACTTGAGGTTGCAGAGAGACAGGGGACGAAGACACTGTGAAAGTGAAGGAGTCTGTAGTCATCCATCCCAACGATTCAGGATGGGTTTGGTCATAACTAATCAAACCCTCATTCACCTAAAATAACAGGACAACAGAGAAACAAGAAAGATAGGGATATTTTAACTTCAAAATCCAAGTTATTGTTGCAAAGACACTCTTAAAATGTGTCTTCTAAAGTAAACATAACTGTGCCAAACATAAATAAAACTGTGTCTCTAAGAATTGATATTGCATTACCATGTCTTGTGTGAAGGAGGAAATCTCTGCAGTAGAGTTGTCTGTCTGTTTTCTGACCAGTCTCCCCAGCTTTGGAGGACTGGTAACATTGTAAAGGATGGAGTGGTTCCCTCCCATGTCACCGTTGTCGTTGGTTACCACCAGAAGGTTATTCTGAGAGATAGTATTCACAGAGCCTGCAGAGAAAAAACAGGGCCGTGTTTAGTAGGGATAAAACCTGCAGAGTAGCTGCGTGACCAGATTCTCTGGACACCTCTTTCCGACAGCTAAACAAATGTACCTTCTGCACTACTTTACACCAAAAAATTGTACACCGATGATCGGACGTCTTTGTCTGGGGAAAGACATGTTGTACAAACTTCTGCTGTAACTATAAACGACATGATCGGCAGGTTGTACAAACGTCTTGTCTGTTGTCTGTTATAAATAAAAGATTGACATGTTGTAGACTACAAACTTCTGTTGTAACTACAAGAAGTATGATTAAGTTACTTAGCAACCTACCACATAACCAGCTGTTAAAAGCTAGCAGCTGGCACCATGATCATCTGATTCAGTACAGGCTGGCAGCTGGCACCATGATCATCTGATTCAGTACAGGCTGGCAGCTGTCACCATGATCATCTGAGTCAGTACAGGCTGGCAGCTGGCACCATGATCATCTGATTCAGTACAAGCTGGCACCATGATCATCTGAGTCAGTACAGGCTGGCAGCTGGCACCATGATCATCTGATTCAGTACAGGCTGGCAGCTGGCACCATGATCATCTGATTCAGTAGAGACTGGCAGCTGGCACCATGATCATCTGATTCAGTACAGGCTGGCAGCTAGCACCATGATCATCTGATTCAGTACAGGCTGGCAGCTGGCACCATGATCATCTGATTCAGTACAGGCTGGCAGCTGGCACCATGATCATCTGATTCAGTAGAGACTGGCAGCTGGCACCATGATCATCTGATTCAGTACAGACTGGCAGCTGGCACCATGATCATCTGATTCAATACAGACTGGCAGCTGTCACCATGATCATCTGATTCAGTACAGGCTGGCAGCTGGCACCATGATCATCTGATTCAGTACAGGCTGGCAGCTGGCACCATGATCATCTGATTCAGTACAGACTGGCAGCTGGCACCATGATCATCTGATTCAGTACAGGCTGGCAGCTGGCACCATGATCATCTGATTCAGTACAGGCTGGCAGCTGGCACCATGATCATCTGATTCAGTACAGGCTGAGAATGACTTTATACTGCAGCAGAAAGACTAGGGGTTTACTAGCCTGGTTCCAGATCTGTTTGTGCTGCCTTGACAACTCCTATGGTCATTGTCATGCGAAACACCAAAAGGGTTGGCAAGACAGCACAGACGGATCTGGGACCAGGCTAGACAATGAGGCTAATGCAGGTGGCGGCGGCGGTGGGGGAGGGGGGTGTTCTATATGTTTTATATATTCACTTTGTGAACTGTACCAAGATTTTCCTATTTAGGACAATAACCTTTATTCTGATTATGGTGTAGGGGGTGGCTATAGTTATATTTCCTGTTACGTTACCTGGGAACAGCATAACTGGTTCATGTTCCATATATCTAGTTACTGTTACCTGGGAACACTGTGAGGGCTTAGTTGAAAGTCTATATACACTGAGTATACCAAACATTAGGAACACCTTCCTAATATTGAGTTGCATCCCCCCCCCCCCCTCCCCCTCCCTCCCCCTTTTTGCCCTCAGCCTCAATTTGTCAGGGCGTAGACTCTACAAGGTGTTCGAAAGCGTTGCACAGGAATTCTGGCCCATGTTGACTCTATTGCTTCCCACAGTTGTGTCAAGTTAGCTGGATGTCCTTTGGATGGTGGACCATTTTTTATGCACATACAGTGCCTTGCGAAAGTATTCGGCCCCCTTGAACTTTGCGACCTTTTGCCACATTTCAGGCTTCAAACATAAATATATAAAACTGTATTTTTTTGTGAAGAATCAACAACAAGTGGGACACAATCATGAAGTGGAACGACATTTATTGGATATTTAAAACTTTTTTAACAAATCAAAAACTGAAAAATTGGGCGTGCAAAATGATTCAGCCCCTTTACTTTCAGTGCAGCAAACTCTCTCCAGAAGTTCAGTGAGGATCTCTGAATGATCCAATGTTGACCTAAATGACTAATGATGATAAATACAATCCACCTGTGTGTAATCAAGTCTCCGTATAAATGCACCTGCACTGTGATAGTCTCAGAGGTCCGTTAAAAGCGCAGAGAGCATCATGAAGAACAAGGAACACACCAGGCAGGTCCGAGATACTGTTGTGAAGAAGTTTAAAGCCGGATTTGGATACAAAAATATTTCCCAAGCTTTAAACATCCCAAGGAGCACTGTGCAAGCGATAATATTGAAATGGAAGGAGTATCAGACCACTGCAAATCTACTAATCTAAGTCCTGGCCGTCCCTCTAAACTTTCAGCTCATACAAGGAGAAGACTGATCAGAGATGCAGCCAAAAGGCCCATGATCACTCTGGATGAACTGCAGAGATCTACAGCTGAGGTGGGAGACTCTGTCCATAGGACAACAATCAGATGTATATTGCACAAATCTGGCCTTTATGGAAGAGTGGCAAGAAGAAAGCCATTTCTTAAAGATATCCATAAAAAGTGTTGTTTAAAGTTTGCCACAAGCCACCTGGGAGACACACCAAACATGTGGAAGAAGGTGCTCTGGTCAGATGAAACCAAAATTGAATTTTTTGGCAACAATGCAAAACGTTATGTTTGGCGTAAAAGCAACACAGCTGAACACACCATCCCCACTGTCAAACATGGTGGTGGCAGCATCATGGTTTGGGCCTGCTTTTCTTCAGCAGGGACAGGGAAGATGGTTAAAATTGATGGGAAGATGGATGGAGCCAAATACAGGACCATTCTGGAAGAAAACCTGATGGAGTCTGCAAAAGACCTGAGACTGGGACGGAGATTTGTCTTCCAACAAGACAATGATCCAAAACATAAAGCAAAATCTACAATGGAATGGTTCAAAAATAAACATATCCAGGTGTTAGAATGGCCAAGTCAAAGTCCAGACCTGAATCCAATCGAGAATCTGTGGAAAGAACTGAAAACTGCTGTTCACAAATGCTCTCCATCCAACCTCACTGAGCTCGAGCTGTTTTGCAAGGAGGAATGGGAAAAAAATTCAGTCTCTCGATGTGCAAAACTGATAGAGACATACCCCAAGCGACTTACAGCTGTAATCGCAGCAAAAGGTGGCGCTACAAAGTATTAACTTAAGGGGGCTGAATAATTTTGCACGCCCAATTTTTCAGTTTTTGATTTGTTAAAAAAGTTTGAAATATCCAATAAATGTCGTTCCACTTCATGATTGTGTCCCACTTGTTGTTGATTCTTCACAAAAAAATACAGTTTTATATCTTTATGTTTGAAGCCTGAAATGTGGCAAAAGGTCGCAAAGTTCAAGGGGGCCGAATACTTTCGCAAGGCACTGTAGGAAACTTTTAAGTGTGAAAAACCCAGCAATGTTGCAGATTTGGACCGGTGTTCTTATACTCAGTGTATCTAGTTACTGTTACCTGGGAACACTGTGAGGGCGTGGTTCCGCTCCAGGCTGAGGACCAGGGAGCGTGCCGTGGTGCTGAAGATCTGTCGGGGGGCAAAGTTCACCCCATCATTGACCTGGAAGTGGAAACCTCCCGACGAGGCACCTGCAAGGAACAAAAGTCTGTCTTAATGCTTCTGGTCGTTAGATATACTACTGTACATATGTCTGTGGTTATAACCCTTATAAAGCACCAGAACAGGGATATGACTTGTATGTCTAACTTGCATGCCGTATATTGTCCACTTGCCTCTCCAGCATTTTGATGGCACCCTTCAGTGCTACTAACCTTCTATTCTGTAAGAACGGCTACCTCCTATTGATATCTACTATCCAGTATTCATAGTCTCACCACTGTGGACAAACACCAGCTGTCCGTGGAGGGTGTGTGTCTGGGTGAAGTTGAGGATGTGTCTGGAGGGGGCGCTCTTCAGGGCCAGGTGACCGTTACTAGGCGGGGTCACGATGAACTCTAGGTCCTCCGGTGGAGAGTCACTGTCCTCAGCACTCAGGTCATCTACACTGATCTCTGTGACTGAGTTCACCCATACCTGTAAAGGGGACATGTAGAGAAGAGGACAGTTACAGGTAGAGAAGAGGACAAGCAAAACAAGCAGAAAGAAACCGATTGAGAATTGAAAAGATTTCTGTCAAACATGGAAATTCTATGAATATTCTACCATCGTATTGTACCGCAACCTACAGCAGTGGTTCCCAACCTTTATTGGTTACTATACCACCAAGGTCATACCAAGGATATTTTTGCTATTTGATTTTGAATTGTAAGACCCCTTGAAGAATAAAAATAATAATAATAATTTGATGAAAAATTTGTACCCAAAAAATCTAAAGGATGTTTGTTCTGAAATGTCTGTCTTATATCTGAGAGATATAAGAAAGATCAGGAAACATTTGTATATATTTATTTTTTTACATGTATTTAACCCCTTATTTTTGGCGCTAAACTGTCTCCATATATACAGTACCAGTTAAAAGTTTGGACACACCTACATTCAAGGGTTTTTCTTTTTTTTTACTATTTTCTACATTGTAGAATAATAGTGAAGACATCAAAACTATGAAATAACACATATGGAATCATGTAGTAACCAAAAAAGTGTTAAACAAATCAAAATATATTTTAGATTTGAGATTCTTCAAAGTGGCCACCCTTTGCCTTGATGACAGCTTTGAACACTCTCAACCAGCTTCATGAGGTAGTCACCTGGAATGCATTTATATTAACAGGTGTGCCTGGTTAAAAGTTCATTTGTGGAATTTCTTTCCTTCTTAACTCTCTAGGCTACGTGGGATGGTAGCGTCCCACCTGACCAACATCCAGTGAAATTGCAGGGCGCCAAATTCAAACAACAGAAATCTCATAATTAAAATTCCTCAAACATACAACTATTATACAGTGTCCGATTTCAAAAAGGCTTTACGGCGAAAGCTTACCATGCGATTATGTTAGGTCAGCGCCTAGTCACAAAAATACATACAGCCATTTTCCAGCCAAAGAGAGGCGTCACAAAAAGCCGAAATAAAGATAAAATGAATCACTAACCTTTGATGATCTTCATCAGATGTCACTCATAGGACTTCATGTTACACAATACATGTATGTTTTGTTCGATAAAGTTCATATTTATCCAAAAATCTCAGTTTACATTGGCGGGTTATGTTCAGTAAAACATCCGGTGATTTTGCAGAGAGCCACATCAATTTACAGAAATACTCATCATAAAGGTTGAAGAAGGATACAAGTGTTATACATAGGATTAAAGATAATCTTCTCCTTAATGTGACCGCTGTGTCAGATTTCAAAAAAGCTTTACAGCGAAAGCATATCATGCGATAATCTGAGTACAGCCACCAAAACAAGCCATACCACCCGCCATGTTGTGGAGTCAACAAAAGTCAGAAATAATGTTATAAATATTAACTTGCCTTTGATGATCTTCATCGGAATGCAGTTCCAGGAATCCCAGTTCCACAATAAATGTTTGTTTTGTTTTGTTCGAAGTCCATATTTATGTCCAAATACCTACTTTTTGTTCGCGTAATCCAAATGCACAAAGCGCGAGCACTAAGTCCAGATGAAAAGTCCAAAAAGTTCCATTAAAGTTTGTGGAAACATGTCAAACGATGTATATAATCTATCTTTAGGATTTTTTTTATAGTAAATCTTCAATGATATTCCAACCGGACAATTCCGTTGTCATTAGAAAGGAAAGGGAACTGAGCTTGCGCTCATGGCCGCGCGCAATAAACAACTCATGGCTTTCAGCTGAGCCACTTACTGCGAGTGGTCTTATTCTCTCCCCTTTCACAATAGAAGCCTGAAACAACTTTCTAAAGACTGTTGACATCTGACCCCATTTACACTGGATATTGGATAGGCAATCACTTGAAAAACTACAAAAATATTTCCCACTTCCTGGTTGGATTTTTCTCAGGTTTTCGCCTTGCCATATGAGGTCTGTTATACTCACAGACTAATTTTAACAGTTTTAGAAACTTCAGAGTGTTTTCTATGCAAAACTACCAACTATATTCATATCCTAGCTTCTGCCTGAGTAACAGGCAGTTTACTCTGGGCACACTTTTCATCCAGAGGTGAAAATACTGCCCCCTACCCAAGAGAGGTTAATGCGTTTGAGCCAATCAGTAGGGGTGGTATGCAGAATATAGCCCTATTTGGTAAAAGACCAAGTCCATATTCTGACAAGAACAGCTCAAATAAGCAAAGAGAAATGAAAGTCCATCATTACTTTAAGACATGAAGGTCAGTCAATATGGAATATTTCAAAAAAATTTAAAGTTTCTTCAAGTGCAGTCACAAAAACCATCAAGAAAGGAAGACCCAGAGTTACCTCTGCTGCAAAGGATACGTTTATTAGTTACCAGCCTCAGAAATTGCAGCCCAAATAAATGCTTCACAGAGTTTAAGTAACGGACACATCTCAACATCAACTGTTCAGAGGAGACTACGTGAATCAGGCCTTCATGGTCGAATTGCTGCAAAGAAACCACTACTAAAGGACACCAATAATAAGAAGAGCCGTGCATGGGCCAAGAAACACTAGCAATGGACATTTGACCGGTGGAAATCTGTCCTTTGGTCTGATGAGTCCAAATGTAATATTTTTGGTTCCAACTGCTGTGTCTTTGTGAGATGCAGAGTAGGTGAACGGATGATCTCCGTATGTGTGGTTCCCACCGTGAAGCATGGAGGAGGAGGTGTGATGGTGTGGGGGTGCTTTGCTGGTGACACTGTCTGTGATTTATTTAGAATTCAAGGCACACTTAACCAGCATGGTTTCCACTGCATTCTGCAGTGATACGCCATCCCATCTGGTTTGTGCTATCATTTGTTTTTCAACAGGACAATGACCCAACACACCTCCAGGCTGTGTAAGGGCTATTTGACCAAGAAGGAGAGTGATGGAGAGCTGCATCAGATAACCTGGCCTCCACAATCACCCGACCTCAACCCAATGGAAATGGTTTGGGATGAGTTGGACTGCAGAGTAAAGGAAAAGCAGCCAACAAGTGCTCAGCATATGTCGGAACTCCTTTCAAGATTGTTGGAAAAGCATTCCTCATGAAGCTGGTTGAGCGAATGCCAAGAGTGTGCAAAGCTGTCAAGGCAAAGGGTGGCAACTTTGAAGAACCTCAAATATAAAATGTATTTTGATTTGTTTAACACCTTTTTGGTTACTACATTATTCCATATGTGTTAATGATTAATTATTCTACAATGTAGAAAATAGTAAACATAAAGAAAAACCCTTGAATGAGTAGGTGTGTCCAAACTTTTGACTGGTACTGTACTTCCATAAATCTTTTCAACTGGTACCGGGGGACCTTCAGACAAGTCTTGTGAGGCCTGTGGACATAATAGAGCAAAACATGTACGTGTTCAGAGAGTCTCACCTTTCCACAGACGGGTCATATTTGTGTGTAGCCCCAACTGTTCGGAAACTACCAACAGAAGTTGGCAGATCGGCTGTACCGACTTCAGACGAGTCCCAAGACGCTTGTGTGGGTCGTAGAGCAAAACATGATAGTTTCTAGGCCAAACCATTCGGACGCTACAGACGATTTTGTGAGAAGACCGATTTTCTGGATGTGTCATGGTCTGATAAACACCGCTCTAGCTCTCTCACCTTTCACTGCAGATGCGGAAGTGGATCTAATGCAAAAAAAACATACATCTCTAGTGTAAATTGACAGATTTTTATGGGGATTTTTATATTACGCTATTTAGATTTCCATGGCACATCGACCTTAAGGGTTTTAAGTACCCCCTCATGTGCATTATAACAGTAGGCCTATGGTCTCATGAGTCTTCTCAAGTACCCCCTGTGGATAGGCCAAGTACCCCTAATTGGGAACCACTGACCTACAGTATGTCATGACGGTTGGTTGGTGTCTGATCCCACCACTGAGAGTGATGTCCTGGTGGACAGATTAAGGTACTTCAAAAATACCAGAAGAGGAAACCCGTGCACTCTTGACTGAATGTTCAAAATACCAGATTCTTAACTTGTAACCGAAAAAATTGATTGTCTTGGAACAATGCTACACTCTTATATTTGAAGTCATAAGGATGTAAATGTTACATTGTGGCTCATACATTTGAACAGCAAAATAACTCAATTGGACTCAAATCCAGCAACAACAGTTCAAGAGGTCAAGAGGTCAAGGTCAAGAGGGACAGCTCAGGAATTCCAACTATTTGATCAAAGTTGTGGAAAACTCTCAACTCTAAGCCTTTGCTAAACTATTTTTCATGACACAGGTTCAAATGTACCGGATTTTGCCAAACAACCAGTGACACAGGTTCAAATGTACCGGATTTTGCCAAACAACCAGTGACACAGGTTCAAATGTACCGGATTTTGCCAAACAACCAGTGACACAGGTTCAAATGTACCGGATTTTGCCAAACAACCAGTGACACAGGTTCAAATGTATTGGATGTTGCCAAACAACCAGTGACACAGTTTCCTAACCACTCCCAAAATAGAGCCAATTACATAATTTTCTTATAAACCCTGTTCCTCAAAATCATGAGGCTGTTATTACACATATATGTTACTATAGTATTATTGTGTTATATACACATAACAACTCACCCTTAGAATCCTGTTGGCTGTGATGACTGGGGCCTCATCGTTGACAGGCGTCACATGGACGAACACCATGCAGGGCTGGCTGTGCTTTCTGGTGTCTGTGTCGTTGGCGATAATGGTGAAGTTATCTGACAGTGTATCACTTCCATCGTGGACATAATAAATGTGCCCTGAATCCACCTGAAATCACAGAAATGACCCGGAGGTTAGGAACTCTATCTGTCCAGTATAATTCCATCTGCACAGTATAGACACTCTTTTTAAAACCCTACTGGTAGAAGATGTTCCACCTAAAGAAGATAAAAACATAGATGACCTTGGACCTTTTACTAACCTGTTTGCGTGTGAAGAAGGGAATAGAGAGTCCAGGAATGCGTGCGTGTTCAATATGACCATGGCTTGGCGGCTCAGATACATGATAGAAGAAGTCAACCTGGGAGAAGTGTCTGTTGGTGACCTGTAGGACCTCCTTGGTCAGGGCCGTGGATGACCCTTCTTCTAAGGTCACGTTGAAGACATTGAGAGGGATGTGGATTGGGATGATGTCCACGGAGACCCTGACAGAATAGAATGAGATGCTTATTGTCCATTTGGTTAGAATGGAAACTAATCTTCTGCCTTTTACCCCAACACACACACATCGAGGCACAGTGTCAGCCGCGGTGCATGGTGCCTGGATGGAGAGTAATTCACATTTTTGGTTTGAACAGGCAACCTCCCCGCTTCTGCCTGACATCTACCTACCTGATGTCATGAACCTCTGGTCAGCCTGTCATCATCTTACCTGATGTCATGGACCACTGTGATGCCGTTAGAGGCGTCCAGAAGGAAGGAGTCGTGGGTCTGGTCTGAATCCACCTGGAGGTACTGGATGTGTCCCATGTTGACATCCTCCTGGGAGAAGGAGTGGATGGTCTCCTCTCTGGTACCCTGGTAGGGATTGTCCTCTCCCTGGGTTGACCTACGGAGGAACCCGTGGGATGGAGCCGTCTTCACCTTGTACACTATCTCAGAGGGGAGGCTGTCCTTATGGATCACCTGAAAACAGAGGTGAGATGAAAGATGTGACATGACATGAGATTAGACTATTTGGTGGTATTTGAGAAGTGTGGTGTTTTACAAGACAAAAAAGTCATGTGTAAATGTGTCTATGTTTGTAAATTCATTGTAGTATTATTCCTAAGCATAAAACACCCCAGTTAAGTTAATGGGATCTGTTCTTGTGTCCCTTATAACTAAAACCTGTGACGATAGCCCATGGTTCTTAACTTCTTAACAGAAAAACTGCCCTGTAATAAGGAACTTCAATGTAGTATCTCACCTCCAGGTCTCCTCTGTTTATCTTGACAGACTTGCCCTCCTCCACCACTACAATGTGGTTGTAGAGTACAGTGGGGGGCTGCTGGTGGCTCTCCAGGTACACTCTCACCCCAACGCTGGCGTCCAGACGCACCTCTTTAACGCTCACCGTGAAGTTGAAGGAGTCAGCCAGGTTCATGCTGTCATCATGGCGATACTGAACGCTGCCCACCTTCAGATCATGCTGAGTGAAACGATCCACCTTCAAATTGAATTGAATCAATTGAATTGAATAATACTAAACCGGTCTGCCTTTGAATTGAATTGAACTTTTATTGATGCCCTAGGTCAAATTAAATGAACAACATCACAACACACAACATGCACATTACAAACAATACAATGCTGGTGCTATTTCAATGATTTTACCTTAACGTTGTTGTGGAACAGATGCCCGTGTCTCGGCGGGAGGAAGACCTGGCAGACCACCTCCTCATCGTCTCGGACATCCAGGTTTGTAAACACACTGAAGTTGGCCGAACCCAAGATGGCCACATGGCCTTTCTGGACCAGCAGGCCTGTGTTGTTCTCCACCTGGATGTAGGGGTCCTGGGCAATGACCTCCAACAGTGTGGATGTGTAGTGTTTCCCATCTGACACGAATAGGACGAAGCGTCCAAAGCTGACCTATGGAGTGAAATCTTTAATATTCGTAACTGTAACAAAGCAATATTTAAAACTGTGTGTGTGTATTTTGTGTGTAATAAAAGTTACTGCTTTCTCTCCATACTTACCCCCCTGTGGATGAACAGCACCCTCCTCTGCTGCAGGTCCTCCTGGCTGAACTGGTACAACTTGTGGCCTGTGTCATTTACTAGGACCAGGTCGCCCATGGGGATTCCCCGTCTAGTGTAGACCAGCTGACTGTCATCAAAGTCTGAGTCAGCGTCGTGGTAGCGCAGGTCGTCTAACGTCAGCAGCCTCTGCCTGCCCCTGGCCACGTGGAAAACTTTGTCGACAACGCGGACCGGTTTCTCGTCATTGACAAGGGCAATCGAGATGTTGAAGATGTCATCAATGGTGTGAGAGTTTTCTTTTTTGGAGTGTGTGCGTTTGTGATTGTGTGCTTTGGTGTGTTTGGCGACGGTGGTGTGGAAAGTGAACGCGTCTTCCATGGTTTCACTGCCATCGTGCACATACATGATGCGGTCCTCTACGATGTCCTGATTGGTGAAAGCCGTGATGTTATCGTTAATAGACGTAGAATTAGAGAGATTAATCCTCTTTAACTTGCCATGTTTAGGACTGCTGGTGAGTGTATAAAGTGCTTCTTTGACCCCGACTGTTTCAGCAAACAGCAAATCCTTGGTGATTACCTTGCTTTCTCCTTCCAGGATGGACAGTCCTTTGTTTGTTAGGATCAGGCTATGAACATCTGCCTTGATGTTGATTCTGAAGTCGTAACCCCCTGAATGTGCGTGTTTGGAGACCACCTGGAAACGAAACGAGTCCCTTGTGTCCTCATGAGGCCTACCTGTAACCTCATATTTCACCATGTGGTCAGATATATTCTTCTGGCTAAATGTTGAGTTTTTCATTAAGACTTCGTCTTTGAACACGAGCTGTCCTTTCTTTGGCAGGGATAGCATTCTGAAGTGAAGTTCACTGTCATGGAGCTTCATGCCCTTGGAGACAACACAGAGCTCCTCGTTGCTAAGGACTTTCCTCACACCGCTGACCTCCATCTTACTCCTGGTAACCTTGAAGTGGATCCACCGCACCGTGATGTGGAAAACCAGCTCATCAGTCACTGCTGAGCCCACACTGACCCTGCATTTGAACTGATCTGTGACATTGCTTGTCCTGATCTCCTGGAAGGTGTTGAGGTACCTGAATAGAATTGAAAATAAAATATTTATTGTCCATTAAATGATGTAATAAAATGTAAATATTTCCTTCAACTCGTGGTGTTAAAACAATGGACAATTGCACACAAACACAGATCAAACAACACAGCTAGGTACCTGATGCGCTCTTTCTCCAGAAGCTTCTGTGAGAAGACAAAGGTAGGCTTCCACTCTCCGCTGGAGTGCAGACGCTGCAGCTCGCCATATCGAGGTGCCTCCACCACGTCATAGCGAATGTCAAAGCCCTGCTTCACAACGTTTACCTGCATTGCCAGGTGTTGGCTGCTGATGACAGCAGCCCCACCCTGGTCCACCTCCACCCCTGTGTTGTTGGCCACCTTGTGCTCAAGCTGGACAGCCATGATCCTTAGTACTACTGTGTTGCTCACCTTGTCCCCATCACTGACCCTCACAGCCATCCGGGAGTTCCTCACCAGCCCTCCCGTGTGCACATAGCTGACCTTCCCCTCCTCCAGGTCGGGTTGGGAGAAGGTGGTGATGGCCGTCCCTGGGTGGTCCTGCTTCTCCAATAAGCCTGCTTCAGCATTATGGTTCCCCAGTACGGTGAACACTAGGTCTGTGGAGTTGCTGTCCAGGTCGGTGGCTCTGAGAACATCCATGTTAAGGTGGCGTTTGGAGTTCTCCAGGAGGATGAAGAGACTTCCCTCAGGGAGGCTGAGCTCGGGAGCATCATTGACGGGAGTGACGCTGATGTTGAAGCGGTGTAGTTTGTTTCCCTTGAGGTAAAAAGGGATCTCCTTCTTGCTGTTGGTAAAGACAGAGAACATGAAGAAGTCCTGAGGGTCTTCTGAGCCTCCATGGACGTAGATCACTCTACCGTGCCACAGGTCCAGCATGCTGAAGGTCCAATCCTCGTTTTGGTCTGAATGATCCACATCAAGCCTCAGCTGGCCATGCACAGGCTGCTCTTCAATACGGAACATAATCTGAGACTGACGGATTCCAAGCTTCCGGAACTCTAGGTTCACCTTGATGTGCTTAGATTCTAACAGAGCCCTCCCACCTTCTGGAACCACTAAGTCTTTCAGAACCAGAAAGTTCTGACCCGGCCTCTTCCTGTCCCTGTCTGATCCATTATGGTGGACGAGTGGCAAGGTGACAGAGAGGACAGCCGTGGGACTCACGGTGGTGATTGCTTCTGGAAGCTTCTCTAATTCACAGCCGACAGATATGTCTTTGGTGACTACAGCGTGGGGAAGCCCCATCCTCTGCGCATTGACACGGATGTCTCTCAAACAGCCTTTGAAGGATCCTCCACCGGCCAGCCGCTTCCCATTGAAAGACAGTAGGCCGGCCTTCCTGGCTTCTAAACGTGATCTGTCATCCACACCACCCATGTAGAGAGGGCCTCGGAGCTGCAAGGACTTGGAATGAGCCCCTAGGCTGTGGTTGACTATCTCCTCACCTAGAAAGATACAATTCATTGGGATCACTTTATTTGAATAGTCTCAAATAGATGCTTTTTAGATGTTCAGTAGATGTTCAACAAACTGTCAAAAACATTCCAACTACAGTACTGTAACTATTCTGTAACCCTAACCCTAGCCCTAATTTGACAACTCAAAAAATACAATTCCAGTCACACAAGTGGATACACTGAATTTAAAATCAACAATGACAACACAAAATAAAGGTTTACTACTTATTTCCATCGTGGTCCGTACAGGTTGTCCTTACCTACAGTCAGCTGCAGGCTGTGGGGAAGCAAGTGTAGTTTCACCCGGTGCCATTTCTGGTTGTTGACGTACGTGAGGGAGTGCAGCTCCGTCCTAGTCCCGCCGTTACCAACGACAACCACCAAAGTCCCCGCTTGGATCTCCATGGCAATAAAGTCACTCTGGTGGGCAGAGCTGTACAGGACAATCCCCTCTTCGGAGGAGGTATGTACCTCACACTCCAACACCCCCTCCTGAGGGACGTCCCACGGGGGCAGGGATATGTACGCCCTGGAACTGAAGAAGCTGATGGGGTCGTCTTCGCCTGCAGAAAACTGAGAACTGCAGCCCAGAGACACCTCATGGACACTCTTATATCCTGAGTAGGGCCTCAGGCTGGACAGCAAGTTGTGCTGGTTGAAGAGCACCTCGTCAACACAGCCGCGGAAGCCTAGGAGGAGGAGGAGGAAGAGGAGGAGAAGAAGAATACTTTATAGTCATTGATTATAACTTAAATCTAATATTTTTCTTCTAACCCAACCTGTGGCATCGTCACTATGGAGATAGGGTTTGTCCAGGCCAACCGTCCCACCAACGAACAACCCATCATGGACACTGAGGTCCAGGTCTGGCCCGGGGATCCTGACGCTGGTGTGAGAGTGGCGGTCCACCGACAGAGTGACGTTGTGCTGGTCGTGTTGGAGCTCCACAGAGTGCCAGGCCAAGTCGTTCAGATGAACCCCCTTCTCAGAGCGGAGGGTACGCTCACCTGATCCCAAATCCAACTGAACCTGAGAGAAAGAAAGAATGATAAAGGAGAGATGAAGGAGGGATAAAGGAGAGATGAAGGAGGGATCAAGGAGAGATGAAGGAGGGATCAAGGAGAGATGAAGGAGGGATAAAGGAGAGATGAAGGAGGGATAAAGGAGAGATGAAGGAGGGATCAAGGAGAGATGAAGGTGTGATAAAGGAGAGATGAAGTAGAGATGAAGGAGGGATGAAGGAGAGATGAAGGAGGGATAAAGGAGAGATGAAGGAGGGATAAAGGAGAGATGAAGGAGGGATCAAGGAGAGATGAAGGTGTGATAAAGGAGAGATGAAGTAGAGATGAAGGAGGGATGAAGGAGAGTTGAAGGAGGGATCAAGGAGAGATGGAGGAGGGATAAAGGAGAGATGAAGGAGGGATCAAGGAGAGATGAAGGTGTGATAAAGGAGAGATGAAGTAGAGATGAAGGAGGGATGAAGGAGAGTTGAAGGAGGGATCAAGGAGAGATGGAGGGATAAAGGAGAGATGAAGGTGTGATAAAGGAGAGATGAAGGAGGGATCAAGGAGAGATGGAGGGATAAAGGAGAGATGAAGGTGTGATAAAGGAGAGATGAAGGTGTGATAAAGGAGAGATGAAAGAGAGATGAAGGAAAGATAAAGGAGAGATGAAGGAGGGGTAAATGAGAGACGAAGGTATCAAGAAATGTTTTTTTAAATTAACAAAAGACTAATTGGTGGTTATTTTGTAAGATAACATTACAGATTTGTTACAAAAATCATCAAACAACAGAAGGGTTCAGGAAAGTAGCACAAAAGTAGTTGTTCTCCTCCCCATATTTCTGTCTGACATAGCATAAGTAGAGGTCATTCACAAGCAGGATGCCAGGTTGAATCCATTCCACCACATTTACAGCCACACATCAACTATAACCTTACATGCTGCAGCAAATACTAACATTTAACCGACTGTGGTCTCTTCCAGAAAGATTCATGAATGAACTTGTCAGGGACTGTGGTAAATCCTTCAATTCACAGGGTCTTTTTTTCTATGAAAGCAATAGGAACATAGCCTTCCTCTGGGTTTAACCTTTGGCCATTCTGAGGATAATAACTGCCTATATACACTACATGGCCAGAAGTATGTGGACACCTGCTGGTCAAACATTTAATTCCAAAATCATGGGCATTAATATGGAGTTGGTCCCCCCTTTGCTGCTATAAAAACTTCCACTCTTCTGGGAAGACTTTCCACTAGATGTTGGAACATTGCTGCGGGGACTTGCTTCCATTCAGCCACAAGAGCATTAGTGAGATCAGGCACTGATGTTGGGCATGGCTTGTAGTCGGCACTCCAATTCATCCCAAAGGTCTCCGATGGGGTTGAGGTCAGGGCTCTGTGCAGGCCAGTCAAGTTATTCCACACTGATCCCTTCACTGGAACTAAGGGGAGATTTTAGAAGCTGTTTGGCTATGGAAACCTATTTCATGAAGCTCCCAACGAACAGTTCTTATGCTGACGTTGCTTCCAGAGGTAGTTTGGAACTCGGTAGTGAGTGTTGCATCCGAGGACAGACGATTTTAAGCGTGGTGCTCTTCAGCACTCGGTGGTCCTGTGCTGTGAGCTTGTGTGGCCTACCACTTCGCGGCTGAGCCGTTGTTGCTCCTAGACGCTTTCACTTCACAATAACAGCACTTCCAGTTGACTGGGGCAGCTCTAGCAGGGCAGAAATGCTATGACGGTGCCACTTCAGTAAGGCAATTCTATTCCCATTGTTTGTCTATGAAGATTGCATGGCTTGGTGCTCGGTTTTATACACCTGTCAACAACGGGTGTGGCTGAAATAGTCATTTGAAGAGGTGTCCACAATCTGTAATCTAGAGAAAATGATTGTTGTGGCCTGTCTGTGCTCCAAAGTAGAAGTGCTAAGAGCAGTACTGAGTTATACGTAATCACAGTGGTCAGAACTGATGTTGTTGTAGTCATCTCTACAGTGACAGTATTTGAAAAATATTTTGGGGGGGTATTTTACCCCAACGGGCTCAGGAGAGGCGGAGGTGAAGTCATGCGTCCTCAGAAACACGACCTGCCTAACCGCACTCCTTAACACTTGCCAGCTTAACCCGGAAGCCAACCACACCAATGTGTCGGAGGAAACTCTGTTCAACTGGCAATTGGGGTCACCCCGCAGGCACCCGGCCCGCCACAAGGTGTCACTAGAGCACGATGAGCCAAGTAAAATCCCACCAGCCAAACCTTCCCCTAACCCGGACGACGCTGGGTCGGTTGTGGCACAGCCCGGGAAATAAACCTTGGTCTGTAGTATCGTTGCAGTGCCTTAGACCACTTCACCACTCGGGAGGTGTGACAGTATTTTCTGATCTCTTTAGAATGTAGTCTGGACAGTAGATACACTCTTAGAAAGTAGGGTTCCACAAAAGGGTTCTTCAGCTGTCCCCTTTTAGATTCCAGATAAAACCCTTTTGGGGAAAGGGATACCTAGTCATTTGCACAACTGAATGCATTCAACCGAAATGTGTCTTCCACGTTTAACCCAACCCCTCTGAATCAGAGATGTACGGGTGTTGCCTTAATCGAAGTCATCGGCGCATGGGGAGCAGTTGTTGCTGGGGGTTAACTGCCTTGCTCAAGGGCAGAACGGCAGACGTTCCTGCTAGGCCACCTGTAGAGCCCTCTATGGAAAGGGTTCTACACAGAACCCAAAAGGGTTCTACCAGGAACGTTTCAGGTTCTAGATAGCACTTTTTTCCTAAGAGTGTAGTGTGTAAGGTGAGCATGTTTTTATTTAACTTTCATTTAACTAGGCAAGTCTGTTAATTAAGAACAAATTATTATTTACAATGACGGCCGACACCGGCCAAACCAGGACAACGTTGGGCCAATTGTGCGCCGCTCTATGGGATTCCCAATCACAGCCGGTTGTGATACAGCCTGGATTCAAACCAGGGTGTTTGCAGTGATGCCTTTAGCACTGAGATGCTGTGCCTTAGACCGCTGCGCCACCCGGGAGCATTGCTTTGAGCCTATGAAGTAATATGCAAATCTAAGCTACGGCATATCTGTGTCTGTAAGGCGTGTTCTCACCTGCAATCTCTGAGCTACAGCATGTTGGTTTATCTGTAAGGTGTGTTCTCACCTGCAGGCGACCAGAGTGCAGCTCTAGCAGGAGGAAGTCTGTCTCCCCGGCAGCCATGAAAAGTAGTCCACTGTGACTTGAGGTGCGGAAGCGCACATGGAGCGACGTTCGGCTGGACAACTCCACAGTCCTCAGTTGGACATATCCATCCCCGTAGAATGAGGCTGTGTACAAACAGCAGATTGAAAAATCATTCTATATGATGTCATCAGATTTAGGAATAATAAGATTTGGTTCAGCTAGGTGCTAATCATGTCACAGCCTGTTGCTGTATTCTGCAGGGTTACTTCCATACACTGAAGATAAATTCTGTATAAGAATGGAACTGTATGAGCAGTTCCATTCTATTCCAGTGGTGCCAAAGGGCAGCCTATTTTTCATGCTGCAAAACAACGCATTAGGCCTAATCTTCCTCGCTCATTTTCTTTTTAGAGAACCCAACAACGAATAATGTAGATATTCAGCATTTGTTAACTTGCATAAAACACTATAGTAACTTTGTTCCTGTTGGTTTTTCCCTTTCTTAAAGCACATGGGAATGCTAACAACAATCATTTAGCCTATTGAGGCAGCAAAATTAGGTCTTCCCTTTGGCAGCATCCCATTTAACTTATTGATTTCCCTGCTACAGGGACTAAGTGCTCGCTATTATTGCAAAGTGTTTGTGACCTTTACTGGCTGTATCTGAATTCAATTCATGTAAACTCTCATGCCCTGAGCATTGTTCTAACTGGAAAATTAGGCAGATTGTGCTGCTGGCGGGACATCATTCAGATTCAGAATATCTGGAGCAGTGGCCCAGAACCAAAATACCCATGGAAGGAAAATTAGTGTGTAGAGAATATTTGTGAATGACCTATGATTCCCAGAGTAAAAGGGTCAGGTGAGGCCAAACTAATGGTGTCAGTTAGTATTTATCTGATTATTCCAGACTGAATAGTGTGAGGAGAAAAACACAAGTGGCAAGGTGCCATAATAGTAGTGCATGAGGTCAGGCAGTGCAACTTTCCAAATGCTGACCTAAAACATGTCGTCTACTACATCAGGACTGCTGTTCCTTCAGTAGTTAGTTGCATCATTGGCAGAATCACAGTTGACATCTCACAAAGCAACCCATTATCATTGAATAGACTAGGCCTATTTGGGGAAACACTATATTGGATAGTTCCAACTCACTTACACTATAAACCTAATTCTGGTCAGCCATGGAAAAAGCATCAGATGGTAGAACCATGGCGATACAATGTAATATTATATTTAATTATGTGGTTATAACAATGTAATAAAACTGTAATGCTAGTTTATATATATATTCGCAAATAGCTATAGAAAAAGACATACTGTCAGGAGACTTCTGCTCCAAATACATAGTAGCAGCCTATGTTATCGTGTCACTGGCAGTGTCCTCCTACGAGGTCTTATCGCGTTTATAGATCCTTAACTAATTGGATTAATATTAATCTGCCTGCTATAACACTGCATCACTTTGAATTATAAATCTGTCACCTTCTTCTGTTCTTATAACGACAACAAAACAATAATGCTTCATGCAATGTATTATTATAATCGAACAAATAAATGTGATTTTATCTAAACGTCAAAATCCCTGAATGCAAGTCAATCTGCCAATAAAAGAAGATCCCATATACAGTAGACTAGTTGGCCTAGATTGCACAATACAAATGAGTCAACAGTTAAATAGATAGATGCTAATTATATTATCATACCATAATGTATCATTCTCATGAAAAATTCAAGAGGAAGTTTTCATATGGACAAAGAATTACACAGGTTTTCTGTACTTTACCTCCCAACACTTGTCCGCTGGAGAGAAACATAAGAAGAAGCTTGATGAGAAACAACTCGTTTAATAACATTAGGAAGGTCTCCATAGTTTACTCTTTCATTACTTTCCGTTTAGAGAGAAATCTGGGACCTTCTTAAATGCCATTGTTTTTACTGGCGGTACCGCCATTCACCCCCCTCATTCCCAACTGAGTGTAAAGTCCAGTGTGCAGGGTCGTCCTTAATTACCACAGTCACAAAGTCACAAACACCGCCTATTTCTTCAATGTATGGTTTTAAAATAAAATGTTATACCTAACCTTTACCACACTGCTAACCTTATGCCTAACCCTAACCTAAAACTAAAACTAAAAAAAAGCAACAGAAAAATCATTAATCTTTACAATAAAGACAGTTTTGACTTTGTGGCTGTGGTAACGAGTGAAAACCAGTTTCCAGTGTACCTGTGCATCCATCACGATATCACGCAAAATAACGTCAGAGGAGGGACGTGAACTATAGCCCCGCCCTGTCAGTTCGCCTAATGGCAAATGTAGGCCTGCAGCTATGATACATCGACATATTTTTACCAAATAAACCTATAAACCTAACCTTTTCTCCAAATACAATTTTTCTTAGAAAACGAATTTGAAACTTCAAACACATTGTGCGTTTACCTACATGTTACATGTGTTGACTTATTCATTTATGCTTTGTAATGAAAGGCTCCCTTGTAAAAAGAGACTTGGTCTCAACGGGACTCTCCCCTACTAAAGATGAAATAAATAAAATAGTTTGTTAATAGTATATCATATACTGTATATTGTACAATAAGTTTATTTGGCCTCTCTTCAACATGAGTATTATTATAGCAAAAAGCAGTAATGTACTCTATACTGAATGTACAAAACATTCAGTCCTCTTTCCATGACAGACTGACCAGGTGAATCCAGGTGAAAGCTATCATCCATTATTGTTGTCACCTGTTAAATCCACTTCAACCAGTGTAGATGAAGGGGAGGAGACATGTTAAAGAAGGATTGTGAAGCCTTGAGACAATTGAGGCGGATTGTGTATGTGTGCCATTCAGAGAGTGAATGGGGAAAGACGAAAGATTTAAGTGCCTTTGAAATGGGGTATTGTAGGTGCCAGGCGCACCGGTTTGAGTGTGTCAAGAACTGCAACGGTGATGGGTTTTTCACACTCAACAGTTTCCAATGTGTATCAATAATGGTCCACCACTCAAAGGACATCCAGCCAACACAATTGTGGGAAGCATTGGAGTCAACATGGGCCCGCATCCCTGTGGAACACTTTCGACACCTTGTAATCCATGCCCTGACCAACTGAGAAGGTGTTCTTAATATTTTGTACACTCCATGTAGTTCAAGGAACATTCTCAAAACTCTGACATTTCCACTCATGGCCATGAGAGAGTGCTATTCAATCCCTAACTCCATGGCCGTGCATGGTCTTAAGGGAGACGTTCTGTACACCCTAATTCAGTCATGCAAAGTTTTGGATAGGAAGTTGGTTCTGTAATATCCAATATCTAGTCCTCTTCAGCAGTGAGGAACACTTTTGGATTTAAAAATGAAGGCAAGTATTTTATATTTAGAAAATCGTTCAGAGAAATACGGACATTATATTTAGATGTTCACTATTAGTAATGATTACATAATAACTTTTTGAGATCTGCGAAGCAACAATAGATCTTTGAAGAAAATATAAATAATCAATTAATCCCATATGATCTCTTATAGAGATTTAGATACACATGTTTATATCATAATATGCTTATGAAACAGTGTCATTTTAACTTGTCGTGACCCAAATAAAACAAAACATCCAAAACAAGCAGCAGAGAGAGAGAGAGAGAGAGAACAGCAAAAACAGGTCACTGCACAGGAGTTTAGACCAACGCCACCGTTGACTGATTCAGTTAACATGAATGTCTGTGATTGTTCAAACTGAGCACAGCAACACTGGCCTTAGCTGTATCCTTTGATAGAGAGAGAGCCCAGTGTCTGACAGTTACAGACCATGTGGCCATTACACGGCTAGTTATTTTTCTGTGTCACGAGAGGGGGAACCGTTGGTGAAGTTGAAAATAAACATGGAGATTTATGCAGTTATGTAATTTGGCTGGTTGAGAGCTGTAATGTGACAGCAAGAATGAAAGGATTTCCATTGAAATAGATAAAAATATACTGTATTGAGAGGGATGTAGTCAAGTGGCTCTATGAAAAGGGAAAGTTAACCTACACAACGACCTGAACTAAAACTCTGATACACTGCAATAGCTCTATTCGTGGGTGTGTGAAGGGATGAATGATCGTTAATAATCTAACAACCTGGACTAAAGCCTCTCCAGATCGATGCAATACAAATGTCCATGTAAATATGGGTTGTGTACAGTATAAGGGCCTAGCAGAGACTATTTGTGGCTGATCGCGTAGGCTAGCGGATTGTTGCATAAAACAGCCCTGGCTGCTCAGCTGAGCTAAGGCCAGAAATAATACCTACTGTACCACAGAATCAATCAGTCTGGGGTTTTTCCACATACAGACAGGCTGCATTCTAGAGATACCGCAAATAATGTGTGATGGCATGAGAGGCCTTTAAACATGTAGGATTACACAACTCTGGAGGAGCAAGGGAAAACAAAGTTATTGAAAACAGATCCAAGTTGTTTAAGATTGCACATCTTTCTGTCTCTATAGACCGTCGGGACTGTACTTTGTTGCAATGCAATGTTTGAGTTTTTGTAATGCTTGAGGTCTTCTGTTTAAATTGTTTAGGATGACCAATCTATTTGTCTATACTTTATGGAATGCTTGAGTTCTTATCCTGTAAGAGCTTCCCGTGGAGATTTGGAAACTCTCAATGGTAACAGAGAGCCGAGAAGCCCCACTTGAAGATTCCAGATTCCGGGTGCTCAGTGGAATTCTTTTGACATTTGATCTCCCCCTCTCTCAGATCCCCTCCTCCCTGCATGCTGTGTGAGACCAGCTGACACTTTTTATAGAGGGTGACTAGAGGTCTCTAGTGAGTGGTTAGCGCTCTCTAGTCTAACTAACTTAAACTGTGTTTGTTATGGGTCTGAGTCACAACCACTTTGTCTTGAGCACACTAGAATGAAGAGTTGGAGGTGGAAGGGGGTGGAGAGGGGGGTGCTACTGTGAATGGATGAGCCAAGCAATTCTCTCCTGGTTGTGTGCTGTCCATCTATAGTCCAGATCATTCCAATTATTGGCACTGTTTAAAGCACTGCATGTCTGCCTGACTACTTTGCCCTGCCTGCTTGTCTGTTTTACTGCCTGGCTGCCTGTTTTACTTCCTGTCTGTTTTACTGCCTGGCTGCCTGTCTGCCTTTCTGTCTACCTGCTCTGACTGCTCTGCATTCCTGACTGCATCTCTGGAGCAGGTTGAGTTAGTGTGTTGAGTTAGTGTGTTGAGTTAGTGTGGACCTCTGATCAGTAGGGATTAGTAATCAAAGCCCCCAAGGCCCATTTCTGTCTCTTTCCATGCATGTCTCTGGCAGAGAGGTGCTTCTCAACCCCCTTAGACGGGACAGTCTGTGGCAGATTAGTCTAATCCCAGTGGTGTCCATAGTGTGGACCTTATGTGATGCAGACAGAGAGGGAGGGAGGGCCAGCCCTTTGTGGTTTATTGAGAAAAAAAATGTGTCCCAAACTATTTGTGTCCCAAATGGCACCATATTCCCTATATAGTGCACTCTATTCCCTATATAGTGCACCCTATTCCCTATATTGTACAGCCTATTCCATACAACCTATTCCCTACATAGTGCACCCTATACCCTATATAGTGCACCCTATTCCCTATATAATACAGCCTATTTTATTTTGTAAAAAATATCACCTTTATTTAACCAGGTAGGCCAGTTGAGAACAAGTTCTAATTTACAACTGCGACCTGGCCAAGATAAAGCATAGCAGTGTGACAAAAACAACAACACAGAGTTACACATAAACAAACGTACAGTCAACACAAAAGAAAAGAAAAATAGAAAGATCTATGCACAGTGTGTGAAAATGTAGAAGATTGGGGAGGTAAGGCAATAAATAGGCCATAGAGGCAAAATATTTACAATTAAGCATTAACACTGGAGTGATAGATGTGCAGATGATGATGTGCAAGTAGAGATACTGGGGTGCAAAATAGCAAGAAGATAAATAACAATAAGGGGATGAGGTATTGCTCTGCTATTTACAGATGGGCTGTGTACAGGTACAGTGATCAGTAAGCTGCTCTAACAGCTGATGCTTAAAGTTAGAGAGGGAGATAAGTCTCCAGCTTCAGTGAATTTTGCAGTTCGTTCCAGTCATTGGCAGCAGAGAACTGGAAGGAAAGGCAGCCAAAGGAAGTGTTGGCTTTGGGGATGACCAGTTAAATATACCTGCTGGAGCGTGTGCTATGGGTGGGTGTTGCTATGGTGAGCAGTGAGCTGAGATAAGGCGGGGCTTTACCTAGCAAAGACTTATAGATGACCTGGAGCCAGTGAGTTTGGCGACGAATATGTAACGAGGGCCAGCCAACGAGAGCATACAGGTCGTAGTGGTGGGTAGTATATGGGGCTTTGGTGACAAAACGGATGGCACTGTGATAGACTACATCCAGTTTGCTGAGTGGAGTGTTGGAGGCTATTTTTTAAATTACATCGCCGAAGTCAAGGATCGGTAGGAGAGTCAGTTTTATGAGGGTATGTTTGGCAGCATGAGTGAAGGAGGCTTTGTTGCGAAATAGGAAGCCGATTCTAGATTTAATTTTGGATTGGAGATGGATTGTAACGGCATTCCTCCTCCTCTTCTGAGGAGGAGAAGCGAGAAGGATTGGAGGACCAATGTGCAGTGTGGTAAGTGTCCATAACGTTTATTTAAAGACATAAACTGAACGCTACAAAACAATAACCGTGAAACGAACTAAACCGAAACATTACCGTGTGGCAACAAACACACACACGGAAAACAAACACCCACAACTCAAAAGTGAAACCCAGGCTAAAAAGTTGAGCAATGTGGAAGAGAGAATTCCACTCTGTTTTCAAATTGAACTGATGCTGAAGTGGTCTGTTTATGTAGTCACTTCACTTGAAGATTGTTTTACTCACATTTTCAAGTGTCACTTTGATGCATCTCTGAGGCCACTAACACAATGGTTGACAACAGCAGGTGTGGTTAGTAATGGCCAGTGGCGACCCGTCAATCTCCCCCACCTGTTTTGAGCCTCACATTGTTTTTTTGGATGGGGGCTTCCCTGTTTTGCATATTATTTTGGCATTAATACATCATATATCAGTTAGCAAACTATGTACAATATATATATATATCATTGAATTAATAAAGATGCATACAAACATGGTCTCTTTTGTGTTTTCTTGATTAAGGCAGCTCCGAAATGCAGGTGTTTCAGCCTAGCTCAGTACTTTCTGTGGTGGTGGGGCCAAAATATGGAGCGTTGCACCGTGATTGGCTCAGTGTTCTGTAATTCATGGGGACACTAAGTCACCCCCAAGTCTAAGGGTATAGCTACAAAAGTCTAGCCCCATGGGTGCTGCCATAGAGTTATACTAGAATTGCCCATCCAATATGGCTCAAGGTCATTGGCCTCAGACAAAATGACCTCAAATCACGTTATATATAAAGCTTCTTTGATTGCACTGATGCCAACATCATACTTTCAAAATCTTAGTTAACAGAGGCGTCATTACAGACACCCTGGTTTGAATCCAGGCAATATCACAACCGGCCGTGATTGGTAGTCCCATAGAGCGGCGCACAATTGGCCGAGCGTCATCCGGGTTTGGCCAGTGTAGGCCGTCATTGTAAATAAGAATTTGTTCTTAACTGACTTGCCTAGGTTAAATTTAAAAAAATATTTGCAGTTGTTTTGAAAACACCATAAATCCAGAGAATGCCAGACTTTGATGACCAAATTTTCCCACAAAGGACCGTTGCGCCACCTTCCTGTTCAAGTGAGCATAGCACAGCATAGTCCAAAAATGTATTGTATGCTACTGCATAAATTAGGTAATATGCCAGATATGTGTACTGTAGCTAAGAAAGTAATACTATGTGATTGTTGTGTAGTAAGATGTTAGTAGCCCATGTGCCTCACCCTAATAATTTGGTCTATTTACCCTTCTAATTTCGCCTACTGTTCTGACTTGGTGGTGCACATGTGGCCTATAACCTGTTTTAGAGAAATGTCATCATCGAATATTGTAAGTGCTTTCATTGTCTGCTTATATGCCCCATTTATTTATCCTATGGTTCTGACTTGGTGTACAGGGAGAACACTGTAAGAACGGCCCATGTTCTGAATTCTGTCGCTGTAAATTTCAAAGTGCTATACATATAGTTAAATTTACTACGTCCGTCCTAGCTCACTCATGAATGTCTTAATCGAAATTACGAATGCCTCTTATCCGCTTGTCGTCCCCTTATGCCATAGTTTGTACATTTCAATTGTCATTAGAAACCACATTTGTTTAAGCAAGTCAGCCATATCAGCCTTGTTTTTTTTAAAGGAATTAAATAACGCCGAATGAACTGTTTCACTGCCAGACAAGGCTCCACTGATTGCCAGGTGTAATAGTGGTAAGATGTTGGGACTGCGGTAGGGACAGCTTTATGTAGACCCTAACCATTTGTAGGCACCGTGTGTCACCGCTATAGTGCAATTAATGTATTGTTTAGTGTTGTGTTGTGTAGTGGCTTTGCTGGCATGCATCCCACTTTTTTCTTTTGCCCCAACAAGATTTACATGCTAAAATTGCCACTGCTAATGGCCCCACTTCCACTTTCTTAGGTTGGCTACATTGTGAAAACAGATGCACTGTCATCAACAGCTCAATTCACTATTTAAAGTTTTTAGAACTCGTTACAAAGATTCTTTAAAACTGTGGAATCGCATTTGATTATCCATCATTAGATATTTTAGTAGAAATGTACTTGTAAGTGCCATGTTATATATAACCCAATTATTCTGAACAGTTTTTTAACCTTTATTTAACTAGGCAAGTCAGTTAAGAACAAATTCTTATTTTCAATGACGGCCTAAGAATATTGGGTTTAACTGCCTGTTCAGAGTTGTACCTTGTCAGCTCGGGGATTTGAACTTGCAACCTTTCGGTTACTAGTTTAACGCTCTAACCACTAGGCTACCTTGCCGCCCCTGTAGTGTAAAGTGCAACAGGTTACTTATTTACTTATTTTCTTGTGGCTCTCAGTATACCTCAGCTAGTCAGCACTGGGGCTTATTGTGGCCTAGACACTTCACACTCCTGGTGACTCAGGGGCTGAGGTAATGATGAGTGTCCATCCAGTCCAGTAAAATCTGGATTTCATATTCCCTTTGGGCAGACGGTTAAACAGTATGAACAGAAGGTATTATGCAAGAGTGCATGACGCTCTTCTCTTCTCCTCTCTTCTCCTCTCTTCTCCTCTCCTCTCCTCTCTTCTTTTCTCCTCTCCTCTCTTCTTTTCTCCTCTCCTCACTTCTCTTCTTCTGACTTCTCTTTTTCTCTCCTCTTTCCTCTCTTCTCACTTCTCCTCTCTCCTCATCTCTTCTTCTCTCCTCTTTCCTCTCTTCTCACTTCTCCTCTCTCCTCATCTCCTCTTCTCTCCTCTTTCCTCTCTTCTCACTTAAACTCTCTCCTCATCTCCTCTTCTCTCCTCATCTCCTCTTCTCTCCTCTTTCGTCTCTTCTCACTTCTCCTCTCTCCTCATCTCCTCATCTCCTCTTCTCTCCTCTTTCCTCTCTTATCACTTCTCTCTCCTCATCTCCTCTTCTCTCCTCTTCTCTCCTCTTTCCTTTCTTCTCACTTCAACTCTCTCCTCTTCTCTACTCTTTCCTCACTTCGCTCTTCACTTCTCTTTGCTTCTACTCTCCACGCCTCTCCTCTCTTCTCCTCCAGAACAGTAAGTGCCTATTTGAACCATATTGAATGATTTCTCACTCTGTGTTGCTGATTAAATGAATTAGCATAGTCTACTGTACATTGACAACTGCCTAAAGCACCAGGAAGCGGAGCAGTAAGTGCCCATTGCCCAACAAACACAGGGTTAGAGGCTGACAATTAGCTTGATTCTTAGGGTAAATCAAAATATGGTAACTAATGGTTAATTTAAAAATAATTCTGTCCCAAACCAGGAGGCTGATAGCCTCAGTATTTTTGTATTTACTAGGGATCCCCGTTAGTTCCTGCCCAGGCAGCACCTACTCTTCCTCGGCTCCAAACACATTAAGGCACTTACATTACCCATAAAACAAAAGATAAAATAGTACAGCATAAAACTTTATTACACCACTACATATCTACAATGCAAAATGTATAATACCACCATGTAACAATATTACAATGTAATGTGTGTGTAGAGTGCATGTGCTAGCGTTTGTTTGCGTATGCATGTGTCTGTATCTGTGTGTGTCTCTTCACAGTGTAATGAATACTCAGGGAGAAAAAGGTGTAGATTCACATGCAGAGCACGGCAGGTGTTTATTTCGCCTTCGCAGAAGGCAGGAATCAGGGTCACAAACAGGCAATGTTCATACACAGGTAGACAAACAGGCAAGTGAATCAAAACTAGGACTGAAGGCTATTACTGGTTCTCACAAACGAGATAGGAAAAGGCTTGGTAGAGTCAAATTGAACAATACCTCATAAAGGCCCAAACAGAATGAACTGAACTAAATAAGGAGCTGATGAGATAGGTGAGTGTCACGCCCTGGCCTTAGTATTCTGTGTTTTCTTTATTATGTTGGTTAGGCCAGGGTATGACATGGGTGATTTATGTGTCTTGTTTTGTCTAGGGGTTTTTGTAGCCTATGGGGTTGTGTTCTAGGTAAGTCTATGGTTGCCTGGAGTGGTTCTCAATCAGAGGCAAGTGTTTATCATTGTCTCTGATTGGGAACCATATTTAGGCAGCCATATTCTTTAGGTATCTTGTGGGTGATTGTTCCTGTCTCTGTGTTTTGCACCAGTTAGGACTGTTTCGGTTTTTCCACGTTTTCTTATTTTGTATAGTGTTCACGTTTTCATCTTTCATTAAAGATGTTTATAAATAACCACACTACATTTTGGTCCTCCTCTCCTTCCCAGGAGGAAAGCCAGTGAGTAACCAACGCAGGTGACATCAATGAACAAAAATGAAAGACAGGGCTACATTCAAGAACACAACGAAACAGAACACAAGGTTGACTAAGAAAATAAATACAAAACCTTACACACAGAGCTCGCTGTTCCATAAGATGCATTTTTATCAGTTTTTAAAAAATCTGATTCTTCTGCTTGCATCAGTTACCAGATGTGGAATAGAGTTCTATGTTGTCATGGCTCTTTGTAGTACTGTGCGCCTCCCATTGTCTGTTCTGGACTTGGGGACTGTGAAGAGACCTCTGGTGGCATGTCTTGTGGGGTATGCATGGTTGGCCAAGCTGTGTGCTAGCAGTTTAAACACACAGCTCGGTTTTTTCCAACAGTTTACTAAGGGTTGGTAACAGACTGATTGGTCAGCTATTTTAGCCAGTAAAGGGGGTTTTACTATTCGTAGGTACCGGAATGACTTCTGCTTCCCTCCAGGCTTGAGGGCACACACTTTCTAGTAGGTGTAAATTGAAGATATGGCAAATAGGAGTGGCAATATCGTCCGCTATTATCCTCAGTCATTTTCCATCCAAGTTGTCAGTGCCAGTCTGTTTGTGCCATCATGCCAACTCCTTGTCCCTCATTGTCATGCCAATGTTTGGTTTGACAATGACGGCAGTCGAGTTGGCAAGAGTACAAACAGATCTGTGGCACAGCTGTTTACCATTTAAAGACAAAATGCCCTGGTCTCAGCAAATACTATAGAACCAAATCACAATCAGTGAGTAACTCTTAAACTGTTTAGTAAGTAGACTAAAATTAGACTAAATACCCAGAAGGGACCAGAACAAAAACTAACTGTCCCAAAAACATTCTTGTCCCACAGGCATTGTTTGCTGTGACAAGATGTGACGCATTGTTTGCTGTGACAAGATGTGATGCACTCATTGTTGAACCAGACCAGTTCAGACCTCTCTTGTGGGTGAGGGAGGGCAGGCGGGCAGGCAGGGGTGGCTGTAGGAACAGTTCTGTCTAGGGTGTTCTCTTCTAGTTTCCTCATCTTCCTGAACGCCCCCTCCTCATCCCCCTTCTCTTCCCCGTTCCCACCCCATTTATGTCCAAATCAGGTCAAGTTACCAGACACATGAGACACACAAAAACCCTGCCCCTTGTGCACACAGACTTCAGTAAACAGAATGGTTAACTTGGAGCACTGACTCGCTGAACTTTATCATCTCAAGTGTCTGGAAGAGATTATACTGACAACTCAATATAACACTGGTTTTCTCAGATTGAGGATTAGCTCTCTATATAGTGACGGTCGTGAGTTCAGGGTGTCCCACACAGCAGGCCTGCAGGGAAATCACTGCTTCCTGTTTGTGTCACATTCATATGCCCCATGCACCTGCAGCAAGGCACATGGCCCTGGCCGTGGCTGAAAACACTTTCAGCCCAATTACTTTCTACCAGGCAGAGAGAGAAAACAAAGCAGCACATGTTGTGAAACAGTAGCATGGTGTAAAACACTCCTTGCCACTGGAGTAAATATAGTTCAACTAAACCCCATTGTACAACGCTTACAGACTGGTCCTGGTTTAATAAAAGAACGCAATGATAGTTTGTTGTGGATGGACATAAAGTACTAGGTATTTTCCACTAAAACTATAGTCTTGAGTAGCTGGCCAATGGATGCCAATATCCCTAAAACTAGGAGAGCCACATCTGTAGACTGCAGCAGCTACAAGCATAGTTTACAGTAAACTACAATAAATCCTTGTATAGCTTACAGTAAATCACCTTCACAGACGTGAATGTAGACCCAATAGACCATTCCTATTGGGCCATCTCCAAATATACACATGGCTTCTCAGTTCTAAGCCAATTAAACACAGCTATCTTCTTGAGTTTCTATCACAATATTCTCCAACGAATATGTCTGCATGTGACATGGAAGTAACGGTGCATGATCTCCGGGAAACAGGGGCTCTCCTCCACTGGCACCTTCCATTTACCAGAAGTCCTCATTGAAAACAGACAGGAGGGGGAAACAGAGGGTGGAGGAGGTGGGCATAGTGTGTGGGGGCGTATAAAACAACCAGATTCTGCCAAAAGAGTGTATAACTTCTGGCTAGTAACTCGGTCCCTCGTCACTCTGACACAGAAAGAGCTCTGTAATCATCCATAGTGCTGTGTATGTGTGTATATATATATATATATATCATTATTGTCTAAAGGGAAGCTGGTTTGATGTTGATTTGTTTTCCCGTGTGCCAAATACGGCAGATATTGTTGTTGTGGGGGAAGGCCGGGGGGAGGTGCTCCTTTTGGAAGTGGGCTGTTCAATTGACAGCTCCATGGAGCAGGCCTTTGCCAAGAAGCTGCTTAAATACCAGCCCCTCGTGGCACGCTGGGATGCCTCGGGTGTAGGTGCAAGCTGGTGGCGCTGATATTTGGCAGTCTCGGCCAGGTACACATCCTTGCAGGGCGTGGCCTCCAGTATGCGGGCCTGACAAAAAACTAGGGCAAAGCAATTGTCTAGGTACTGCTCTGTTTCAGCTGTCGTGGGCAGCCTAGCTGTTTGGACAAGGAGATTCTTCCTGTACCCTTGAGTGCCACGCATACAGGGACCTTTGAAATGTTTGGATCCTTTTCTTGTCTGTGTGCATGTGTGTGTGAGTGTGTGTGTGTGTGTGTGTGTGTGTGTGTGTGTGTGTGTGTGTGTGTGTGTGTGTGTGTGTGTGTGTGTGTGTGTGTGTGTGTGTGTGTGTGTGTGTGTGTGAGTGTGTGTGTGTGTGTGCATGTGTGTGTGTGAGTGTGTGTGTGTGTGTGTGTGTGTGTGTGTGTGTGTGTGTGTGTGTGTGTGTGTGTGTGTGTGTGTGTGTGTGTGTGTGAGTGTCATTCATACCAGTGTTGCATGCAGAGTGAATGTGTCAGTTGACACCCATTAGGCCTTCCGTCAGACAGTGGCTGGAGACAGAATACTTTGCAGGGTCGTTAAGTCTAACTTGTCTAACAGAGAAAGCTCCATGTTGGACCTAGTCGGGTAAAATGGGAGAGATCGGCTGCTGACTCACAGGCCACTGGGGAACTATAGGACTTACTGAAAGATTTCTGAGTCAGATAGGCACCCCTCCCTCATATCCACCAGTCTCCCCCCTCTACCCCAACCAGTCTATCCTCTGATCTCACAAAGTGGTCCGTCTGTAATCCCACTTAGACAATAACAAAGCCATGCTACGCTGATGTTTGGTGACCTCGTGTTTTCTACAGTTTTTTTTTTTTACAACAAACAAAAACATACATCAACAAAAACAATACACAACATCACATCAATGGAGGACCATCCTCAGTGAATTTCATTTAAAAAAAAATGTAAAACATTAAAAAAAGTTATCCTTTTTAGATTAAACTTAACTAAATATAATCACGTCACCAAATAATTGATTAAACACACTATTTTGCAAAGGTCTACAGTAGCCACAACAGCACTCTGTGGGGTAGCACCATTGTGTAGCCAGAGGACAGCTAGCTTCCATCCTCCTCTGGGTACATTGACTTCAATACAAAACTTAGGAGGCTCATGGTTCTCACCTCCTTCCATAGACTTACACAGTAATTATGACAACTTCCGGAGGACATCCTCCAACCTATCAGAGCTTGCAGCATGAACTGACATGTTGTCCACCCAATCAATGGATCAGAGAATTAATATAGTACTGAAAGCATAAGCTACAGCTAGCTAGCACTGCAGTGTATAAAATGTGGTGAGTAGATGGCTCAAAGAGAGAGAAAGACAATAGCTAATTAATTTCTTCCAAAATGAAGGAGAAGCAA